>NC_064824.1:64708107-65015884 GCF_024166365.1 Elephas maximus indicus | reverse complement strand
GTTATAAACAAAGAAAAACAAGTTTATTCTAAAAAAAAAAAAAAACCCTTAGAACTAAAAAAATGGAAGGTGAAAAATCAAACAAGCCAGTTTAGCAACAGCTGGCATAAACAAGACATAACAAATTATAAGGGAATATCAAGCTCTGGGAAACCCTGGTGGGGTAGTGGTTAAATGCTACAACTGGTACAACCAAGAGGTTGGCAGTTCAAATCCGCCAGGCGCTCCTTGGAAACTCTATGGGGCAGTTCTACTCTGTCCTATAGGGTCGCTATGAGTCGGAATCGACTCGATGGCAGTGGGTTTGGTTTGGGTTTTTATCAAGCTCTGGAAAATGATCATTGCATGATACTCGAAGAAATCCAAAACCTGCCTACAGGTGTGTCAGATATCTGCATGAAATAAAGCAATGGAAGAAAGAGTTTTTTTTTTTTTAATTGTTAATAAGAAAATCTATGGCATGCTTGAGAAGTTTTCTGGGTCCTATGCCTCCCTGCAATTAGTCCTAATAAGGTTCTCAGCATTTACGACAAATCACTGTAAGCAGATTCACTTCACATTATCTTCTCCATCTCTTGACATTGTTGTTTGGAAAGATTCCAAGAATAAAATGTATTGGAACATTCAGGGACAATATAAAAAGGGAAACTCAGGCACAGTTAGCTCGATACATTAGAAGATGAAAGGCAGAGAGATAGACTAGTGCAAACCAGCAGACCTCTAGAACATTTAGGACCCCTAGAAGGATTTCATTTGGGGAAACTGGGACTCCTCTCAGAGTCACTAGAGCAGCATGAGCAATAGAACTTTCTGTAATGATGGAAATGTTTTATATCTGCACTACATAATATGGTAATCACAAGATCAGTGGTTCAAACCCAGCCAGCAGCACCATGGAAGAAAGTGCTGGTGATCTGCTGCTGTAAAAACTACAGACAAGAAAATCCTACAAAGCAGTTTTACTCTGTAACACATAGATAGCATCAGCATGAGTCAAAACTGACTCAATGGCAACCAAGAGCAAAGCAATTGAAAATTTGAAATATGGTTAACATGACTCAGGAACTGAATTTTTAATACTATTTATTTTTAATTAATTCAAATTGAAATTTAGATTAAAATAACTACATGTGGCTAATGACTCCATAATTAACAATGCAGCACTACAGATGATACAGGGTATCTGAGACCACGGGTATGGGTGTTAGAGGAGCTGTGACTATTACTGAAAGTAAGCTTAGGCAAAAGGGTTTATTATAAAGGGAGTAACAAAGTATAAGTGGGGCTATTGTAATAACTCGGGTAGGGAGTAACAAGGGGTTGGGCTCCAAAGGGGTAGTGGAAAATGAAAAGGAAGGAGGGAAATTGAGAGAAGTGAATTTCAAGGATAATGAACAGGATAAATTAAGCTATCAGAGAGGACTCTGGGTTGCTGCAGGCATGGTGCTACCATTGGAAAAATATGGGATTGAAGTAAGAAAGTTGATTTAGATGGAGGATAATGAATTCAGACTTAGGCATTTCTAGTTTGAGGAAGTTGAATAACATTCAGATGGACATTTTCAGTAAGTAATTGGAAGTTCGGGGCAGAACTTAGGTAAAAGGTCAAGGGAAGATAAATATGTCAGATTTACCTACATAGAGTCAGAAACTGACACCACGGAAGCAGAAAACTGATTAAAAAATAAAACTAGCCACACTAAAAAATTGGGAGAGTGAAGAAGCACCAAAGACAGAAAAAGCAGATTATTTTCCTGTTCATTGAAATTAAAAATTTTCATTCAGTTTTGAATCCCCAGTCTCTCTCCTCTCCAGTTGCCTTTTCTAGCAGCTTCTAAGTTTCAAAAATTCTCATAGTTAGACTTTTTTCTAGATTTTGGTTTTATCAGAAAGAGATAACTATGCCTCCTGATGCGTGTTAAAATAAACTTCCAAGTTACTCTTTCTTTCTTTTTCTCTCCATCTCTCCCTCCATTTCTTTATTTCTTCCCTCTCTCTCTCTTTTCATCCAAATGTCTCTGAATATCTTTCTTTGGACTTAAATTGCACTAAATCCATTTCTGCCTCCACCCTCAATCTCTGAAAGAAGAAAGACATAAACTAATTATAGAACACTTTTCTTTCCCACCAAATTAACCACTGTTGACGGCTTTCCCTTATTTATGAAGCTCCTTTTTAGTGTGAAAGTTATTTTGCTTAAAGTTACCTATCCATTAGACTAGACAATTTCAGCTTACTCTTATCTCTATCAACAAGAAAAGTAAAATACAAAAACAAGCTTCTTCAGTTTTTAGGAGTAAGGCCTCTGGACTCAGCCAGTCTGGATTAGATTCATTTTCAACCACTTCCTCACAGTGGTTAGGATCTCAGACAAAAATAATTTAACAGCCTCTGTTTTCTCATCTGTATAATGGTGATGTTGACAAAGTTTAATTCACAGAATACCCACTGCCGTCAAGTTGATTCTGACTCATAGCAACCCTATAGGCACCCTATAGGACAGAGTAGAACTGCCTCATAGAGTTTCTAAGGAGCACCTGGCAGATTTGAACTCCTGGCCTCTTGGTTGGTGGTGTAGTGGTTAAGTGCTATGGCGTAGCTCATAGAATTGCTGTGACAAATAAAAAAGGAAGTAAATAAAGAGCTTGGCACACAGTGAATGTTCAATAACCCCTAACTACTCTATTTAAGCAAAATATTTATTTTATTTACCACATATTTTATCCAAACTAAGAAAGCATTGGTTTAAAAACCATACATCATTATTTTATGTATTACTAAGCAAGAGGGAAAAACTGACAAACTATGAAATGGCATTTTATAAGAAAGCATGCCAAATTCAAAGATGTTAACGTGAAAAAACATGCATCTTAGAGTTGAAGGCATATAGCAGAGTTTGTGGTACTCAATGTTTAAGAGTTGCTCCGGTTTTGGGGAAAGTCTAGGATCCACTTGCATGAGAAATCTAACTGTGAAATACTGTATGAAAATGGACAGAATGAATTCAGAGAGCACCCAAAGAGAGGTATTTGAATACTGTTGGTTCTGCCTGTGATAGACTTGGGTTCAGATCTCTGCTCCATCATCTTGGGCAGTTATTTAACTTTCACACCTGTAAAATGGGAATAATGATAGTTCTTCGACCACAGTCCTAAGATGGCTGTGGGCATTAAGTGGCATAATACCAATGAAACCCTCTCCAGAGTGTGTGGAAACTATTCAGTGCTCAGCAATTATTACTTGCTAGCTATTAACGACCACCAATCATCTGGTGATTTGGCATACCATGGTGGCCTGTGTGGTGCTGTAATGATGGAAGCTATGCCACCAGTATTTCAAATGTTAGCAGGTTCACCCACGATAGACAGGTTTTGGCAGAGCTTCCAGACTAAGACAGACTAGGAAGAGAGGTTTGGAGATCTACTTCTGAAAATTAGTCCATGAAAACATTATGACTCACAAAAGAGTACTGTCTGATATAGGGCTAGAAGATGAGCCTGCTAATTGGAACTTATTCAAAATACACAATGGCCATAACAAGGGACTGTAGCATACCAACGACCATGAAGATGGTGTAAGACTGGGCAGAATTTTGTTCTGCTGTACTTGGTATCACCACGAGTCAGAGCTAATTGGAAGAAAACTAACAAAGAACCATTAGTGGCAGTGCGGTGCCTCTTCCTCAAGTGACCTAGGGATGAATCCATGTTAGGAGGAAGCAAGGCACTCAGGCAAAACTACAAAAATCCACAGGCCCTGAAAAAAAGGTTATAGCCACAAACCAAATGGCAGATCTGAAACATATCTTAGTGGAAACACAATTGCTGATCCTTGATTAGTAAGTCTTTTCAGAGACTTTGGCACACATGACCTGCAACCTCTCAGTTTTACCTTTAAACATGAAAGAAAAAGGATGTGCGATTGTTGTGTGTCTGTGCGTGAAAGAGAAAATTACGTCTGTGGAGCCCCTTGTTTATTTATTTATATTTTATATTGCTTGAACTTATTTTCTAGTAGAATTGCAAACTAACATATTTCAAGACATAAGGAAAAAAATGCTCCTAACATTCAAAAATAAAAATAAAATGGAAAAAGAGAACAGATCTTAAATTAAAAAATGATTATGAACAGAAACAAACATATTTTTATATCACCTTTCCCATTAATAAAAAAAAAATCTGACATCTATCCAAGGTTGAGCTCAGAACATTTGATTAATTTAAATGTATACTCCTGATATGTTTCCACAATTTGGGGAAATAAAGAGAGCTACGCCCACTATGATGCATTACCACACTTTAGAGCAATTTGTCTCATAGCATACCATAAATGACTTACACTGACATAAAACAAGTTAGCACACTATCAAGTACCATAAATCATCATATGTAGTCATTGGTATAGATGAGAAACATTAATGGAGCTTGAATTTGTTTCAGGTGTTTGGTACTCATTGCATTCACTCACCACTACACGTTAAACAGATGAACATCTTTCCAAGTAGGAAGATGTGTTAACAGTTTGTTTTCTGAATAAGAGCATAGTTTGGTGCCTAAAGGCTGGTTGACATCACGGAAGAGGGTGCTACTAGGGCTGTACAGGGTAAATTGGCAGCGCCCGTATAGCCTTCCATGTTAAATATCTTGAATTTCAACCCTTGTAAAAGGTGTCAGACTTCTAAGGTCAGAGAAAGGACTTCATCTGAGGAATAAAAAAGGGCAACTGCATTAAAGAAGGCTTTATTATATCAACCCTGAGGCTTGGTTGTTAGTGAGAAAGACCAGACAGAAGAGGTTATGGAGTTAAAGAAGGCAGCCATCAGAGGACTTAAGTCCAAAGAGAAGGAAGAAGCTTTAGGAGCAATTGTGAAATCCATCAAAAAACATTAAATCATATCCCCCCAAAGACAGCGTGATCATTTCAGAAGTTCTGGTGATGTATGATAGATTGAAGCTTGCTGTCAAGTCAAAATTAGAAGGGCAATAGATAGTTCGAGCTTAAGACAAGAGATAGTTTGAGTTTTCTGAGTATGAGTCAGTGATTCGGAAGGACAGCAGTCCAGTCAGAATCAAGGACCTAAACAACAACAACAAGAAGACAAGGATCCTACTCCTGAAAATCTAGTGAGAACTCAGTGACGGGATGTGAGGCATAAATTTAAAGCAAATATAACCATAAGGCTGTTGAACTGAATCCTTAAATTCCAGTTACGAGGAAATAATTAGTCACAGAAATCCTGAGTTTATAAGCAAAGATTAAATGATTGAAACTATGAAAGCTGTAGAAGTATAAAAAAAAAAAAGTATACAGGTGAGGAACTAAGGATAACATTCCACAACAACAGTAAATCTGTTAGGTTGGAAAAATCAAAATACCACCCCATCTTGCTAAATTTCTCAAAAATGGTCATTATCAATTTTTTAAACTTTTTTTCAGGTGTACAACTTAGTGATATCAATTACCTTAATCACATTGTGCAAACTAACTTTTTATTTTGAAATAATTTTAGACTTACATAAATGTTACAAAAATAATATAGACAATTCTTTTATACACTGTTTGTCAAGATTTTCCTAATCTTAACATCTTACTTAACCATAGCACAATTTTGAAACCAGTAATGATCAGACCTTATGTGAATTTCACCAGCTTTCCCACTTATGTTCTTTCTTCTGATCCGGGATCCAGTAGAGAATCCCCCTTTGCACTTAATTGTCCTGTCTCCTTAGTTTCCACTAATGTATAGAGTTTTCTCAGTCTTTGTGGCCTTAACAGTTTTGAAGATCAATGGGCAGTTATTTTACAGAATGATCCTCAATACAAATTTTCCTGGCATTTTTCATGATCAAATTGAGATTGCATAAATTTTTGCAGTAATAATATAGGAGTAATGTTTAGTACATCATATCAGGTACATAATATCAGTATGTCTTATCACTGGTGATTTTAACGCTGATCACTTGGTCAAGGTGGTTTCTGCCAAGTTTTTCCACAGTAAATGGAAGCATATCTGTCAGGAATGTTGTGGAAGAAATTTCTACATTGAGTTCTTTCAGGATGACTTTTGGATTATTGGTGGACTTTCAGTGATTGGGTTTGGAGACTCTCTTTGGTACATCATCTCCATGACATTTGAGAGTCAAATGCATTAGACTGAGATTCTCTCTAATTATCTCTCACAAAGTAATCATCTCTTTCTACCTTTAGCTTTTCCTGATGGTGAGAGAATTCTCTAAAAGAACCTGGTAGAGTTAGAAAACCACCAATAGGAGGACAGGGAAGGGAAGAAATAGACCTGTACCAGACTCATTAAATTAATTCTGTCAGTGAGTAGAAATGTAGGGCAAACTTCTGGAGAGGATAGGCTGGGCAAAGAAGTGGGCTCCCAACAGAGGTAGCAGAGTTGGCATCAGTATTCTTTAACACAGGGTGAAAACCTTCCTGAGTCTCCTGAGTAAAACGTCAGTGAGTGCCAGCCCGTAAACTGACAGCAGTTTTCCCACTTGAAGGTGAGTCAACATTGCTTAACATCTTTCTGTGGTTACTGGCGCTACATTCTTTAACAACGTCATATTGTGATTGCATGTATCTCTTGGCACACAAATGAGATGAGATGGCAATTCCCTCTGAAAGTCTTAAAGGCCATACAGATGTACTCAGCTGGGAATTCTACCTTCGGTTCACAGAGCTATTTTTTTCCCAACTAAAATAAAACACTGCACGGAAGGCAGAAAGACAATAAACATATAAATGGGTAAAAAGGACAGTTGAAGAACACTAACATTATTTAAAAAGAAAATGATACCACTAATTAAAGGCTGCATAATCTAAAACATAACATTATGGCCCATCTTTCTGGTGTCCTTAAGATCTAAGTTTCATTTGTTCTGTGTGTGTGCATGTGTGTCTGCACACGCTGTGTGTGGTGGCGGGGTGGGGGGAAGCATGCATGTAAAGGCAACAAACAGTTTTAAATTATGAGTCTTGCCTCTTTTGGAGTTTGAGTTCCTAAATGCCAGTGACTTTTTCTACTAATTGGAAATGGCAACGAAGTTGGCAAATGCATTTCTGTCTAGGGTTTTAATGAAGCTTTGAAAACTGTAATTTAACAAATTGTAGTTCTTGCTCTCATTGCAAAATGGGTTTGTAGCGCATGTTGGAAAGTTTCATTAACACTTACCCTACTGACTGTTCAATGAGAGCTCATCTAAGTGGGGCCCTTGCATACTGAAAGAGAAAGGTGTTCTCAGATGTGAAATAAAAGCTTCTTTGCCCAAAGCATCTTCCCACTTTTAGAAGCCATAGAGTGTAAGCTTCTCTCTTTAAAATTGACAAAACAGAAGCCCGTTGAGACAAAATATTTCCCCCAGGATATGTACTGAGCTAAATAAATCATATTAGAGAAAGGGAAATATAAGAAATACTTATTTGGAGCTATATTTCTTAATTTCCTATTCTCCTTCAGGTGTTCCATTTCATCTTCACAAAATCCTGTGTTGTATTAATTTTCTCATTTTATAGATGTGAACACTAAGGATTAATGAGGTGAAATAATTCATCTAACTTATGCATTGAGGAAGTAGCTGAGCCAAGGTTTCCAACTGAACCTTTGTCACCAAATATTATGTTTTTATATGCTATGCTGAAGTTACCATTCTGATTCCATATAATATGATCTTTTCTCTAACAAAAAAAGTCATGATCTTTCTCATTAACCTGTTTTCATTAGCTCTACAAAACCTACTTGCCCATATTTCCGGCAAAGGAAACAATATATTTTTTTTTTCCCATTCAGTGACCTCTCAAATTCTTCCCCTAAAAAGAATATTTATTTAGCTCTTTTTCTTTTTTTTTTTAGAGTTTGCTAGACTTTTTTCAGTAATAATTTTCAAGATTGTAATAAACTCTGCCTTGGTTAAAGCTTTTGCAAAATACATCATCCCTGAGAGAAATTATCTCAGAAACGTGGATGAGACAAGGGGTGGATACTGAAAAGGCTGTGGCAGAAGGAACCACTTGTAGAGGAGGGGTGCGTTCTTCTCTGAGATTAAAGATAAATTAACCTCAGGGTCTCCAAAGCCCAGGTTCAAGGAGAAAACCTAAGTTAAAACAACTAAAGAAGTGCTTTTATAATGGAATCCAACTGCAAGTCGTGATTCACTTTTGCTTTCAAATGCCCGATTTTAGGCAGAACTAAAAGTTAGAAGATGGCAGATTGGTCATTAAATGAAAAATCCAAGGCTGTGATTATTGGAGAGAATGAAAACAACATATGCTGGCAACTGTATCGTAATTTAATTACTTATAGCCTATTTAATCATTGATGCCCACGTAGGCCCATAGTCACTGAGCTTTGTGTCTTTGTGTTCTTCTTCAAGCCTCCAATCACATAATGGACTGAATCAATAGATTCTGAGGCAGCATAACTAGGATATGGTGAGTGTGCTTCCTGTTTTTGATCAAGAGCAGCCCAGGTTTAAAAGGCCTTTATCAGAAGCTTGGGTCCTAAGTAAATGATGGAAAAAGTCTTGACTAGGGCAATAAGGTAACTCAGCCTGATTGCACAAGTAAGTGGATTTTTTGGGAAACATGGTAACTATACATTAAAAATACAGTCATACACCGTGAAAATCAGATCATTTTCCATTTGGATACTAAAAAACATGAATGGAGTAATGGCAGAATTAATTAATTAATTTCTACAATAAGCTCTTATTTATAGTGGGAACCTACTGAAGGCTGAAGGGATTCTTTAGGAAGGTTTGTTCAGTGGCCTCAATATCCTCGCCTTACGGCCAGCAACTGTGAGCCTCAAAGAATAAAAAGGAACTTACAGTTTCCCGCCCTGTTCCAAATTAGTCTAAACACTTCCTATTCAGAACTGACTAGCCAGAGTTAAGTTCATTTTATTTTTAAAAATGCCTGTGTATTCCACATAAACTCAACCACTGGTAGAGAAATACAGGAATTGAGGCAAATATGTCCCACATGGTTTTTGTGATTGCTTGCCCCTTTTAACCTCCCTCCCTTCTTCCTTTTCTCCTTCCTTCTTTCCCTCCCTCATGTCCTTTGTTCCTTCTTTCCTCTCTTCCTTCTTTCTCTTCTTCATTTTTTCCTCTCTCTTTCCATTATTCCTTTTTTTTGAAAACTTCCTCTCCTTCTTCTATGTACAACAATTCTAAGTACTTGCATGCTTTCATGTGACTATGTGATTCATATTGAATGGAGAACTTCCCAAAACTTAGATTAATTAATGTTCCTTGATCAGTTAATATTACAAGCATACACACAATCAACTACAAATAGAAGAAAGCACAAAGACCTGGCTTTGAAATGTGGGAATATGTTCATCAGATGAAGAACTGAGGAAAACGCCTCCCAAATCACACACCATCTGTATTACTTTCCCAGGGCTGCCATAGCAAATTAACACAAACTGGGTGGCTTCAAATAAGAGAAATGTATTCTCTCACAGTTCTGGAGGCTGTAAGTAAGAAATTAAGGTGTTGGCAGAGCCATGCTCCCTCTGAAGGCCCTAAAGGAGAATCTGTTCCAGATTTTTTTATGAATTTCTAGTATTGCCAGGAATTCTTGCTGTTTCTTGCCTTATAGAAATGGAACTCCAATCTCTGCCTTCATCTCCACATGGCTGTGTTACCTCTGTGTCTGTGTCTCTTCTCCTCTTCCTATAAGGATGCCAAGCATGTTGAAATACAGCCCTCCCTAATTCAGTGTGGCCTCATCTTAATTATAACAGTAAAGATCTTAGGTCCAAATAAGATCACATTCATAGACACTAAGGGTCAGGAATTCAACATATATTTCTGAGAACACCATTCAATCCATATCACCGTCTAACCATTCTTTAGCTACGTTTAAAGAGCCTAGAATATAACTGTATTAGTTTCCTACTGTTGTTGTAACAAATTACTACAAACTTAGGCACTTAAAAAAAACACAAATGTATTACTTTACAATTCTGGAAGTCAGAAATCTGCAATTAGTTTCACGGTGTCAACAAGGGCTTCAATACTTCTGAAAGCTCTCAGGGAGAATGTGTTTCCTTGTCTTTTCTTCCAGAGGCAGCCTGCATTGCTTGACTCGTGACTTCTGCTTGTATCATCACATCTCCTTCTCTGAATCTCTCTGACTTTCCTGCCCCCCTTATAAAGGCCTTTTTTGGTTTGTTTGTTTATGGATAATTCAAAATAATCTTCCCATTTAAGATACTTAATTACATCTGCAAAGTTTCTTTTGTTATGTAAAGTAACATATTCACATGTTCCAAGGACTAGAACATGAACATGTTTGGTAGGGGTGGGAGGTAATTATTCTGACTACCACAGTTCACTCTCCAGATTTATGCCCCGATACATTTGTGTGCATTCCATATACAAATTAATTTCACCACATTCCAATATCCCTGAAGTCTTAACCAATTACAGCATTAATTCAGAGTAAAAATATCCTATAAATCTCATCAGCTCTAAAGTCACAAATCTCATTATCTAAATCATCCAGATCACGTATGGGCGAGGCTCTGGGTATGATTCAGCCTGGGGCAAAAGTCCTTTCCATCTAATTTCTGTAAAACTAGAAAACAAGTCATCCGCTCTAAAATATAATAGTGGGACAGGCCTAGGGTACCAGTTAACAGACATTTCTGTTCAAAGAGGGAGAAAATGGAAGGAAAAAAGGAGTCATCAGTCCCAAGGAATTTTGAAATCCAACTTGGCCAACTCTGTTAGGTTTCAAGGTCTGGGACTTGCTTGCAATTCCACCGTGGGAGTTACCACTTGGCTTAGAAATCTCCAAAGTGTGGGCAGGACTGCATTCCTTCCGGAAGCTCTAGGAGAGAATCCCTTTGCTTACATTTCCAGTGTCTAGAGACTGCTTGCATTCTTTGACTCCTGACTGATCATTCTGACCACTGTTTCTATCATCATATCTTCTCTGACACTCTGTCTTACTCTGACTTTCCCAGCTTCCTTTTATAAGGACCCAGTTTTAACTGGGATAATCCAGGATAACCTTCTCATATCAAAATCCATAATTTAATCACATCTGCAATATCCCTTTTGCCATATAAGGTAACATACAGATTCTCTAGATTAGGGCAAGGACATCTTTGGAAACGTATTTAGGTAAATTTGAATGTATTTATATAAACTTGCCTGTGGTAGATTGTTCACAAAAATCATTTCAATTATTACCCTTCCTGTATCCACTTCCCTTTGCAAAAGTGAGTTCGTAGCTCATCTCATCAAGAGGTGAAGATTATTTCAAGCACCCTTGGAATCTGGCTTGTCCTGTGGCTACAATGACCAATGGAATGTTGGAAAACGATGTTGAATGAGTTCTGAGCCTAGGCTTCCAGGGGCCTATATACTCCCACTTCCTCTCTTGAAATCCTATTTAGATGGCATTTGCCTAAACCTGGGAAATCTGCTGGAAGATCAGAGACAACATAGGGCTGAGTTGAGCTATCCAAGCTCTGACCATCCTAGAGTAGCCAAACCCCAGTTGACCTGGCAGCTGACCATAGATGCATGAGTGTACCCAGACAAGATCAGATGAACTACCCAGCTGGCCAGACACTTGTAAGAATGAATGCCTATTGTTGAATGTCAATAGTTTTAGGGGAGGTTTGTTACACAGCCAGTGCTAACTGATACATGGGCTTATAAAATAACAATTTATATCTTAGCATCCCAAGTAGATGGGTCTTTTTCTCTAAGATTTGTAATGTTGTAACAGATTCTTCTAAGTTCTCAAAAGCTGTTTTAAAATTATGTCCCACGCCATTTATTTGGGATAATGCTTATGTGAGTTTATATCTTTGAATTATTGCCTGCTGTATGAGCTTAAAAATGATATAGTTTAAAAATATATTCTAAGTTGCTTTTATAGGCTGTTTTAGAAATGATAACAATAGGCTGTCCCTCTTTGAAAATGATAAAATGTCAGCAAGCAAAATTATTTAAAGATTTCCTCATTAATTTTCCATTGTAATTTTATTAAGATAAATTATTTTAACAAAGGCTTGGAATACAGTGACTATTTCTAAGGGATTGATATACTCTCTCTTTAATGAGCTCTCATACTTACAGAAATTATTAGCTGAGTGTCTTGAAGTTGCTTTTTCTAATTAACAAAATATATTTCTAAACCAAAACTATCCTAACATGAACACATTTAGTACATAAAGATTTATATTTACCCTATGCATGCTAAGAATGTTTTGAGCAAAAATATATGTGCATGTATATATATAAAAAAATTTTTTTTTACACACACACAAATACATACATATATACATTATAATATACATACATATATTATGTTTTATACCTTTAAACATTCCCAAAATTTTATATTGAACACCAATCATTTTAGAAAGTTTTTCCAACCAAGTGCTGATTGCTTAAAATTTTCCTTCTGCATCAACACTAAAAGGCAAGTTATTTTTTCTTATTAAAAAGATGATTTGATAAATGAAAAAAAAAATTTCTTATTTAAAATTATTTTCTATCCTTGCTTTAAATATCATAAATATTTAATACTTTTCCCCACGCCACCAGTATCCCGACAGAAAATCTCTACAAAAAGGTGTCATGGTTATAATAAAGTAGCCAGACTTTTTGCAGGATTTGTAATAATAAATATTATCTCATTACTTTATAAAAATAGCATGAATTGGTGAGATGGGGAGAAGAAAAAAATGTGTGAAAAATGAATTAAGGGTTGCTATTGTTGTTGGAAACTCTGGTGGCATACTGGTTAAGAGCTATGGCTGTTAACCAAAATGTTGGCAGTTTGAATCCACCAGACGCTTCTTGGAAGCCCTATGTGGCAGCTCTACTCTGTCCTACAGGATCGTTATGAGTCAGAATTGACTCGACTGCAGTGGGTTTGGTTTTTTTGTTGTTGTTTTTATTGTTGTTGGTTGCTGTCAAGTCAATTGTGACTCATGGTGACACCATATGTTGCAGAGGAAAAATGCTTCCTCCATAGGATTTTCAAGGCTGTGACCTTTTGGAAACAGATTGCCAGGCT
Organism: Elephas maximus indicus; assembly: GCF_024166365.1. Taxonomy (NCBI): domain Eukaryota; kingdom Metazoa; phylum Chordata; class Mammalia; order Proboscidea; family Elephantidae; genus Elephas; species Elephas maximus. The sequence continues at coordinate 65,002,828 of NC_064824.1, read as the reverse complement.
TTCTTCTGAGGTGCCTCTGAGTGGGTTAGAACTGCCACTCAATATTATCACTATGCTTTTGGGTGAAATATAATATTAGTTTTCAATTTAGTTGGACTGGAGTTCTTTTCATATGCCTGATAACATAATTCAGGAGCCCTGGTGGCACAATAGTTAACCTTAGCAGCTCCGTGAGTGAAAGACCTGGCGGAGATCTGCACGCATAAAGATTGTAGCCTAGAAAACCCTATTGTGCTATTCCACCCTGTCACATGGGGTCACTATGCATCAAAAATTGACTCTATGCCACTTAACAACAACACAACAAGACCATAATAACATGCTTCATTGGGAGAAAGCAAACTAATTCTCCATTAGCTTTTCTTTTTCCTTTTTCCCTTGTTATGGAAGTCATAGAGGAAATCTTCCTAATACTCAATTATGAAAAACTGACTCTAAAGTGCAAGTGTGATTGCTGTGGAAGAGGAATTTCTAAGTGCACAATCTATTTCATACATTAAGAGAAATATGACAGTACCTCAGAATACCTACAACATAAAAAGTACAACATAGTATGTATTAAACATGCTTACCAAATTTTATTTTTGTAAGATAAATGGTGATATTCATATATCTTATGTTTTTGCATAATTACTTTTATGCATACTAGATTCAAAACCACATACCGTGCAAATAGCAGTAATCTCACATATCAACCAGACTCTTCTTAATGCTTTGTTTTCTTACAATTGCCTTTAACCAACTACATTTCATCCATATGAGGAGAGGGTAATATAATAAAACTTCCATGAATAAACTTTTCTCCTTTGACCATTTGTTTTATCCATTTTCTTCAGGAAATGTCCTTAATTGTTACACTAAAGTCAATAGAAATTGAATGGAAACTATTTTCTGTGGTTTTGCTTCTCTTAGTTTATAAGGATAAAAATAAATGACATTGTAAATAGCTATTTGAGCTTACCCTAATCCCTAGGCATCCAAATAAAAGGCATTATAAAGACATAAACAAAAAGGATTGCACCTAGAATAAAAAGAAAACAAACAAAAAAAAAATCCTCAATTGAGGCATTAATGAATTTCTTTTTTTAAAATATCCTCTACTTTCAACTTAACTTCATAAAAATATCTTTATATCCCTGATTCTCGTTAAACTAATTCTAGTCAGTTGATGTCCAAGAATGGTCTCACTGGATCAAATATCATTATACATGTCCCAGTAGGAAAACTAGGAGCCATTATTAGCAAAATAATCCATTTTGAGAAATTTTCTGTTTGTGTTATGAGTGCTAATTACCCATTAACTAGAGTAGGGGTATGTACCTTCTTGATAACTGTCAGTAGGTGAAAAAATTATCCAAGTATGGGTATTGTTTCCAATGGAAAACCTGAGATCATTTACTTATTCTTTATGAAATGCATCTCTAATCTCTCTTATTGTGGGCCCTTTAAAAAATAATGAGGAAGTCTGGTTAAATGCTAGGCTGCTAACAGAAAGGTCTGTGGTTTGAACCCACCAGCCACTCCATGAAAGAAAGATATGGCAGTCTGCTCCCATAAAGATTTACAGCCTTGGAAACCCTGTGGGGCAGTTCTACGTTGTCCTATAGGGTCACTATGAGTTGGTATCGACTGATGGCAATGGGTCTGATTTGGCGGGGGAGGGGGGGGCAATAAATATAATTTAGGCAATTCCAGTTTAAACAATCCTTGCTTTTAATTGAAAACAGAAGTATAAACATGGTCCTAATTAATACTGTTACTAACACTGTTCCCTGGATTTGATTAGCTATCCCCTTTAACTAGTAGACCTATTTATATATGACGTTATATTCCACTATAATCACTGAGGCACGATCATTCCCTTCTACCCCAAAATATTCCAGACTCTATGTGTGTTGTTATTGTGTGCCTTCAAATTGATTTTGACTCATAGTGGCCCTATAGGACAAAGTAGACATGTCCCATAGGATTTCCCAGGCTGTAAGTTTTTGTGGGAAACCCTGGTGCTGTATGGTGAAGTGCTACGGTTGCTAAGCAAAAGGTTGGCAGTTGGAATCCACCAGGCACTCCTTGGAAATTTTTGTGAGAGCAGATCTCCACGTCTTTTCTCCCTCAGAGCCGCTGGTGGGTTTGAACTGCAGACCTTCTGGTTAGTAGCTGAGTGCTTAACCATTGGGTGGTTTAAAACATATTATCTATATTCCTCAAAGCATTCCTGTAAAGTAGCAGCTTTAGGAGATTTGTATTCACAAGGTGAAATGTCATGCAGTTATTGAAGTAAATGGCAGGTTTTCGGATTAAAACTTAAGTCACCGTGGTTCCAAAGCCCTCACTCGTTCCATTTCACTATCATTATTAATAAACACTCACTGAGCTTCTGCTAAATGCACAGCACCATTTGTTAAAAGTCTGAGATACATAGTGGTAAGAAATAGTCCCTGCCTCTAAGGAACTTAAAATCCAACTGTGGAGAGGAGACACATAAAGAAACAAACATCAACGTAACAGGACATATCAAAGCTATGTTTGTGGCATTGAAAGAAGGTCAAGTCTCTGTTGCAACAGACCACAGAGGAGGTCAATAATAGAGGATGTCACATTTCACACTGTGTTACAGGATTGCTTCAGGACATCTGCCTAGAGTACAGCTGAGGGAGAAAAACACGACATGCTCAGAAATAAATGGCAGGCTAGACAAGTCGCCTAGCTTGTCAGCTGTAATCTTCAAGTCTTAGGCAATGGCTCCTTACCTTTTGGGCATACTCTGATCCATCTGGTCTGTTTCCATTCCTAGGAGCCTCAAAGACACTCCTCAGCTCATCAAGGGCAATGGAGAAGCGCTCAATCCTGCGCCGACTGCTCATGGAACCCTCCCTCAGCACTTCAGGATGGCCATATCCCTGGAAGTTGTCACTCTTATCCTCAGGAGCCTTCTCTGGAACTGAACTCAACATCTGTTCTCCTCTGCTGCGGGGCTGACTTGGGAGATCTGGAGGTCCAGGAGGTGATACGATCTCTCCTTCAGCTTCAAGCAATTTTCTTTCCTGTGGTTGGAAGAGCCTGCAATGGCTGCCTCTGGGACAACATTCACTTTTCTGGTAATCACTGGATTCCCATTTCTGCCTTAGGAGGTTCAGGGAGCCCTTCTGCATGGGGAAAATGGATGACTCCAGGTTGTCCTGTAACATCAAAAGTTCTGTCATCAAAGATATGCTTAGGTGTGTGTGTCACTTTTAAAACACTGTGTTTAGGAGCACCAGCTCTAGAGGCCTGTGTCTCAGTGTTGAAATCCAGCTTTGCTATATAATTTCCAGCTCTTGACTTAACCCCACTGTTGTGTCATTTAAACTAGAGTTGGAAAGATTATAAGGAGGACTGAATTGTAGAGCCACAGACATTTTTGAAGAAACAAAATCTAGGAAAACATAATTTCACAATTTGCTTCCTTTTTTATGTGGAAAATCAGCCAACGGTTACTTATGAAGTAAAAGTTGGACAATGTTCATTCACTGTTTAGTATATTCTGACAAAAGGGCCACTTAACAAGCACAACACTAAAGAAAAAGTATCCGTTTCCTGCCTGTAAGAGTTCAAGACTTTCTTGGAACTGGTTTCTGTAAATGTCTTACTTACAACAACAGCTAATAGTTAAGTTTTTGCTATGAGGCACGTGCTTTGATAATAAATTATGTATATCTTCTTTTAATCTCTACATGATCACAAGGAATTAGTTTTCATTGTTATTCCTAGTTCACTGGAAATTGAAGGAGTCCTGGTGGTGCAACTGTTAAAGCAATCGACTGCTAACCGAAAGGTTGGTGGTTCAAAACCACCAGCGGCTTCCCATGAGAAAGATGTGATAATCTGCTTCTGTAGAGATTTACAGCTTTGGAAACCCTTTGGGGTCACTATGGGTCAGAATCAACTTGATGGCAGTGGGTTTTGGTGGATTCCTGGAAATCAAGAAGTGGGGTGACTTGCCCAAGGCTCTCAGTGACAGAGCCTGGATTTGAAATGCCTCTAACACCATAATCTGCCCCGTTGAAACTACTGGAATTTAATTTCTTTTTAGAACTTTAAGAATAGGTGTCTACTTTATGCCTCATTGCCAAACTGATTGGAATTTCATCTTGTTTTACTTTTGTGGTGAGTAGAAAAAATATCAAATGGCAGGAACACACACATACACACACAAGTCATGGACAACAAGAGTCATACATTAGATTGAAATTTTGTTGTACGGCTAGCTACTCACTCTTCTACACCAGAGATTTTGTACTGCAAGTTTGAGTCTTTAAAAAATAAATTTTTTTCTTGAGGGATGGCACAGCTTCTGGAAAGGTATCTGCACAGAGGCTATGGTAAACAGGTTCACTTAGATTAAGGCTTTGAAGTATTTCAAAAGGTCACCTAATACAATGGTGCTAGACTTCTTTAACTGTAAGCCACATTATGGAAAACACGTTATAGCCTGGGACTTGGTGCACAGGTTATATTAGTAAGTATGTATAAAGGAAACACACTCTTGTTGTCATTAAACAATACTTTCCCTTACTATATATGAGATACACTGTGATATTTTCTAATCTGATCTTTTTCATTTTTTTTCCTTAAGTTTGCTGCCCACTAATTTGATTTTATGGCCTACTAATGGGCCCAAACTGCTGGATGGCTCTGTACCTACAGCAGGGGTTTAATCCCAGGTTGAGCATTTACCAACTATATGACCTTGCAAAATCTTCTTGGGTTAAATGGTTATCCCCATCAAGGCTTTATTCTGAGAAGTAAATTAAATAATGTATATAAAACTTCTTGTGTATATGTGATCCCCGATGACTGTTCCATTGCCAGCCCCATCTGGCTAAAATAGTATCATTTTAATCACTCTAATATTTATGCTATACAGAAGCCTCATAGCTAAGAACGCATCGGAGAAGAAAAAGGCTATTTTAAGCCACAAACCCACAGACTGAACAATATGGCTTTAATAACATTGCTTATAAATAAATTTTAATTAGTTACTTAATATAAAAAGTCTCAATAAAACGGTGGAATCGAACATGACTAGAATATCTGTTTGGGAAACTGATCAGCATGTGTTCAGAATGTAATCAGCATATGTTGAGAATATAATCACCATATGTTGGAAATGTCTGTGTATATCATGTGTAAAAGGGCTGCAGAAAAGATCTTATTAACGTGGGAATGGTTGAGACACTGTCACAGCTGGTAATAGTGACCTCAAAGGGTTACTTAATGAAAGAATTGTTTCTGAGCCAAACTTGCATAGTTAGGAAAGGAAGGCAGGGAGGAAAAAAAAAAAAAAAATGTCTAGTGGAGGAAGAAAGCCATTTTTCTTCTATAGAAAAGGAGATCCTAGTATTTAAAACTGATTTTGGACTTCTACTTCTCTATCAAGATGGAATAGACATATTTCCCTCTATCCCTCCTAATAAATATGGCTAAAATCCATAGAAATTACATATAAAACTGATAAGTAAGATTGTAAAGTTGGAGAAAAGGTAGACTGCCTCTGGTCCTTGGGACCTGAGAAACAACACAAGGGTGAGTTCTCTGTCTTGTTTGTTTTATGTACCCTGAACTGGCAGCTGGGAAAGCCTGCAACCCAGAAACCCCAATGGGAGGAAAAAATGCCCCAAGAAAAGCCTGTCTCTCTAACCAAAAGAGGAGACCTAGCAAGACAGAAAACATTCAGACAGTAACTGCCATGCCCCACAAAATACTGTGGAAAACATCACAGCCAAACCCTCATATCCATCAGCAAAAGCCAAGTAGTAAGTCTAAATCTCCAACTTTTCCCCATCTGTAGAGTTGCCCCTTGCCGCACATCCCCCTCCTTGCCCATCTTGGTATCAGAGAAGACTGATCGGGTAGACAGAACTTTCATTCCCTACTGGATGATAATGAGATCTCCTCCAAGATGTCAGTGGAGGCCATATTAGAATCTTGGACTTTCCTCCCACCTATCAGTAATGAGAAGATCCTCCTCCTCCCTGTTTGTTTCAAAGGAGGTCAAGTTGGAAGCTGTAACTTTCACCATCATCCAGTGGTAATGAGCCCTCCCTGCTGCAGTGGTGACAGTGGAAGCCATGTGGAGAGCAGTAACAAGGTACCCCTTCCCTTCCCATCCAGCCAGGGTGGTATCAGCATAAGAATAGTGGGGAACCTGAAATCTTATCTCTACCCAGCCGTAATGAAGTATCCTCCTCCAGGGTATCAAAGGAGGATAAATCAAGAACTTGGAATTCCATGCCCGCTTGGTAATAATGAGGGAGCACTCCTTCACCTACTGAAACAGAAGATGTAAGTAAGATCCAGAGTCTCATAACATAAATTTTCAAAATGTCCAGAGTCCAACTGGAAATCACTCATCATACCAAGAACCAGGAAAATATAACCTTGAGAAGAAAAAACAATCAATGGACACCAACATGGCGATGACACAGATGTTGGAATTATCGGACAACGATTTTAAAATACCACCATAAAATTGCTTCACTGAGCAATTACAAACATATTTGACTTTTTTTTTTTTAAATAGAAAGTCTTGGCAAAAAAAGATATATCAAAAGAATCAAATGGAAAATTTAAAACTGAGATATGTCATCAAAATGAAATAGCACACTGATGATCTCAAGAGTAGAATGGAGAGGCCAAAAGAAAAAGATCAATGAACTGGAAGATAGAAAAACAGAAATTACCCATTCTAAAAAACACAAAGAAAATAGAGTAAAAAAAAAAAAACACCCTCAGGGACCTGTGGGACTGTAATAAAAGAACTAACATTTATGTCATTGGAGTCCCAGAAGAAGAGGAGAAAGATGGTGGAGCTAAAAATTATTTGAATAAATAACTGATAAAAATTCCGTAAATTTGATAAAGATATAAACCTATAGACTCAGAAGCTGAGCCAACCCTCAGGAGACCTCACAAAAAAAAATTTCAGGAAAGCAGATTTAGAGAAAAAATTCTTGAAGGCAGAGAGACACAAATGAGCCTTATCTCCAGGGGAAAAACAATTTAAATGACAAGCAATTTCCTATCAGAAAAGAACTGTGAACCCCAAAGTCTCTTTCTGGAGAAATTATCCTTCAGGAATGAAGATTAAACAGGAAATGTTGAATATATGTTTAATTTAAAGAATTATTAACTCTGATAAAAGAGTAAGTATAAGACAGTAAGGACCTACTCAGATTCAGTAGGTGTTAGGAAGGACCCAATTAAGCACATTTTAAAGAAGGCGGTCTAAAATCCACACTTTAAGAAACACTAACAAAAGAGTAATTGTTTACACGGACTTACAGAGATAAATTGGCCAGGATTTAGTATATACACATGAACTCACATTCACATTCAGATTATTCATGTTTCTGCCAGGTGATTTGTTATCTTGTGTGAAAGAGTATCAGGTATGTAGAATAAGAATTTTTAAGCAAGTGAAGCCCTTAGACAGAACTATTTTGCCAATGTGTTAAATACTGAAGTCTTATAAAACTGTCATTACGTCTTGTGTCTTCGGTAAGAATTATCTCCTTTGGCTATTATTTGAACATTAAGCACATTTCTAATCATAATAATAAGATTAGGCTTCTGGCCTATTTCATAAAACAAGAGCAGTAACAATGACTGTCTGTCAAGCATGCCAATCCGATCAGAGAAAAATTGTCTTAGAGGAAGTCTCGGTGAAAAGAAAAATCACCAAATGCTTTTTCATTCCACTGAAATTCCCTAAAGTCAAATTATAAACAAGACTTGTGGATAGTCTCATACGATTGATTTACTGAGAGTTCTCGTAAATCGTCATTCTTGCTTCTGGTAACTGAAACATGTTTTGGTATGCTTTGCTCCTAAGAATGTTTCAGGTTTAAAATACAGGTATTCATCAACTTGAAACACATCTCCAAATCTAAGACATGTATGATTATTACATAATGATAGGGCGTGTAAAGTTGTTAGCAGCCTTGTATGTGGGAGGAGTGACAAAAATGCTGACATTTTTGACCTATGTTTCTAAAATGGAAAATTTATTCTTTTTACATTTAATCATTTATTATGAGAAGAAAATTCTTTACATGCAAATGTCTCTTGCAGCATTTTTACCATCATTAAAAAACTAAAAAATCTTAAAGTTCAAAGAGCAATAAATGTTCTTATAAGTTATGGTTTCACAACACAATGAAATTATGTAGCCAATTGGCACAGCAAATATGAAGACAATATAGAAATATTGAAGTAAATTTATGATATAACATTAGACAGAAGTACACAAACAGGAATGCATCTCACAATTACAAAATATATGCATATGTTCAAGAACCTACTGGAGGTATTTTACAAAATGAAAGTAATTGTATTAGTGTATTGGTAGTGTATAGGTAGCTGGCTTTTCTGCATGTATAAAGAATATGTACACGTTGTCTTTAGCAGCTTAGTTTAAATTTTCTACCTCCTTCTATGAACAACGTGGATTCTTCTGGGATATCTTTAAATTTCCCACCCATTACTCTAATATTTATAGCATCAAATTCCAATATTCTCACTTTCATTAAGCAGAGAATGACCATTGAAGGTAATTTAAACCCAAGAGTCAGTTTACTGCAGCCATCCCTTTGTTTTAAATTACAGCACTGCCAAGCCTTCCCCAGAATCAGCATGTGATCCTTCTTTTCCCTTTGATGGTAAACATATATATATATATACAATTTTATGAAATGAAACCTGAGCCTGACTGCAAGTGATACATTCGCATTGCTCTAAAATTGTGGTAGTAGGATGCTCTGTGTCAAGTAACCAGCCAAAGGTTATTTCAGAAAAGAATACAAACTTCAGCTCCAGGAACTTAAGATGCCTCCTCAACATATTTGCTATGGGGACACGGATGGAAGACCTTTTGCTGGATTTCACAGTAAACCTTTCTGGGATGCCAGCCAGGCAGTTTAACCCTCTTTCACTCTATCAAATAATTTAAAGTTTCTATTGAAGTTCTGAACACAAAGCATGCTGCTGAGGGTCTGGATTGCATGCCAAAGCTGTTTTGTAGAATAATTTCAGTAATAAATCAACTTGCTTTTTTTTCTGAAAAATCACCAAAGGCCTCTTTTCCTTCTCATTGATTGTACCGGTTCCTACATGCTCTATCTTTTCCCCAAACTCACTGTATTTTTTTTTTTTTTTTGCTCATTTTATTTTAGAAATCAGAGTGCCTTTTGAGGCTCTTTAAATGATTATGCATATTTTTCATATATAATTTAGCAACTTTCATACTAACAAACGTTAGGAAACATAAAGTTCCTGTCCATTTGAGAAGAAAAAATTATCCCAGTGGAATAAAGATATACGGTTAGATAGAACTATTTTTAGTGGGCTTCTCATCTTTGGTAACTGCAGCATATGCCAAAAAAGGGGAATATTTTACAACATAATTCCAGCACCTTTTAAAACAGAGGCCAATGGTCCCAAAGAGATGACAGAGTATAAGAAGACAGAGAGGTGTATCGGCATCAGCCAGCTGAAGTTTCAGACTACAAACAAGGTTTCCAAGAACCCACCAAATTTATGTGGTCGCTAAGCCAGATTCCCTGCCAAGGAAATCCTGAGTCTTGCAACTGCAGATAGCAAGTGAAGGTTAGGGAAATACGTCAAAGCAGCAGCTTTCAACAATGGTAAAACTCTCAAGCATTAGATTCACAAAGCTAATATCGGTGTATTTTATCTTTTCTGTTTCGGTTGCATTTTCGGTTACCAAACATTCATTATTTCTGTTGCGATTGAGAAATATCCTCAGACAACATTCATTTTTTTTTTTTTTTTTCTGGGGTGGGGGGAATTCCTGCAAGGTAATGACTGACAGACCAAAAAGAAAAATTAATTTTGGGGGACAGATTTGAATTCACTTGGCAAATAGTTGCTGAATATCTACCTGGTAAGAATTTGAAAGAAATGAGTTAAGAACTTCAAAGACATGGCATTTTCAATATTAAAAATAAGAGATCTAGCTAAAGCTTTAATTTTAGATGTTGCCAGTTTCATTTTCTTTTCCCCCCTGGCTGTTCTAAGTTCATCAGAACAAATTTTCAATTAGTTTTCCCTCAGAAAATGCACCTAATATTAATCTATTACTTAATTTGCCATTAATAAGAGGCATGCATAATTCATATACATGAAGAAAAAAGATAGGAATAATGCATTTGTTTATTTTCTTTCCTTTATCTCCTCATTCACATTGATTAAGCAAACTCGCTAAGGCACCTTGCTAAGACAAGTGATTAAAAGAATTTATTAAGTTGTATATTTGCAATAAGCTTATCTTACCTCCATGTTCTTTTCTGTCAAGTTTCTGTCCTGTGACTCGGCTACACAGTCATGTATCAATTAAAGGAAAACACAAATTTAACAGTTCTTTAACTCACTGATCTGGTCTAACTAATGAACATCAAGCATGATGGACATACGTCACTAGATAGTGGCTACAAGACACCAAATCTCTCATAGCTAGATCTGGGAGTTACATTATTTAGTAAGTCATGGAAGACAGAAGTGCACTTTCGACCATAACCCCTGCTTGTGCTGGGTACTCAGCTTACAAGGTTTACTTGCTGAAGGCTGATTGAAACAGCTTTTGTTTTCAAATTCTGTGGAACAAAAAACAAACCTCAATAAAAGGACCGTTGCTAGAGCAGCCCAGGAAACGGTCTACAGCATGTGGATAATTAGTATTTAATAAAAGAAGAGATAGCTTAAATGTTTCATGGATTATCCCAAGCAGGCTAGTGCCAGACAATACCTGTTGTTTAGCACCGAGCTGATGCTCTCTCACATATGCAAGCTTCTACTAAACGCCCATACAGTATGCACCTGTACAAAAAGGAACCTCAATTATAATATTAAAAAGAAAACCAAAGTTTTTAGGGCTTACTGCCGAGAGCTGCCGCATGATTAGGAAAGATAATTCCTGCTTTCAAGGGTTTACAGTCTGGCCGGATGTAGAGGTCCTCCCCTGTACTACGCAGCAGCATGGCCTGTGATGTTGTTAGTGATGCACATTCCTAGGGCCCCACTTGGGGAGTTTCAGATTGAGTAGGCCTGGAATGTGGCCTGGGAGTCAGCCTTTTAACAAAGCATCCAAGGCGATTCTGATGCCTGAGGTCCACAAACCCCACCGTTTAAGAAATATTTGGCTACATTGAGAAAAACACCCATGAACTATAGAATATACAACAGAATTGTTCATTCAATAAATGCTTGTCCATCGCTTAATCTGGAGATATGCAAAGTACTTATAAAACATTTACAAAACAATATGCAATTGAAAAACCATGCAAATAGCTATCGGAAAGTATAGAAAGTACACTGTTAAATAGCCATTGTAATAAAATAAGTTAAAATAGGCTCTTAGTGAAGAGAATTTTTGCAAGAGGTGATGAAGGCAAAGGGGTCCAATGCCTGGTGCCTCTCCCCTCCCCCAAATACATTCAAAAGTGAAACGGAAAATTGGCAATTCATTATATAATATAAATATCACCCCACCAAGAAATGAAGTTAGAATCAATACTACTAAAGTTTTATATGTAAGAAGGCAAATGAATTTATAGTTCCCTACCACCACCTTGGGCAATGAACAAGAAAACAAAACCAAAAGCACCTTCTTATTGAATAAGTGGATGAGATCGAGATTGAGGGAGGTATACTCAGGTCAGGTGTGATAATATCAACATGCTCCTTATAGTGTAGTAGTAAAGAATACAGAACTGAGGCTCAGCTCACCTAGATTGTTGCCCTAGTTTTTCTATGCAGCAGCCACATGACGTGGGGGTTCCATTTCCTCGAGGGTAAAATTGTACTCAAAATGCCTTCCCTGGCCTGGGATTGTTGTCTAGGTCACTTAATAGAGGGAATATGTGAAACTTCTAAAGTGTTTCACAATATCAGAATAATAAATGTCAGGGTAATCTCTTTATGCAGTACCAGAAATGATATTCAATAAAGACTTATTTCTTTTAAGAACCACACTAATACCAATGGTAATATTACTCCAAACATATTTAAAATTTTTTCTCAATGATTGTAAATTAATTTTGTATTTATAAATTGAATTAATTTTGGATTTTCCGTGGAGACATTATCTTTTAAGAATGGATTTGATTTTCAGGAATAAATAAACTCCCTCTAAGCCAAGTCAAGGGATTAAAATGGACTAAGATGGTTGACGGAGTTCTTAGAAAATTTTCAGAAACACGGAAATGAGAACAGACAGTCCGGAGTGGCAAATGTACACTTGACGATATTAAGTCAAGGCATTTGGTCTCTCAGAGCCTTAGTTTGTTTACATTTATGTAAATTAGGGGTTCGTTTATGGTGTTTGGAGTTCAAAGAATATGTCCAAATTCATTCCCTGAATACAATGGTGTTAGCACAGAGTTTATAACAGTCTGACTCTTCCAAGACCTCAGATTCCTCCTCTTTACATATTTACACGTCTGCAGACTCTCAGACAGAAAGGTGAGCCCAAGCACTGTGGGGCCTACCTTCGGGCACCCATTCAGATAATGACAGTTGACAATCAAATATCCTTGTTGGAATTCATGACTCTGTTCAGGATGAGGCTACAGTTGGGTCAGTTGGGAAAAAGATGGAAGAATCAGGAAGGCATATCTTACTCACTCATGTGGGCAAAGCTGCCCACCAAGATTTGGTCCAAAGCTCAATGACAGGTATGGAGTCCTCTGCTCAGGTCTCAAATGAGATCAGGCATAGTAAAGAAGAAAAGTCATGTCAGGAAAGAAGAAAAGAGTCTTACAAAATTAATAGATCCTTAATGTTTTACTGGACAAACACAGAGACCTCTTTCAAATATATTTTATGGAAACCTCCTCAGCACTTTTGAAGTTTACTAACTGTAAGGTAAGCTTTCCCCTTCTCTACTGAGTAGCTTTAGCCCTCATCTACCCTATCTGGGTTTCACCAGACCCTTCCTCCCCTGCTGACCACAAGGCAATTTGCACAAGATTCTCAGTCTGCGTTCACCTATAAGACAAAGCTGAAATTTTATAAGTTAAGGGTGTGGTGGTCCTCAGCCTCTGACTGATAAGCATCACGACTTTCCGGCCTGCAATTTACTTCTTAGTAAACAACAAAGTCTCATTTTAACTTGAATTTAACTATATCTCCTATTCTATCCCTTAATATTTTAGCCAAATTGGTTTACTCAATCTGCTTATAAACCCCGTATGTTTGGCTCTCTAAACCTCTACTCATGATATTGTCTTAGCCTCAAACTTGCTTCTCTCTCTTGATTTATCACTTCCTTTTACGAACTTCTCATAATACTTATTGTCCACAGACGGTATTTGGCCTTTATCATCCCTCCTTGAAATGCTTAGCTCTTTTTGTGATGTCTATTTGTATCCACCTCACATCCAGATTCTAAACCATGGAGGGCAGTTATCCTACCTCATTTATTTTTTTATACCAATTAGTAAATGGAAGTTAATACCTATCATGTACTTAGAACAGTGTTTGGCATATGGGAAGTACTCAATAAATATTCTCTTATACAGGCTAGGAGCTCAAGCACTCTTTGATTTTTGACTAACTAAAAGAAGATTCCAAATGACCAACAGTGAAGGAAAATATTTCTCTTTTTCTTTGCCTTTCCCACTCAAAACAACAGATCAAATTTGAATTAGATCACTAGCAATAAGCTGAGGGGCACAAATAGAAGCGGAGGGAAAAAAGATATTTATCAGGATGACATTGATCCTTGGTTATTGTTTTCTCTGCTAGTCATCTTTTACTTTAATATGTCTCTGAGTCTAAATAGCAGTTACTTGCTTTCCCCTTCTTCCTCTCTCTGAATGCCTGTCTTCCTGACCTTGAGTTAGCAACACGTATTATTCTCTGATGTTCCTGAATTCAGCTGGAGGGCCTGCTCTGAATTCTGTTCACTTGACTTTTCTTACTCAGTGCTGCATTGGCTTCAGCCTTGAGATTTTTTTCTGTCCTTCAGGAAGTCAGGGAAAAAAGAAAGCTTGTAGAGGTGTCATTGATGAATTCGCATCTTGGTGTGATATTTGTGAACTATGTGACTTTGAACTAGATATTAGTCATCATCGAACCTCAGGTTCTATGTATATAAAACTGAACATAATAATATCTAACTCAAATTCTTTCTGTGAGGGTTTAGGTCACTAGGCATTATTGCACCTTGGTGAGGCATGTGGACTCCAGATTCAGAGCAGCTGGCTTCAAATCCCTGCTCAACTGCTATTACTCACGTGACCTTAAATTCATCATTTAAAATATCTGATACTTAGCTTCATTACTAGAAAATTGAGATGATAATAATATTTACCAGTAGAACTCTTATGAAATGAATAAAGTAAATGAAACAATGCTTAGAATATACTCAAAATAATATATGATGTGGAGTGAGTATCCAGTGAACGTTTGTTTTTATTAGAAGCACTCGTAAGTGTAAAGGTTGACAACTAATAAGGGCTTAACAATATAAGTTATCTTTTTCTACAAACTGGATAAGACCACAGACCCTGAGATAATTTTATTTTATATATTTAAACTACATATTATTTCATATAAATCTATTCAACGTTTTTCTCTTCATAGGCAGTCATAACAAAGTCTAATTAACTATCTGATTCTTCTCTGTTCTTTCTAATAGCTGTTTATACCAGTCTGGGTATTTTCATATATAATCGTTTCAGTGATTCAGTATTTCAGGACAATGTTGCCTATTTCTTGGATAAATGAATCTAATAACAGAAATACATTTTAATGTAGTATCTTAAATCTTACATGTTAACTAATTAATTTCCTTACACAAATAAGACTATAAATCATACAAATAGTTGCAACATTTAGCCAATTTTCAAACTATAGGTTTCCAAAGTCTTATTAGAAAGCTGAAAACATAGGGCAGCTATGATATGGAATTTGGAAAAGATGTGGGGTGTGATATAAAGATTCTACTGTAAGGTTGGTTAATTTCATAAACTGGTCACATTATGAACTGCAAGTTCTGGTGATTTACAAAAAATTTTTCAGAAGCTTGCCAAAGACAATGAAGAATAATTAATCCAACATCTTTTAATTTAAAAGAACATAGGGGTGTTTTATCTTTTAATATAAAGAGGACTTGAGGATTCTTCAACATTCACAAGTCTAAATACAGTGCTTATCTTTATGTTTCTATTTACCACCCTGGGAGGATTAAAAAAAAAAACCTAGAAATTATAGACCTGTCATCATCACTTCCTACATGGAAACTTACTGAAACATACCATCAAAAAATCAATTTTCAAGCACCTAGAAAATCATGGGGTGCTGGGTAAAATCTGCTCGGCATTGTGAAAAACAAATCCTGTCAAATCACCTTAATTTTCTTTTATGACAGAATGACAAGTACAGTTACACTAGGAACTCGATAGACAAAATATATCCTGACACTGGCCAGGATGTAGATTCTGTTCCACATAAATAAAGAGACAAAATACAATTTGGGTCACATTATATATTCATTAATGGCTTCTATTAATGACTATGCTTAATATATCTGGAAATGGTACTCAGTTGGAATACTGAACAATAAGATAATCGGTTGCACATAAAGATGATTAGGTCCAACATCAAGTTGTTGTTGATTAATTCTGATAATTCTCTTACAATGAAAATTAGAAGACATTAGTTGTATGAAAACCAAGTAGAAATTGGCAACATTTTGCTGCTTCTTTCCGAAAAGTCATCACACCTTTTGCAACCACTTTGCCTCTCCTCTTAACCTCATTCATATCTTTGTAATATAACAGAGGTTAAATTAAAAATTCACAACTGTAAAGGGCATGGAGAATCATGTTGTTGTTGTTAGGTGCCGTTGAGTCGGTTTTGACTCATAGGGAGCTACAGGACAGAGTAGAGCCGTCCCACAGAGTTTCCAAGGAGCAGGTGGTGGATTTGAACTGCCAATCTTTTGGTTAGTAGCCATAGGTCTTAACCACTGTGCCACCAGGGCTCCATGGAGAATCATAGTTCCCTTGAAATGTTGCAATGGAATCACTCTCTGAGCATTTGGAGTTTTGAAGCCAGTAGAGTGGAGGAGATTATTTAATGGAACGAAATAGAATGTCAACACTTCTTCCCAGCAAGCAAGCTATTTTTATTTGTTACCCCAAGTATTTCTTCCCACAAGAAGAGTTTAATGCACCCCTCTCATCTCCAAAGACTCAGGATATTTAACAAAATGAAAACAGTGCTCAAATAAAGAAAGAGTCCTGTATTTGTGAAACACTATTAGCTTAGCAAGTAATCAGGGAGTCAGAATTCGGAGTATATATTAAGTAACAAACCAGTTAGTAAAAGAAAACTACTATTTACCATTGAATTTTGATAAATACTAATTTTAAGTAATTTTGAGGAATCACATTAGCAGATATTAGGAGTAATTTGGAAATAGTGATAAAAGACCTGGTTTGGGGACGTTATCATCAGAGCCCAGACAAATGAAAACAGCAAGAATTGAAAGAGTAGTGCACACTAGACCAGCAACAGAGTATTTCCTTATACTAGGCTTGCAAATAATATTCATCTTGTATACAAATCTAACTAATTGGTAGTGGTTGTCTGAGTAGTGGGTCGAGACTATTACGGTCACTCTAAAGAGTGATGCAACCAGTGAGTGAGGGAGAAGTGCACCAACTATTCAGTTCGAAGGAGTGGAAAACTTTTCCCTATTTTCATAATAAGAAAGATAGCCAGTTTATACCAGAGCCTAACTATAGTATTTATATTTGACTGTATAGTAAAATACATACAAATCATCTTTGAATATGGATTTATTCCCTCCAGTTAGGCTTTGGTGTCTTCATTAGAACTGGAATTAAAGACTTCCTTCACATAGTAACCTACCTGGTTACTGAAGTTCCGTTTCCAAGGAGCAGAACGTACAAACCAAGACCCATTAGGGAATTGTGTTGTAACAAGACTTATTTCTGTCGTTCTGTGCAAACAATTGGACAATAATCCAAACAATTGTTTGACACCTGAATTTCTCCTATAATATACCTATGAATGAGCTGTCTAGGCTGGGCTGGTACATTATGATAAGAAACCCACTTTTATTTATTTATTAATCAATTTCACTTGACACATATTTAAAGAAATCCAGTATGTGCTGGGAAAAGTGACCAGATAATGGATCAAATCTCACACAGTTTTTGTCCTCCAGGAGTTTATATTCTAGCGAGAGATTCAGATGAGTTAATTTCTGACGATCGTTCATTATTGAAAGTGCTCTGGTAGAAGTGCTATGGACGTACAAAGAAGAGCGTTTGGATTAGCTTCAGTGTGAAAAGTCTTTTCTTGCATTACACACAAAATATCTCCGTAACTTTCCCACTGAGTCTGTTCCAAGCCTTGAGCCCACACAGAACAAGCCTAATCCTTCTTCCACATGAAACACTTTAAGAAACATTTTAAGAAAAATTAATAGATCTGCTAAATCACCTTCTTCTATCCAAGCAAACCATCACCAAATGTACCTCACTGGAAATGGTCTTAATTTTCCCAGTCGTCCCAACTCTAACCCCTTCTTCACCTGCAGTCAGAATTAATCATGTATTCCTTTAGCACTTTGTAGAAATATCACATTATCTCTCTCCGTTTAGTAGACTGGGAACTCTTAAAAGACAGTTAATATTTTGATTCATTTGTGATCTCCTACACACTTTGCACAGGGCCAAGAACATTATAGGCACTCAATAGATTTTAAATGAACGTAAAGGAACATAAAGGAAAACTTAAGTACTATAGAATGTCAGAGACTTTTTGAGAGTATAGAGCAATTACAGTGACTAACCATGTCTTTGCCAGAATCATTTTCTAACTAACTGTAAATAAATTGTAACATCCAAGAATGATACTCAAAATATTTAACAACTACTGTCACATGGACATGATCCTAATATTGAAACAGGATCCTGGAGGCACTGACTATATCTTTGATGGTCCAGGAGTTGTGGGAAGGGCTGGTAGATATTTAGCAACATTTTAAAAATTATTTCTATATTTGAAGAGACAGTAAGGCAAAAGTGGTGCATGGTGACTCAATAGCAGCCTTAGAAACAGAACTTCAGCATTATAAATTTTAACAAAAGCCCTATAATAAAAAACCTCCACTGTCCTCGTCCTAGGAGGGGAAATGGCTTTGTTCAAGTTCACACAGTTAGTGACAGAGACAGTACTGAAAACTGTGCCTTCAGAATCTTGACCTCCTTCTATGACATCTTACTTTTTCTACTTGGTAGCTGGGGTTATGACGTAAAGGAAATGGGAAAGGAAGAGAGCCACCACTTACTTGCTCAACTATAATACAAATCACACTCCATTCCCTTTGTAAATTGCAAAGCATTGATCTCACACTTCAGTGTGCCTAAGAATTTCTCAGGATACTTTTTGAAAAGGTACATTCCCAAGCTTCATCGTCAGAGAATCTGATTCAGCAGATCTGGGGTCAGGCCAATACATATATATATGTATACAACACACATATAATCATCCAGTAGATTCTGCCCAGGTTATAAGTTTTCATAAGGACAAGAGTCCTTCTTGTCTTGTTCACTATTTTATCCTTAGCGCTCTAACCTATGGGGATCACGTGGTACTCCATAAATACCTATTGGACGAGTAATTGTTTTTGCTTGAATCTGTTTCTCTCTCTCTATAGAGAAAGAGATAACGTTTAGGACTAACCTTTTATATGTAACCTGCTTCATAAATTTATAAATGCTTCAAGAAATTCTTTTTTTGCTTATTTTTAAAGGAAGTAATAAATGCCCTAATAACAGTAGAACCTTATGTTTCCATTGTATTTTGCAAATGTGTTTTTCTCACAATGTCTCATTAGATCCTTACAACAATACTTTTGATGAAACGTATTGTATTCGCATTTTGCAGATGAAGATGCTGAGTTTCAGAGAGAATTAATGATTTCACATGATAACATAAATAACAAATGACAGACAAAAATAGATATAGTCCTTCTAGCTCTGAGCACAGGTCTGCAGAGAAATATTTTAAATTATATATTATATGGAATGTTTAAAGTAAAAAACCATATATTATATCATTTATTTGTAGAGTCATGTTTTACATCTGAGTCTTTAAATATCATAAATCCGAAACCTTTTTGAAAAAAATCTTTGCTGAAATAAAATAGACCTCTTTAGTGTCTTTAAAATTTTAAGATATCCTTAATGCTTTTGACTAATTCCTATCTTAAATTTTATTTTATCACTCTTTCTTTGTCTTATAAACCAAATATCAAAGAGAAAAAAACATGAAAATAACCACTGTCATTGCCTTGTGTACTGCAAAAGGGTTGTCTTTGAGAATATGTCAATATAATCAAATCTAAAGAATGCTGTACGTTCAGTGAAGTAAAGGAATCTACGTTCTTCTCATTTAAGAGGTTGAAAGATCTTTGGAACTTTCAAGATACTTTTTGTCCCTTAGGCTTTTGTAGACTCATTAGAGAATTTTAATTTTTTTCCCCAATGAATGTTCTTAGCCATAGTATTTCCTAATAACTATCCCATTGTGTCTTACAAAATTTGGGGATTTGGACATTTAAAGTCACACCATAAAGTTGTTTGATATTTTAGTGCAGGAAAACATATAAAGATGTACATGACACTTTGATTTTATTTACTACTTATTCCTGAGAATAGTCAAATATATTTGTAAGATTTTGACTTGAAATTTTTTTTGGGGAGGGGGGAGTGGTGCTTGAATACCTTCTCTATCCATTCCTAAACCAAAAAAAAAAAAAAACCTGTTGCCTTCCAGTTGATTCCTACTCATGGCAACCCTATAACACAGAGTAGAAATGCTCCATAGGGTTTCCAAGGAGCGTCTAGTGGATTCCAACTGCCGACCTTTTGGTTAGCAGCCTTAACACTTAACCACTACACCACCAGGGTTTCCTCCACCCCTAAAAGTAAATGATTATTCATAAAACATTTTTTGCATAATTACAAATGCTCAACACTGTTAGAGTATGTGTAAACACAAGTGTCAAGGAAAATATGAAAGTTATACGAAGGAAAAAAAATATACCTCTCCACAAATTGCAGACAAGGGAAGAGTCTCAGCATCATAGTCGAATCTAAGATAGAAACCAAAACAAACCCATTGCCTTCAAGTCAGTGCCGACTCTTAGCGACCCTATCGGACAGAGTAGAACTGCCCCAAAAGGTTTCCAAGAAGTGGCTAGTGGATTCAAACTGCTTACCTTTTGGTTAGCAGCCGACTGCTTAATTGAGTAAGATCTTATTTTGCTAATAATCTGCCACCTCTTTTCAACTCATTCTCCTAAAGTCATACTAAGGTCTGGTCCCAAAAATTTCTTTTCATTTCTTCTCTGGTCTTTCCTAACCAAGTTCATTGAAAAAAGTGTTGTGGCCCACTGACTACAATGGCTTGCTTGCATCGTTTCTTTACCCTGTATAGTTTTCTCTTTACCTTGCATCATTCTAGCTCTACCACAGCTCTGAATTTTCTCTCACAAATTAAATCTAACCTCTATATTGTAGTGTACCATCAATGCTTTGCAGTAATTATCAAAGCTCAAGGTCCTTAATTTTTCTACTTCTTTGCCTGTCTTAGAACCATGAGGACTGTTTTGAGCTACAACTTTATTGCTTTTATTTTGAAAATCACCTTGAAGAATGATTTGTAAATTGCTAAGCATTTAAGTTAACCACACTAATTGCTAAGCAGTGCAAAGTACCTAGCTTAAAATAAATGTATTGGAGGCGGAGCCAAGATGGCGGACTAGGCAGACGCTACCTCGGATCCCTCTTACAACAAAGACACGGAAAAACAAGTGAATCGATCACATACATAACAACCTACGAACCCTGAACAACAAACACAGATTTAGAGACGGAGAACGAACTAATACGGGGAAGCAGCGATTGTTTCCAGAGCCTGGAGCCAGCATACCAGTCAGGTACGGCACAAGCACAGAGACCTGCTCCACCCCCCTGAACTAACCCCGGGAGGGGGACTAGCCGGTTCCACGGGCGGCGTGGGACGCAGCCGTTAGGAGAAGTCCCCGGGAGGCAGTGACTGATCTTGGAGCAGAAAGAGCAGCACCCGAGCCGGGGAACCGTCCCACAGGGATTTGGACTGCACGCAGGTACGCCATAAACACGGAGAGTTGCTCCACCCCCTGAACTAACCCCGGGAAGGTGACCATCCGGGTCGCGCGGGCGGCGTGGGACGCAGCCGGTAGGAGAAGTCCCCGGGAGGCAGCGACTGGTATTGGAGCAGGGAGAACAGCGTTCCAGCCGGGACACTCGGTCGCGGCACAAGCACGGGGAGCTACTCCACCCATCTGAACTAACCCCGGGAGGGGGCCCACCTGGTTCACGGGGGCGGCACGGCCACGCGGCTGGAGGGACGAGAAGTCCCCGCGAGGCAGCGACTGATTTTGGAGTCGAGAGTGCACCGTCCCAGTAGGGGAGCCTTGACGCTGGGCGTGGGGCTGGAAGCGGAGGATCTGACCATGACTCCAGCGGGCCAGACCCCCCGGGGGCAATCTCCACACAGAGAGCACACATAGGCGACGCGCCCGCGGGAATCTCAGATATAATAGTCTTTCCAAGCAAGACAAGCAACTCTGGCTATATTCTGAGGTGCTACTCTCCTATCTCTCTGTTCCCTCCCCCACCCTCCCCAGGCGGCTTCATTAACATCTGAATAGCCTGAGCTAGAGGGAGAACTCTGATAGGGATCTGACTGCAGTTTTTTTTTAGCGGATTTTCTGGAAAAACTAGTTTCCCAGTGATGGCTCGGAGACAACAATCCATATCAAACCACTTAAAGAAGCAGACCGTGACAGCTTCTCCAACTCCCCAAACAAAAGAATCAAAATCTTTCCCAAATGAAGATACAATTTTGGAATTATCAGATACAGAATATAAAAAACTAATTTACAGAATGCTTAATGATATCACAAATGAAATTAGGATATCTGCAGAAAAAGCCAAGGAACACACTGATAAAACTGTTGAAGAACTCAAAAAGATTATTCAAGAACATACTGGAAAAATTAATAAGTTGCAAGAATCCATAGAGAGACAACATGTAGAAATCCAAAAGATTAACAATAAAATAACAGAATTAGACAACACACTAGGAAGTCAGAGGAGCAGACTCGAGCAATTAGAATGCAGACTGGGACATCTGGAGGACCAGGGAATCAACACCAACATAGCTGAAAAAAAATCAGATAAAAGAATTAAAAAAAATGAAGAAACCCTAAGAATTATGTGGGACTCTATCAAGAAGGATAACCTGCGGGTGATTGGAGTCCCAGAACAGGGAGGGGGGACAGAAAACACAGAGAAAATAGTTGAAGAACTTCTGACAGAAAACTTCCCTGACATCATGAAAGACGAAAGGATATCTATCCAAGATGCTCATCGAACCCCATTTAAGATTGATCCAAAAAGAAAAACACCAAGACATATTATCATCAAACTCACCAAAACCAAAGATAAACAGAAAATTTTAAAAGCAGCCAGGGAGAAAAGAAAGGTTTCCTTCAAGGGAGAATCAATAAGAATATGTTCTGACTACTCAGCAGAAACCATGCAGGCAAGAAGGGAATGGGACGACATATACAGAACACTGAAGGAGAAGAACTGCCAACCAAGGATCATATATCCAGCAAAACTCTCTCTGAAATATGAAGGCGAAATTAAGATATTTACAGACAAACACAAGTTTAGAGAATTTGCAAAAACCAAACCAAAGCTACAAGAAATACTAAAGGATATTGTTTGGTCAGAGAACCAATAATATCAGATATCAGCACAACACAAGGTCACAAAACAGAACGTCCTGATATCAACTCAAATAGGGAAATCACAAAAACAAACAAATTAAGATTAATTAAAAAAAAATACACATAACAGGGAATCATGGAAGTCAATAGGTAAAAGATCTCAATAATCAAAAAGAGGGACTAAATACAGGAGGCATTGAACTGCCATATGGAGAGTGATACAAGGCGATATAGAACAATACAAGTTAGGTTTTTACTTAGAAAAATAGGGGTATATAATGAGGTAACCACAAAAAGGTATAACAACTCTATAACTCAAGACAAAAACCAAGAAAAACGTAACGACTCAACTAACATAAAGTCAAACACTATGAAAGTGAGGATCTCACAATTTACTAAGAAAAACGCCTCAGCACAAAAAAGTATGTGGAAAAATGAAATTGTCAACAACACACATAAAAAGGCATCAAAATGACAGCACTAAAAACTTATTTATCTATAATTACCCTGAATGTAAATGGACTAAATGCACCAATAAAGAGACAGAGAGTCACAGACTGGATAAAGAAACACGATCCATCTATATGCTGCCTACAAGAGACACACCTTAGACTTAGAGACACAAACAAACTAAAACTCAAAGGATGGAAAAAAGTATATCAAGCAAACAATAAGCAAAAAAGAAGAGGAGTAGCAATATTAATTTCTGACAAAATAGACTTTAGACTTAAATCCACCACAAAGGATAAAGAAGGACACTATATAATGATAAAAGGGACAATTGATCAGGAAGACATAACCATATTAAATATTTACGCACCCAATGACAGGGCTGCAAGATATATAAATCAAATTTTAACAGAACTGAAAAGCGAGATAGATACCTCCACAATTATAGTAGGAGACTTCAACACACCCCTTTCGGAGAAGGACAGGACATCCAGTAAGAAGCTCAACAGAGACACGGAAGATCTAATTACAACAATCAACCAACTTGACCTCATTGACTTATACAGAACTCTCCACCCAACTGCTGCAAAATATACTTTTTTTTCTAGCGCACATGGAACATTCTCTAGAATAGACCACATATTAGGTCATAAAACAAACCTTTGCAGAGTCCAAAACATCGAAATATTACAAAGCATCTTCTCAGACCACAAGGCAATAAAACTAGAGATCAATAACAGAAGAACGAGGGAAAAGAAATCAAATACTTGGAAAATGAACAATACCCTCCTGAAAAAAGACTGGGTTATAGAAGACATCAAGGAGGGAATAAGGAAATTCATAGACAGCAACGAGAATGAAAATACTTCCTATCAAAACCTCTGGGACACAGCAAAAGCAGTGCTCAGAGGTCAATTTATATCAATAAATGCACACATACAAAAAGAAGAAAGAGCCAAAATCAGAGAACTGTCCCTACAACTTGAACAAATAGAAAGTGAGCAACAAAAGAATCCATCAGGCACCAGAAGAAAACAAATAATAAAAATTAGAGCTGAACTAAATGAATTAGAGAACAGAAAAACAATTGAAAGAATTAACAAAGCCAAAAGCTGGTTCTTTGAAAAAATTAACAAAATTGATAAACCATTGGCTAGACTGACTAAAGAAATACAGGAAAGGAAACAAATAACCCGAATAAGAAATGAGAAGGACCACATCACAACAGAACCAAATGAAATTAAAAGAATCATTTCAGATTATTATGAAAAAGTGTACTCTAACAAATTTGAAAACCTAGAAGAAATGGATGAATTCCTTGAAAAACACTACCTACCTAAACTAACACATTCAGAAGCAGAACAACTAAATAGACCCATAACAAAAAAAGAGATTGAAACGGTAATCAAAAAACTCCCAACAAAAAAAAGTCCTGGCCCGGACGGCTTCACTGCAGAGTTCTACCAAATTTTCAGAGAAGAGTTAACACCACTACTACTAAAGGTATTCCAAAGCATAGAAAATGACGGAATACTACCCAACTCATTCTATGAAGCCACCATCTCCCTGATACCAAAACCAGGTAAAGACATTACAAAAAAAGAAAATTATAGACCTATATCCCTCATGAACATTGATGCAAAAATCCTCAACAAAATTCTAGCCAATAGAATCCAACAACACATCAAAAAAATAATTCACCCTGATCAAGTGGGATTTATACCAGGTATGCAAGGCTGGTTTAATATCAGAAAAACCATTAATGTAATCCATCACATAAATAAAACAAAAGACAAAAACCACATGATCTTATCAATTGATGCAGAAAAGGCATTTGACAAAGTCCAACACCCATTTATGATAAAAACTCTTACCAAAATAGGAATTGAAGGAAAATTCCTCAACATAATAAAGGGCATCTATGCAAAGCCAACAGCCAATATCACTCTAAATGGAGAGAACCTGAAAGCATTTCCCTTGAGAACGGGAACCAGACAAGGATGCCCTTTATCACCGCTCTTATTCAACATCGTGTTGGAAGTCTTAGCCAGGGCAATCAGGCTAGACAAAGAAATAAAAGGTATCCGGATTGGCAAGGAAGAAGTAAAGTTATCACTATTTGCAGATGACATGATTATATACACAGAAAACCCTAAGGAATCCTCCAGAAAACTACTGAAACTAATAGAAGAGTTTGGCAGAGTCTCAGGTTATAAAATAAACATACAAAAATCACTTGGATTCCTCTACATCAACAAAAAGAACACCGAAGAGGAAATAACCAAATCAATACCATTCACGGTAGCCCCCAAGAAGATAAGATACTTAGGAATAAATCTTACCAAGGATGTAAAAGACCTATACAAAGAAAACTACAAAGCTCTACTACAAGAAATTCAAAAGGACATACTTAAGTGGAATAACATACCTTGCTCATGGATAGGAAGACTTAACATAGTAAAAATGTCTATTCTACCAAAAGCCATCTATACATTTAACGCACTTCCGATCCAAATTCCAATGTCATATTTTAAGGGGATAGAGAAACAAATCACCAATTTCATATGGAAGGGAAAAAAGCCCCGGATAAGCAAAGCACTACTGAAAAAGAAGAAGAAAGTGGGAGGCCTCACCTTACCTGACTTCAGAACCTATTATACAGCCACAGTAGTCAAAACAGCCTGGTATTGGTACAACAACAGACACATAGACCAATGGAACAGAATTGAGAACCCAGACATAGATCCATCCACGTATGAGCAGCTGATATTTGACAAAGGACCAGTGTCAATTAACTGGGGAAAAGACAGCCTTTTTAACAAATGGTGCTGGCATAACTGGATATCCATTTGCAAAAAAATGAAACAGGACCCATACCTCACACCATGCACAAAAACTAACTCCAAGTGGATCAAAGACCTAAGCATAAAGACTAAAACGATAAAGATCATGGAAGAAAAAATTGGGACAACCCTAGGAGCCCTAATACAAGGTATAAACAGAATACAAAACATTACCAAAAATGATGAAGAGAAACCCGATAACTGGGAGCTCCTAAAAATCAAACACCGATGCTCATCTAAAGACTTCACCAAAAGAGTAAAAAGACCACCTACAGATTGGGAAAGAATTTTCAGCTATGACATCTCCGACCAGCGCCTGATCTCTAAAATCTACATGATTCTGTCAAAACTCAACCACAAAAAGACAAACAACCCAATCAAGAAGTGGGCAAAGGATATGAACACACATTTCTCTAAAGAAGATATTCAGGCAGCCAACAGATACATGAGAAAATGCTCTCGATCATTAGCCATTAGAGAAATGCAAATTAAAACTACGATGAGATTCCATCTCACACCAGCAAGGCTGGCATTAATCCAAAAAACACAAAATAATAAATGTTGGAGAGGCTGCGGAGAGATTGGAACTCTCATACACTGCTGGTGGGAATGTAAAATGGTACAACCACTTTGGAAATCTATCTGGCGTGATCTTAAACAGTTAGAAATAGAACTACCATACAACCCAGAAATCCCACTCCTCGGAATATACCCTAGAGATACAAGAGCCTTCATACAAACAGATATATGCACACCCATGTTTATTGCAGCTCTGTTTACAATAGCAAAAAGTTGGAAGCAACCAAGGTGTCCATCAACGGATGAATGGGTAAATAAATTGTGGTATATTCACACAATGGAATACTACGCATCGATAAAGAACAGTGACGAATCTCTGAAACATTTCATAACATGGAGGAACCTGGAAGGCATTATGCTGAGCGAAATTAGTCAGAGGCAAAAGGACAAATACTGTATAAGACCACTATTATAAGATCTTGAGAAATAGTAAACCTGAGAAGAACACATACTTTTGTGGTTACGAGGGGGGGAGGGAGGGAGGGTGGGAGAGGGTTTTTTTATTGATTAATCAGTAGATAAGAACTGCTTTAGGTGAAGGGAAAGACAACACTCAATACATGGAAGGTCAGCTCAATTGGACTGGACCAAAAGCAAAGAAGTTTCCGGGATAAAATGAATGCTTCAAAGCTCAGCGGAGCAAGCGCGGGGGTCTGGGGAACATGGTTTGCGGGGACTTCTAAGTCAATTGGCAAAATAATTCTATTATGAAATCATTCTGCATCCCACTTTGAAATGTGGCATCTGGGGTCTTAAATGCTAACAAGCAGCCATCTAAGATGCAGCAATTGGTCTCAACCCACCTGGAGCAAAGGAAAATGAAGAACACCAAGCCCACATGACAACTAAGAGCCCAAGAGACAGAAAGGGCCACATGAACCAGAGACCTACATCATCCTGAGACCAGAAGAACTAGTTGGTGCCCGGCCACAATCGATGACTGCCCTGACAGGGAGCTCAGCAGAGGACCCCTGAGGGAGCAGGAGAGCAGTGGGATGCAGACCCCAAATTCTCATAAGAAGACCAAACTTAATGGTCTGACTGAGACTGGAGGAATCCCGGCGGTCATGCTCTCCAGACCTTCTGTTGACACAGGACAGGAACCATCCCTGAAGACAACTCATCAGACATGAAAGGGACTGGTCAGCGGGTGGGAGAGAGACGCTGATGAAGAGTGAGCTAATTATATCAGGTGTACACTTGAGATTGTGTTGGCAACTCTTGTCTGGAGGGGGGATGGGAGGATAGAGAGAGAGGGAAGCCGGCAAAATTGTCAAGAAAGGAGAGACTGAAAGGGCTGACTCAAGACGGGGAGAGTAAGTGGGAGTAGGGAGTGAGATGTATGTAAACTTATATGTGACAGACTGATTGGATTTGTAAACGTTCACTTGAAGCTTAATAAAAGTTATTATAAAAAAAAAAAAAATAAAAAAAAAAATAAATGTATTGACTTAAAGTCCTGATGTAAAGGGCAGGATGGTCTCTACTAATTTCTGTAAGAATTCTTTCCATTAGAAGAATTAATATCTAGATGGCATAGCTTCATGAATAGACCAACATTCTCCAAAAATTTTTTGGTAATTGGCTGAACTTTTTTTTTTTAATTATAGTCACACTGTTCTATCTTTGAGAAACCTACTTTTGGTTGACTGTGGAGGAAGTTACAAAGTCTTGCTTCAGATAATTTATAGAAAAACCATTAGTCCTTTATCTGGTCTCTGTATACATTGGATGTGGCCTGTAAATAAATTCATGCTTAATGTGAGCAAATGTAATTTTAAAAAATATGTGGTAAGAGAGATTAAACCCTCACCACCCATAAATACTCCAACTCTCCAAGAATGCTCTCTCATCTCCTCTATACCCTGGACATTTGCATACAATATTCTTATGCTTTATAATTATTCCAGGATTTAGAGTAAACTTCAATAAGAAATTTATATGACTCAACTCCACCTTGGATAACATATTTTCTGCCCCAGAGGCTCTCCTTGTCAGTAGTAATTTCATTACACAATCTAGAACTTTCTATTACCTGGCTCCAAAACACAGGACCCTGTGCCACTTGAAGGTGAAACTGGAGAGTTGAGAGGTAATTTACAGTTTGGATATAATTTAACACTAATAATTTTGGTTCCAAATAATTCAATTTAAGAAAATTTTTCATAAGGACACCTTTTCTTATCTGAAACTAGTCTCTCCTTAAGCTATAATCATATCAAGGAAATAATGATTAAAAAATAAAATAATAAATGACAATGTATTTTATTATCTGAAATAATATTTTTTGAAGATTTTCCTCCTTTGTTAATAGACATTTAAGTTACTTCCTTCCAACTTACTTAAAGTCGTAACTTGCCAATTCATTAAGCTTCCCTGAGTTTATGGCCATCTGTTGTTCTATTTTTGCTCAAGTGGAATAATGCAAAAACGCATTAAACTACACTGTGATTCATTTTGTGCCTTACTCAAGACTGGCAGTTTCACAATTAAAATGAAATTGTCATTTTGGTAAAAGAAATAATGGTCAATGGAGCATCAATCCATCTTCTGCTGGCTCCAGAAGATCTAAAATCAACCTTACTAGTGCTGCCTGACTTGGCCAATTATGGAATATTGCCTCAGGGACTTGGGGATGAACATTTTTTCACCTATTAAGTAAAAAAGGAAAAGAGAAGAAAGGAAAAAATAAAAGAAGACAGTGGAAAGAGGAGGAAAGGAAAGGAAAGGAACCGGATCTATCCTTGTAGTCTGCACAGCAAGGTCTGAATTCCATAATTAAGTCCAACAGTACTTTGTCCCAAACAAAATGCAAGGATATGGGGAGAAGCAATATGTTTAGCCTTAGTAGTAATTTCTCCCTTTACGTGTATGAGTTGAAAGAAAGGTTTCTGTATAGAGAATGAGGCAAAATACAAAAGTCCTTTGGGCTACCGAGGCACAGAATGATAAATAAGACCGGGACAATGAAAGACGAACACTCAAACTCAAATTACTGACTGAGCCAAGCCCTAAAGTTCATCAGTAACAAAAATAGTAACTAGTCCATCAGAGACCCTGCCTGAAGAGGGAAAGTCTTCAGACCATCAGGTATAGAGTTCCTAAAATTGAGACGTCTGAAAGAGCATTTTATGACTTGAATGGGAAAAATCGTAAAGAGGAAACACAGAGAGATTTATTCCCTTTCCTTTTTCTCACTTGCCTGTTGCTTACTCTGACAAACGTGATGTAAATCTAGTCTGTCTAACTGAAGGGGAAATCGTACAACTGGAAACCTTGCTAATGTATGTGAAATTCTCTAAGCTTTTTTTTGCTTGTTTGTATCTCTAGTTCTTCCTCTCACTTTCTACATGAACTCTTTAACCTCTGTTCATCTCTTTATTCTCTTTCTCAGACAGCTCATCTGATGTCAGGACTTCAACCATGCCTAAAAATCAGTCTGTAACATTAACTCATTTATGAAAATAACAATTTCAGATTTCTCAGGTTCTAAAGTATTTTCCACATCCCACAAAACCCAGTGCCGTTGAGTCGAGTCGACATGCCAAAATCAACTCATGCCTTCCCACCTAACAGCTTCCCCCCTCCCCCCGGAAATTACCAGTTCTGCGTAGAGTGTTGTTCTTCTAGTCTCCTCAATACTGCTGAATCATTTTAAACTTCTTATCTTTATGCCCAGTTACTCACTCCAAGAGTTTTCTTGATGATATCCCTTACTTTGGAGAATTCAATTCAAAAGTTACTTTTTCCATTTCATATTTTCTTAATATTTATGACATCACACATGGATTCACCCAGCTACCTACCAAGACTTCCATGCTTCTTTCTCATTTTCCTTCTGCTTTCACAAAAACATGTCCTAGAGTACTCTTTTGTCAGTCATAAATACTGCCATGATTCACAGTATAAAACTCAGGCTCCTTAGGCTATCAAAGTTCTAGACAACTGTTACTCAAACTGGCTGTCATTCCATATGTTGTTGTTGTTGTTAGGTGCCATCAAGTCGGTTCCAACTCATAGCGACCCTATGGACAACAGAACGAAACACTGCCCAGTCCTAAGCCATCCTCACGATAGTTGTTATGCTTGAGCTCATTGTTGCAGCCACTGTGTCAATCCACCTCATTGAGGTTCTTCCTTTTTTCTGCTGACCTTGTACTCTGCCAAGCATGATGTCCTTCTCCAGAGACTGATCCCTCCTGACAGCATGTCCAAAGTCTGTAAGATGCAGTCTCGCCATCCTTGCTTCTAAGGAGCATTCTGGTTGTACTTCTTCTAAGACAGATTTGTTTGCTCTTCTGGCAGTCCATGGTATATTCAATATTCTTTGCCAACACCACAGTTCAAAGATGCCAATTCTTCTTCAGTCTTCCTTATTCATTGTTCAGCTTTCACATGCATATGATGCGATTGAAAATACCATGACTTGGGTCAGGCACACCTTAGTCTTCAAGGTGACATCTTTGCTCTTCAAGACTTTGAAGAGGTCCTTTGCAGCAGATTTACCCAATGCAATGTATCTTTTGATTTCTTGACTACTGCTTCCATGGCTGTCGATTGTGGATCCAAGTAAAATGAAATCCTTGACAACTTCAATCTTTTCTCCATTTATCATGATGTTGCTCATTGGTCCAGTTGTGAGGATTTTTGTTTTCTTTATGTTGAGGTGCATTCCAAACTGAGGGCTGTGGTCTTTGATCTTCATTAGTAACTGCTTCAAATCCTCTTCATTTTCAGCAAGCAAGGTTGTGTCATCTGCATAACGCAGGTTGCTAATAAGTCTTCCTCCAAACCTGTGCACCGTTCTTCTTCATATAGTCCAGCTTCTCAGATTATTTGCTCAGCATACAGATTGAGTAGGTATGGTGAAAGAATACAACCCTGATGCACACCTTTCCTGACCTTCATTCCATATAGTCACCAAATTATGTCTTTAAATCTTCACCAGTGTGCACCCCTTATATGTGGAAGGCAGGTGTATTAAATTCCTATTGTTATTGTAACAAATTACTACAAATTTAGTGGACAAGAAACCCCACAAATTCACAATTGTACATTTCTGGAGGTAAGAAGTTCTAAAATCAAGGTGTCAACAGCCATAGCTCTTAACCACTGCACCTCCAGGGCTCCACAACTATATATAGCTGATTATAAAAATTTGAAAATCTGTCTTTAACTGTCGGGTTTAATCCATTTACGTTTAATGCAATTATTGATAATTTGCTCTTGTATCTATTACCTTGTTGTTGTTGCTGTTAGTTGTCTTCAAGTCAGCTCTGACTCATGGTGACCTTATGTATAACATAGCTAAACATTGTCCAGTCCTACACTATCTCCATGATCTCCTATATGTTTGAGCCCATTGTTGAGGTAAATGTATCAATCCATCTCACTGAGGATTTCTCTCCTTTTTTTATGACCCTCCACTTTACCAAACATGATGTCCTTCTTTATCAATCTTTTCTGATGATATGTCCAAAGTAAGCAAGAGAAAGCCTCACCAGCCTAGCCTCTAAGGAGCATTATGGTTGTATTTCTTCTATGTATTATTACCTTACATTTGATTTACTGCTGTCCTGATTTCCTCTCTTTTCTTGCTTTTTGTTTTTTGTTTTACTCATTATCTATTATTTTAGGATTTGTGAATTTTTTTAATTGAAAAATTATTCCTGAAATTTTGCTATGCATATTTTGCTTTCCAACATTATACTTTTTATTTCTAAAAATTTCATTTTATAAAATGTATCTGTTAAACATGGTGGCTTTTTTTATTTTGTATTTTTGCAATTGCATCTTTAATTTCTTCAAACATTTTACTCATATATAATTGGTCGTTTTTTGTTTCTACTGACACTCTCTCATAGAGCCTTCTCATGTATTCAGTAAACTGTGCTTGTGAATTTGTTCTTTCCTTTTACTTTCTGTAGTTCTGTGGGCTTAATTTTAGGAAAGCTTTTCTCCAGAAAGTGAATGTTTCTGTTGTTCTCCAGAAATAGAAATATTGTTGGACCACTTCAGGCTCCCTTGTGTTTTTTGATTCATAACAAACAATAAGATAAAATGCAATAAATGACTCAATAACATCAAAATAATTAAATAATAAGATTCAACAGAAATACATTTTATTTATTCAGGTATTTTTTTCTTTCATTATGGACTCATTGATTTTCATTTTTTCACTATGTTCAAACCACGAATTTTATTCTTTTGAAAATGGCCATATTTTTATAACATTGGTCATTAGGATCATCTTTAATAGGGCTTATTTGTCCTCTTGAAATAATGCTATAAATCTTTGAAAGCCTACTTTCCCTTGGACACGCTAAGATATTCAAGGCCTACCTTGCATCTTCTTTGGTCCAGACATGGAATTTTCATTGCTCAAAGGTACCTTGGATCTTTTTATTTGATAATTGTATTAGAAATCATAAGCTAGGAGATGGACTTGCTTATTATGTTCATGTTGCTGGGGGAACCAGTACACCTAGGTCATTTAAGTGTACAGTGTTGCAAAATAAACACTTGGTTATATTTTAAATGTGAGCTTCATATCAATATTTTCACTTAGTTCCAACACTGTAGTGTTTCTATTTAATTTAAGTGATTCTCTAACTGTATTGCTTCTTACTTATAGCGATAATATCGATTTTTGTAAAAGTAAACATAGTTACAATATTCTTTTTCTACCAATCCAAAAATAATAGCGCAATGAATGTTGATATTAAAAGAAAAGCTACCGAATTAAATCAAGATTTCTTATAGATGTTCCTGTTCCTTATATGCATTTTAATAAATATGTATACACAATTTACCCTTTTTTAGAGTCACTAGTTATTTCTCATCGAGTGTAGTAGCTACAGAGTATTTACTTGTATAATTTGCTGCAGCTTGTTTCTCAGGGTGTTATCATTTCTACTGATAAGAGTTCTATATTTTTAGAAATTATCTTCTCTAGGTTTTGGCATTTAGATTCTGGAAGAGAGTGGTGGAAATTACCTCTATTAGTCTACTTTATGAGATGTGGGAAGAAAAAAAACCTCAGCAATTTAATCTCACAAATCCTGTATAAGTGTCTCATTCAGCCACCATCTAGTCTATCTGCCATCGTTAAAGGCATGTTATATGCATGACTTCAGGCTGGGAGAAACAGTTCTTTCTTCTATATTCAGTTTCAAACAATATTAAAATCTACATGTTTTCCCATATTCAATTAAATTTCAACTTGGCAAAATCCTGTTGTGATATATTATTTTATTTATCTCCCTCACTTTAACAAGCTCAAAGCTCCCCTTCTTTTCCTAAAACATAATATTCTCTGACAATCTTAATATATTTTGCTGTGTACTCTTACACCAAGGTT
Source organism: Elephas maximus indicus (assembly GCF_024166365.1). Classification (NCBI taxonomy): domain Eukaryota; kingdom Metazoa; phylum Chordata; class Mammalia; order Proboscidea; family Elephantidae; genus Elephas; species Elephas maximus. The sequence goes on along the minus strand of NC_064824.1, from coordinate 64,968,714 downwards.
TGCAAATGTATACATTCAAATTTCCAGTTAGTATTTTTTTTATTATCACTTAGTGCCATTCAAGTCTTTATTTAATTTGGGTTGATTTTGAGGGAGATAGCTAGTATCTTAGAGTTCTATATTATTGCTAAATCAGTATACATATGATTTTTTTTAATTGCCTGAAATTATTTCTTGGGCCTCAAAATCTGAATATACATAACTAGAATCCTTTTGAATTATAGAAAACCTAATGAAGAAATTTGATTTACCTATTACTCAAATGCCATGTGAACTTAAACTTCTTAATATCAATTAAAATATTAAAAAATATAAACAGCTTATAAAGAAAAAAGTAATCACTGTTGTTGGAAAAATACCTAAGACTGATACGTTGAAACTTTCCTATATACTTCAAATACAAATTTCTCTACAGATTCATAAAATTTTAGATTGTCTGGTTCATTAGAACTTAACCATAGAAGACACTGGATTTTATAACTGTTACACACTTCCATAATCCCAATTCCTCTTTTAAATCTCATGTTCTACCTTACATCTCTGTAAAACTTTAACTACTTACTTTCAGTGCAGAAACCAAAAACATTTTGGGAAAAAAGGGTTGCCATGTTGCCAGTTGACAATTTTGTGTTCTATAGTAACATATAGTAGAGTAATTTATCAACAGAGCATAAAAACAAGCAATTATTATTTTTAAAATTAAGGTTAAATATCACACTCTTTGGATTTATTATAAAATATTATACCTCCTTTTAAACTTTACACAAATTTTTCTTACATTTTGGAGAAAAAATAGATATTGAAAATATTAATTTTTTTATTATGCTTGAAGTGAAAGTTTACAGCTCACGTTATTTTCTCATACAAAAATTTATACGCACATTATTATGTGACCCTAGTTGCCACCCCTATAATGTGACTGTACATTCCTTCTTTCCACCCCAGATTTCCTGTGTCCATTCAACTAGCTCTTATCCCTTTCAGCCTTCTCATCTAGCCTCTGGACGGGAGCTGCCCATTTAGTCTTGTGTATGTACTTGAAAACTAAGAAGCAGACTCTTCACGAGTATCATTTTTATGTTTTATAGTCCAGACTATTATTTGTCTCAAGAGTTGGCTTTGGGAATGGTTTTAGTTCTGGGTTAACAAAGAGTCCAGGGACCATATTTTCTGGGACTCCTCCAGTCTCAGTCAGGCTATTAAGTCTGATCTTTTTACTAGAACTTGAGTTCTGCACCCTACTTTTCTCCTGCTCCATCAGGAACTGTCTGTTTTGTTCCCTATCAGGGCAGGCTTTGGTGGTAGCCGAGCACCGTCTAGTTCTTCTGGTCTCAGGCTGATGGAGTCTCTGGTTTATGTGGCCCCTTTTTTCTCTTGGTCTAGTATTTTCCTGGTGTCTTTGTTGTTATTCATTCTGCTTTGCTCCAGGTGGGTCGGAACCAATTGATGCATTGTAGATGGCCACTCGCTAGCTTTTAAGATCCCAGACACCACTCATCAAAGTGGGATAAAGAACATTTTCTTGATAAACTTTGTTAAGCCAATTGATCTAGATGTCTCCTGAAACCATGGTGCCCAGACTTCTGCCCTTGTTACACTGTCCCTTGAAGTGTTTGGTTGGGTTTAGGAAACTTCTTAGTGTTGGTTTAGTCCAGTGGTGCTGACTCCCCCTGTATTGTGTGTTGACCTTCCCTTCAGCTAAGATAGTTCTTATCTACTATCTAGTTAGTGAATTCCCCTCTCCCTCCCTCCCCACTCTTGTAACCATCAAAGAATGTTTTCTTCTGAGTTTAAACCTTTTCTTGAGTTCTTATAGTAATGGCCTCATACAATTTTCGTCCTTTTGTGACTGACTAATTTCACTTGGCATAATGCCTTTCAGATTCATCCATGTTATGAGATGATTTGCAAATTCATCATTGTTTTTTATAGTTTCATAGTATTCCATTCTGGGGATATACTACAATTTGTTTATCCATTCATCCATTGATGGGCACTTAGGTTGTTTCCATCTTTTTGTTATTGTGAACAGAGCTGCAATGAACATGGGTGTGTATATATCTATTCGTGTGATGGTTATTATTTCTTTAGGATATGTTCCAAGGAGTGGGATTTCTGAACCATATGGTGGTTCTATTTCTAGCTTTTTAGGGAAGCACCAAATAGACTTCAAAAGTGATTGTACCATTTTGCATTCCTACCAGCAGTGTGTAAGTGTTCCAGTCTCTCCACAACCTCTCCAACATTTATTATTTTGTGTTTTTTGGATTAATGCCAGCCTTGTTGGGGTGAGATGGTATTTCATTGTTGTTTTGATTTACATTTCTCTAATGGCTAATGATTGTGAGCATTTGCTCATGTATCTGCTAGCCACCTGAATATCTTCTTTGGTAATGCGTTCATATCCTTTGCTCATTTTTTAGTGGGATTATTTGTCTGCTTTGCAGTATCTTGTAGAGTTTGGAGATTAAGCCCTGATCAGATATGTAGTAGCCAAAAATTTCTTCCCAGTCTATAGGTTGTCTTTTTACTCTTTTGGTGAAGTCTTTTGATGAGCATAAGTGTTTGATTTTTAGGAACTCCCAATTATCTAGTATTTGTGTATTGTTAGTTATGTTTTGTTAAATATTTGTTTAATGACACCTAGCCTGTTGATATTCTGTCATAGGCATAACAGATGAAATTCTTTTTGAGCTTGGCACTTTCTAAAAAGAAAGAATTGTTGGTTTAAAAATAGATAAGTCATGAGATTTTTAGTTATATGCGAGTATGCCCATAAAATCATTCTCTCCTTCTAGCTAGAAACACACACGCCAACAAATCACTGAGACAAAGGCGTTTTACATTTTAAAACAAAATCATTGTGTTCACAATCATGCATTTTGTGACTTTTGCAGGTGCCATTCCATTTTAACAGTTCATACATTTATATGGTCTGCTTATATGAGTCATAGCAGCCCAAGCTTCTTTTTCAAGGGAACAAGTCTTTTATCTCCAAAACAAAAATTATCTCACATGTAAAAACAGAGTGGCTTACACTTACACATATTGAAATCTCAGTGTTCGTTCAATATCTCTTGCTAGACTGAAATTCCTAATTTAAAATACTAGTATGTCCTCTGTCTTTTTGTCTTGAGAAGTCTAGGTTTATTCTGAGTAGAAAATCACTCCATTTTGATCAATTTCCAATTACTACCTTTAACAATAATATGCTCTCTTGGGTGCCCTGAGTCCATTATTTCTAGAGAACGCCTATCAGAAATCTCAGGGCTTTGGTGATGATGCCTCAGTGCCTCAGTCTTATTTTAAGGCAATTTGCGGGGTTCCTCAAACTCTTCAAAAAAAAAAAACCTCATTGCTGTTGAGTCAATTCTGATTCATAGCATTCCTAGAAGCAGGAATTCCTGGATCTTGTATAGTCTTGATACAAATGTGGATTTAGGTAATTCTAGGAGGCAAGAAAGAGGAAGAACTCAGGCATCTAGAAGATATTATCCCTTGATTAGGAGAGGAAACCAATTCATAATTTCAGAAGCTCATACCCCGATATGGCAAAGACAAATGAATAATCAGAAGGACGTTTTACAGGTATATAAGAATGCTACTCCTCTGCTTTAATCTCAACATCTTTAATGTGGTTTCACAGTTTCTTCTGAGTATTTGGATGAGAAGTATCATTTTCCCAAACATGCCATCACTACAGCTGGTTAAAGTGGGTTTCTTCCAGGCCTCAGAATTTCTTAGATGTCTCAGGATATCATGGTCCCTGGAATCATGAAGAGGAAACTATAATTTTGAATCATCTCTGTTACATTAATGCAGAATTTTACAGATTGGGAATGAGAACTGTCCAATATTTTCTGAATAGGAGTAGAATGCTCTTTCTTATTTCTCAAAGAGAAGAATATGTATGGTAGATTGATTTGGACTTTAGACAAAAACAAGGCCCCTAGTATTTTCACGACATCTTACAGAGAAGATGTATGAGGCATAGGGTATAACACAGAAGCTAGACAAAAATTCAGTTATGATTCCTAACTAAAACATGAAAGTATTTTGAAATGGAACAGTTTGGGGCCATAACCTACAATGTCAACCCCAGGCAGTAGGAACTAAAAGAAAAGTATCAGTGATGTACCCATGTTTGGTCCTCATTTTGCTGACCCATTCCACCATTTTTGGAATACATGCCAATTTTCATAGAAAATAATACCATAGATTCTATAAATTTAAAATGAGATGTCATTAATTATAAAAAAGAAGTGTACTCAGAAAGGGAAAAATGTTGGCTATATTAATTATCTATTCTTGCATAACAATATTTCCACAAACTTAGCAGTTTAAAACGATAGACATTTGTTATCACACAGTTGCTGTGGGCACAATTTTAACTGAATTCTCTGCTATAGTACCTCACAAAGCCACAATCAAGTTATCACCTGGAGCTAATGATGCCAGGCATTGTGCTAGGTATAAGATAGCGTTCCAAACTGAAAAAGCCAAACACAGTCATTTTCTTTATGAATTTTATATTATGATGAAGAAGATATACTTGTGGACAGGTGATAAGAATGTAACATGTTATTTAGGATGTAGAAGAGCTAGGACCTGGTGATCAGTTGGATATGTGAGGTAAGGTAAGATGGCCAGTCAAGAAGGGCACCTGGGCTTTTTACTTTAGCCATTGTGTAGCCTGTATGCCAGTCACTGAATCTGAATAACAAGAGTAAGCACTGTAAACAATTTCCCCGTAGACATACTTTTCTAGACTAAGACAATTGCATTTTCTTAATATCCATATAATCTGTTTTCTCTTATACATTTACATATAAGTAAGTACATACAGGCATTATACACATCTTTACTAGAGAAAGATTTTTTTCCTCTTGCTTATCCTTAATTAGCAATGCCATTCCCCTGACATGGCTGATTGAGCCAAGAGTGGCTATCCAACCCCAGAGGAACCAATCCATAAACTAATCTGAATTAATCAGATTCCCTTTTGAGAATTTGAACTAAGATACACAGAAACCTAATAAGTTGCTAGCTGAGGTAACAGCAGATCATTTGAGTAAAGGTCCATGAACTCCTATAACAGAGCTCCCTGGTGCTATCTTGTTTTCCTGGCTTACTGAAGGCTAATTGTTCTGCTATTCTTTATATTTTTAAAATATTCACCTTTAAAATAAATTCCTTTATGGTGAACTAAGTTGAATAGGCTTTTATTTCTGAATCTGATTTTTCCTGCCTAAAATATACTGAAGACTATCGATGCCTAAAATCAGGGAGCAAATGTTAGATTCCACTCTAGCATTATGGGATAAGTTGTTTCTACTCGGATTTAAAAACAGAATCCCATATAGATTAAGGGGCTACATTTGCTGTATCTGATTTCCCATTTTATGGATCTTTTATTGCTTCATGTATATCCCAGTATTTTCATTAACAATGTTTTAAAAAAAAATTGCATATTGCAGAATTCTAGGAAGGATCTGGAGGTTCTTTTGTAGACCTCAGAACACTTAGAGCAGGGGTTTAATGAATACTTTTTTTTTTTTTTGCATTTCTTCCCTAGAGAAAAAGTGGCCCATTAAGTGTGGCAGAAAGCAAATCTCTAAGAACATAAAGCAAGCGCCATCATTATAATCAGATATCATTCAAAAAGATTTGTGGTTGAATTACCAAAAAACCAAACCCATTGCTATGGAGTCAATTCTGATTCATAGCAACCGTATAGGACAGAGTGGAAACCCTGGTGGCTTAGCGGTTAAGTACTACGGCTGCTAACCAAAAGGTCGGCAGTTCAAATCCACCAGGCACTCCTTGGAAACTCTACAGGGCAGTTCTACTCTGTCCTTTAGGGTCGCTATGAGCCGGAATCGACTTGAGGGCAACGGGTACAGTATGGTAGGACTGAGTAGAACTGCCCTGTAGGGTTTCCAAGGAGTAGCTGGTGGATTTGAACTGCCAAACTTTTGGTCAGCAGCCCATTGCTTAAACACTGCACCACCAGGGCTTAGGGCCACGGTATTTCAAATAATTCTAGTGAAGAGGGGGTTATTGAAGAGGTCAAGAATATTTATTTTTTAGCCTGCCCTTTCCTTAGGAGTTATACAAAGATTAAGATTTATTTTACCCCACCAAATACGATGTTTCTGTCACTTAAACTGTACTGAAATTCTAGGGAATACCCTATAAAAGCCAGTTACTATATATACCATGTCTTTAAGTTTCATTGCATAATTAAGATAAAAGAATCTCAAAATGGGTGATTTAGACTCATGCATATACATGATTCAAACTTCAGTTTAACCAAGATATATTGATTAATTTATTTAAGAACTATTTATGGACACATTCTGTAGCTTCCAGAACTGTGCTATGAAATGGTCTACTGCAGGAAACAGGATGTAAACACTAATTTCAAGAAGTTTTCAATGCACTGTAAATTTATACATACACGTGTAATAAATTTAAAATATAAAATACAAAACAATCTATGTGGAACAGTGTTTAGAAACATTTTAAATGGCTTCTGCCAAATCACTGAACCTATTTATTCCTTCTGGGATTATTATGAAGGAGTATGGTGTCCCACAACAAGTGAATCTCCTTCCTCTACCTTAAAAATGTCTTTTCTTGTCTTCTGCATTTATTTTAACAATTAAGTAGCCCCAGCCAAAAACTAAACCCACTAGTGTCGAGTCAATTCCGACTCAGCGACCCTATGGGACAGAGTAGAACTGCCCCATGGCATTTCCAAGGAGTGGCTGTTGGATTTGAACTGCTGACCTTTTGGTTAGCAGCATATAAGTACTGTATAGAAAATTTTAATCAATTGATGCTTTAAATGTAATTTAACACCTGATTACTATAAGAAAATCATGCAGGAGAAGATGCATGGAAAGTGACTTCAGAGTAGGTGAGACAGGGTTTGGTGTGCTACCACCTCAGATAATTTTGTTCAGCTAAAGAGCAATGAAAGAGAAGTCACAGATTGGCAGACTAAAACTCATTTTTGGCATGTAATAATTGCCAAAAAAAAAAGACCAGTAAACCTGTCTAAGTTCAAATGCAGCATTTGACATCAGGGCTTTCTCCAAATATCAAATTTTTCTCCCAGTTTTGCTTTGCTTGAGGTCACTTTCATCACTTCTGTTTAAAATAGCTTGCTTTCAGTTTATATTCAGATATTAAAATGTAGGTGTTAAATATATTAAGTTATTTTTCTACCCGTTATTCATAGTATCAAGCACCTTTAATAAACTCATAAAAATCTCTGAACATTAGGTCAACACTCTGGTGGTTTGGTTCTGAGACAAATCAGCTTATGTGCCTCTTATCTCTTTCTGAACAACCTTCAGACGAGGCCATTGACACTATCATTTATGATTTCAGCTTTCCGTGATTCCTTTGATCCACAGCGTTCCCTTCTTCTGAAACATTCCTTTATCTGAAATATTTCTTCTTTAATTACCTGTATCATTTAAAGTATACCTGCTATTCTGGCCCCTTCCACCTGGTTTTATATAGGAACAGGACTTCACTGCTTTTTCTTCAACTTATCACTAAAATAACAAGAACTCCTAATTTTAAAGATGTCTTTTCATACGAAATATAAGCTATGAATCTGTTCACAGGTTTTTGTTTTTGTTTTTTACAATTTCAAATATGAAATAATTTTTTTTTTCCCCACCATCTCCTTCATTCAATAAAATGATTTTTATAGGACAACTGGAAAACACATTGTTCAGGACATCTCTTAGACTGAAAAATCACAAATTTGAAAACTCCAGCCAAACATTCCCCATCCAAAGTGCTTTACATATTTTTAGTTGCAGAAGCAGTGCATTGGCCAAGAGAGTAAATTATTTCCACAGGAGCAAAGGGAATAATGAATCTATGTTCTAAAAAATGTTAGTTTTTTAACAGGTTTCTTACATCTTAAGGAAACTCAGAAGTGAAAACAACACTATATGAAATAACTTATTTTATTAGTATTTTTCCCCCCACCAGAGAACTAACACCTGTAAAACTACCCTGAGAGTATTATTTTTCCAGGGTCATTGCTCCTTTCCTAATCTTGCTCACATGAGATAGCACGTTTGGGATTACCATTTCTTCTTCCTCCCAGGAAACGGAAAATTGGCATAAAATTATGTGTCTCTCCCTGTATCCCCAAATAATTTTCACGGTTTATAATAATTTAAACATCGTCTTGGGATTCTTTTCCAAATTCTGAATTCATAAAGAAATATGATACCCCAATTAATTTCTAAAGTCACAAGCAGTATATAGCTAACACCCTTTGTTTGCCAATTTAGTTTGTAGTTTGGTTGCTTGAAAATGCTTGCCATCAGTTTTAGGCTTAAAATCAATATAGAGAGAAATGAAGACCGTAATTGTCAATCTGTCTATCATTTCTAGTATCATTGGTATTTCTACCTTAATTAGTTGGGTCATCTCAACTATACCTGCTTTTCTGACCTCTTTCTAAATGATTGGCTTTCATGTTATTAATTTACTATACTCTGCTCTGATATAGCTCACTGGGTGGTGCAAACGGTTAGGTGCTCCACTACTAGCCAAAAGGTTGGTAGTTCAAACCCAGCCAGAGGCACCTTGGAAGACAGGCCTAACAATCTGCTTCTGAAAGGTCTTAGCCCTTAGGAGCAGTTCTACTTTGCATACTCAGGATTGCCATGAACTCAATGGCAACTAATAACAACCTGATTCGTGATGTTTATTTCTTTACTTTAAACCAATGCCAGTTTTTCTCTTCCTCTAAACATCCATATTCCCTTCCCTTTTCCAGGTTACAGTTATGAATGTGTGCAATTCATCTCTAGTACAGAGGCTGTGCTGGTGTAGCTGTTCAAGCACTCAATTAAGGATCATAAATGTATGTAATAACTATTTGAATTGTTTTGCTTGTTATTTATTTCTTCATGTATAAATTGGGAGAGGTGGGCAAGATCAGGGTCACAAACTTTTGAAGCTTAGGACAAATTCCATCTACGCTATCGTTTGTCTGCCTAACATATTTTTTCTTAATGCTGTTTTCATTCCTTAAAACAGGGAATCATTTTCTTCAGGCCATTGTAGGACCCAAATCTCTCTTCTCTCACGTCCAGTTAAGTTTGCACGTTTATATGGTGTGCCTGGTCCCTGAAGGCATCCCTCTGAGCTAGAAGAGATCTAAGATTCCATAGGACCTCAGGAATGTAATAAGCAGAAGGGTTTCTTTTTACAATATATTCAATTCCATCATTGATTTGTTATTAAACATTGGATGGTGCAACTGAGATATTAGGACATTAAATGTAGGCAAACAATATAAGTCTCATTAGCCTACAGGGGAAACAATGAATGGTCTCATTTAATTTGTAGAAAGTTGGATAGTAGGAATTCTGCAAATGAAATTAAGTGCTATGCCTCATTGAAGTAGCTCAGAGCTCCCCAAGGGGAGATCTGAGTTCCAGTATACAGCAAATAACAGGAAATGGTTTTAATTTAGCTGTATTTTGAAACAGTTGGCAAAAGACACTGTGAAGAAGGATGTAAATGACCTCACCCTGCAGGAAGCTGAGAAGTGTCCATGTCAAAGAAGTTCTCAAGATATCAAATTGAAATGAAAATATGCTATGGTTTTATTTTTATTGTCCATTTAACCAATTTCCAGTTTTCTCACTCACCACTATATCTTCTCCAAAGAAACTAGATTTAAATTTTGGTTGGAATTTTTCATCAGATCTTTCTCTAAACAGTTTCACTTGTCATTTCGTACAACTACTTTAATTTTATTCTAAAACTCTACTTGGAAAGTTTAAAACATTTTGGGCTAATGATATCTCTTCCCAGAGAAACTAGTAATGAAAATATTGTCAGCTGAGCATAATCATTACTTGGTATTTTCTGCCATTTCTTTCTCAAATTTGCTGATTTCTATGAATTAGAATTTGTAGGGCACACTAAAGTATCTGGCACTTTCACTCAGCTTATTTAAAAATATACTTTAAAAACATATCCAGGTGAAGGGGAAGTTGTGATGTAGAGACTGTAAATGGGCTAAAGTGAAGGCAGCTGATTGACAGCTCTGCAGGTGAAAACTGTAGTACAGGGCACATGTCCTTCAGTATAGTTCCCCTATGTCTAATGTCAGCATTAGAAAGCTTGCATTTATCACTGGATGCTACGTTAACCCAGAACTAAAACCATTCCCAAAGACTACTCTTCAGACAAAGATTAAACTGAACCATGAAACATGAAATAATACTCTTGAAGAGTGTGCTTCTTAGTTCAAGAAGATACTCAAGGCTAAATGGGTGGCTCCTGTCCCGAGGCAGGATGAGAAGGCAGGAAGGGACAGAAGGTGGTTGGATGGGCAGGGGAAACCCACAATGGAAAGGGGGAGTGTGCTATCACATTGAACGGATTAAAACTAGTGTCGCATGACAATATGTGCATAAAATTTTGTATGAGAGACTAATGTGAGCTGTAATCTTTCACCTAAAGTACAATATCAACCCCTGAAACTACTACCCTGAGATAATCTTTAAACTTTAAACCAAAAATATACCCCAAAGTCTTCTTAAAACCAAACAATAGTCTAGCTTAACTAGTAAAATATGCCTGCCTTGAGCATTATGCTCTTTTAAGAACTACCTATATAGGATCAAAGTGACAACGGCAACTGAAAAGATTAGATAGAAACCTTAAGGAGTGGTGAGTTTATGTCAGTTGGGGAGGAATGACTCAGAAAAGGAAAGTGAGAATGGATGCATAACTCAAAGAATGTAATCAGTGTCATTGAATTATACATGTAGAAATTGTTGACATGGTCTGTGTTTTGCTGTGTATGTTCTCAACAACAATAACAAAAAAAAATAAATTAAAAAAAGAAAAAAAATTCCATAAGAATGGAGTTGTATATATCTTGCAGGTGTAGCATTCCCAGCCTTTACTAGAATGGTGTTTGGCATTCAGTAGGTACTCAGTATATTTGTTGGATGAGTAAGCGTCTAACAGGCGGAGGGATTTCCCAGGATGTATAACAATTCTCACAGTTTAGAGAGGTCACAGTTGTGTCAATGTGAGCCTTACATAAGAAAATCAACTGGAATCACATGTAGTGGTTAAGAGCTACAGCTGCTAACCAAAAGGTCAGCAGTTTGAATCCACCAGGTGCTCTTGGAAACTATATGGGGCAGTTCTACTCTGTCCCGTAGGATCACTATAAGTCAAAATCAACTCGATGGCAACAGGTTTGGTTTTGGTTTTTTGGTTACTTAGTGGTTAAGAGCTTGGCTGCTAACCAAAAGGTAGACAGTTCAAATCTACCAGCTGCTCCTTGGAAACCGTATGTGGCAATTCTATTCTGTCCTATATGGTTGCTATGAGTAGGAAACGACTCAATGGCAATCAGTTTTTGGTTTGATTTTATGATTATGCTGTTTAGTTTTCACTAACATTTCATCTGAAGTTCTTGGGAAATGATGACAGTTATAATTTACTGCTTAGCATTTGCAGAATGGAGATAAATGCCTCTAATCAGTACGTTGTTGCAGGAAATCGTTTATGTCATTCAAGCATGAGCAGCCAAATGCTATGTGACATGATGATAATATAATAATTATATTAAGTAAAATTTGTTCATGCCTATAGTGTGCCTGAAACTGTGCTCAACTAATCTCATTTGATCCTCACAAAAAATGCACTTCTATTATACTATTAATCCCCCAGTTTTGCAGATAAAAACACAAACTTAGAGATGATATTAACAAGATGGTAAATGGCAGAAATGTTCTTTAAATCCAGGCAGCCTGCCCCCAAAGACAGGCTGTAACTGCTACACTGTACCATTATTAACCAGCATAAAATTCAATACTGTGATAGATTCTGCAATTTTTTTTTTTTTTTGGTCACCGGTAGTGTCTAAAGAAACAAATAGCTTCAGGAAGAGAGAAAGAATAAAAAATAACAACATGAGATTGGCCTAAGAGACACACCATAGTGTTCCCCTACAATAAAGTCTCAAGAAACCAAGTGAAATGGATACGCATGACAATCTTGGAACCCTGAGTATCAAACAGTAGGATGAAGAATTAGACCAAATACCAAGTAGAAGGAGGGACTGAATGAAAGCGGTGAAAGAAGAGATTTGTGTATCACACGCGACACACAACAGCATCACCCAGATACCAGCACAGATAAATACTTCACAAAAGTAAAATAAAGCTGCAAAACTGATTACAGGGAACCAGAGATGTTAAGCTATAAACAATGACAACTTCAAAACAAAAAGGGAAATAAATGGTGAAATTATAGAACTTCCTTAGGGAGAGGAAGTCAAGGAGATTTTAAGATATGGCACACTGTTTCAATCATAGGAGAATAAAGGTAAACTCTAGGGTAGCTACAAAGAAAATTAATAAATCTAGTCACCAAAATAAAGAAGAAAATCAAAAAGACTCAGTAAACACAAAAACAACACCAACAAATGAAAGGAAAAGAAAATCCATATACAAAAAGAATGGACAGAAAATTAAGAGGAACAAAGAAATGGCTAATACCACTCATACTCACACACACACACACAAAGTATAACAAAATGGCAGTTGTGAGTTCATAGCTTTCACTAATCACACTCAATGTAAATGGACTAAATGCACTAGTCAAGAGGCAGAGAGTGGCAAAATGGATTAAAAAAATAAATAAATAACCCATCAATATGGTGCCTACCAGAGACACACCTTAGACACAAAGACATAAATAGGTTAAAAATCAAAGGATGGAAAAAATATATATCAAGCAAACAATAACCAAATGAGAACAGGAGTGGCAATAATAATTTCTGACCAAATAGACTTTAAGTCGAAATCCATTATAAGAGACAAAGAAGGGCATTATATGATGATTAAAAAGTCAACTTAAATTTATGTACCCAAAGACAGAGCTCCAAAACACATAAAAATAAACTCTAACAGAATTCAAAAGAGAAATAGACAGCTCTACAACACTAGTAGGAGACTGTAACACCCCACTTTGGAAGATGGACAGAACAATCAGAAAGAAAACCAACAAAGATAAAGAAGATCTAAATATGCAAGCAACCAACTCAACTACATAGACATATACAGAACACACCACTCAACAGCAGCACAATACACATTCTTCTCCAAAGCACATGGAACATTCTCCAGAACAGACCACATTTTAGGCCACAAAACAAGCCTCAATAAATTCTAAAAGATCAGAACAATGCAAAGAATCCTCTCTGACCATAACACCATAAAACTAGAAATCAATAACAAGAAGAACAGGAAAAAAATTAAATACATGGAAACTAAATAACACATTACATAAAACTATTGGGTCATAGAAAAAATCAAAAATAAAATACCTAAAATGAAATGTGAATGAAAACATAACATACCAAAACCTTTGTGACACAGCAAAAGCAGTACTCAGAGTAAAATTTATAGCAATAAATGCCTACATTCAAAAAGAAGAAAGGTCCAATATTAATAACTTAACCTGGTAACTTGAACAAATAGAAAAGGAAGAGCAAAAGAAGAACATAATTACCAGAATAAAGGAAATAATAAACACCAGAACACAAATAAATGAAAAAGAAAATAGAAAAACAATAAAATCAACAAGACTAGAAGTTGGTTCTTTGAGAGAATTAATAAAATTGACAAACACTAGCCAAACTGACAGTGAAAAAAAAATGACAAGAGACAAATAAACAAAATAAGAAATGAAATGGGTGACATTACACTAGAACCAACTGAGATAAAAAGGATGGTAACAGAGTATTATGAAAAATCATACTCCAACAAATAAAGAAATCTAGAAGAAATGGACAAATTTCTAGAAATGTGCTACCTACCCAAACTAACACAAATAGAGGTAGAAAATCTAAACAGACTCAAAACAAAAGAAGAAACTGAAGATGTCAAAAAAAAAAAAAAAACTCCAAACAATAAAAACCCGGGTCCCAGGCGGCTTCATTGGAGAACTCTACCAAATATTCAGAGAAGAATTGACACCAGTTCTACTCAAACTGTTCCAGAACATAGAAAAGGAAGAAATACTCCGTAATTCATGCTATGAAGCCAGCATAACCCTGAAACTAAAGCCAGCAAAGACACACACACACACAAGAAAATTACAGACTAATATCCCTCATGGATATAGACAAAAAAAAATTCTCAACCAAATTCTAGCCAACAGAATTCAACAGCATATATATATACATACATACATAAAATAATGCATCAGGATCAGATGGGATTCAAACCAGGGATTCAAAGGTGGTTCAACATTAGAAAATCAATGTAATTCACCACATAAATAAAACAAAGGAAAAGAATCACATGATCACCTCAACTGATACAGAAAAGGCATTTAATAAAATTAAACACACTTTCCTGATAAAAACTCTTAGCAAAATAGAAATAGAAGGGAAATTCTTCAGCTTAACTAAGGGCATATACGCAAAACCAACAGTCAACATCATTCTTAACAGAGAAAGATTGAGAGCATTCACCTTGGAAACTGGAAGGAGACAAGGATTCCCATTATCACCACTCTTATTCAATATTGCACTGGAAGTCCTAGCCAGAGCAATAAAGCAAGAAAGAGAAATAAAGTATGTTATGGATTGAATTGTGTCCCCCAAAAATGAGCGTCAACTTGGCTAGGCTATGATTACCAGTATGGTGTCACTGTCTATCATTTTGTCACCTGATGTGATTTTCCTGTGTTGTAAATCCTACTTCTATGATGTTAATGAGGCAGGATTAGAGGCAGTTATGTTAATAAGGCAGGACTCCATCTACAAGATTAGGTTGTATCTTAAGTCAATCTCTTTTGAGATACAAAAGAGAGAATCGAGCAGAGAGAGAGGGGACCTCATATCACCAGGAAACAAGAGCCAGGAGAGAGAGGGGACCTCATACCACCAGGAAACAAGAGCCAGGAGAACAATGCATCCTTTGGACCCCAGGTCCCTGTGGGGTCCCTGTGGTGAGAAGCAACTTGACTGGAGACGATTGATGACAAGAACCTTCCCTCAGAACCAACAGAGAGAGAAAGCCTTCCCCTGGAGCTGGCACTCTGAATTCAGACTTCTAGCCTCCTAGACTGTGAGAGGATAAATTTCTTTGTTAAAGCCATCCACTTGTGGTATTTCTGTTATGGTAGCACTAGAAAACTAAGACAAACAGTATCCAAATGGGAAAGGAAGAAGTAAAACTATCCCTATTCACAGATGACATGATCCTAAAAACCAATATACAGAGGAAATCCCAGAGATTCCACAGGAAAGTTACTGAAATAGAAGGTTTCAGCAAAGTGGTAGGGTACAAAATCAACACACAAAAACCAGTTAGGTTCCTCTACACTAAAAAAGGAGAACTCTGAAAAGGAAATTAGAAAATAATACTATTTACAATAGCTGCCCAAAAGATAAAATACCTAGGAATAAACCCAGCCAGGCACATAAAAGACTTATACACGGAGTACTATAAAATACTAACTCAAGAATCCAAAAAAGATCTATATAAATAGAAGAATATTCCACGCTCAAGAACTGGAAGAATTAACATTGTAAAAATGTCAACACTACCTAAAGTAATCTATAGTTATACTGCAATCTCAATCCAAATCCCAACAACATTCTTTAATGAAATGGAAAAACTAATCTCCAAATTTCTGTGGAAAGGATAGCTAAAGCAATATTGAAGAAAAAGAAAAAAGGCCTCATACTTTCTGATCTCAAAACTTACTACACAGCCGCAGTAATTACAACAGACTGGTACTAGTTCAATGACAGACACATAGAGCAATGGAATAGAATTGAGAATCCAGAAGTAAAATTCATTCATCTGTGGGCTGCTGGCCTTTGACAAAGGGTTGAAGTTTATTCATTGGGAGAAAAAGTCTCTTTAACAAATGGTACCGGCTAAATTGTATATTCTTTTGCAGAAAAATTAAACAGGATCCATACCTCACACCATACACAAAACTTAATTCAAAATGAATCAAAGACCTAAATGTTAAAGCTAAAACTATAAAGTTCTTGGAAGATAGCACAGGACAAAACTGGGCATCCTAATTTTTTGCCATAAGTAGTCTATCAGACATATCTAAAAGTGCACGAATGACAGAAGGTAAACTAGATAACTGGAACATCCTAAAAAAAGACTTCTCCAGAAGAGTAAAAAAAGAAACTATAGACTGGGAGATAATCTTTGGCAACAACTTATCAGATAAGGGTCTAATCTCTAAAATATATAGAAAATGTCAATAGCTCAACAACAAAAAGACAAACAATCCAATCAGAAAATGGGCAAAGGACGTGAACAGACACTTCACCAAAGAGGACATTCAGACAGCTAACAAACACATAAAAAGATGCTTGCAATCATTAGTCATTAAACAACCACAACATCAACCAAACACCCATTGCCATCGAGTTAGAATCACTGACATTTTAGCTACCAGCCATGCGATTAACCACTGCACCACCAGGGCTCCTTCATTAGCCATTTCCAGTTGCCTTTGAGTTGATTTTGACTCATAACCAATCCAAAGGACAGAGTAGAACTGCCCCATAGGGTCTCCAAGGCTGTAATCTTTGCAGAAGGAGACTGCCACCTCTTCCTCCCATGATTAAACTATTAGAGAGATGTAAATCAGAACTACAATATGATACCATCTCACCCCTGCAAAAATGGCACTGATAAAACAACAGAAAATAAAAAATACTGACGAGGTTTTGGGAATATTGGAACTCTTATACACTGCTGGGGGATTGTAAAATGGTACAACCATCATGGAAAAAGGTATGGTGATTCCTCAAAACTGCAAATACCTAAGGATCCTGCAATCTCACTCCTAGGTCTATATCCTAGAGATACAAGAAGAGCAACGACATGAATGGAGCCTTGATGGCGTAGTGGTTAAGAGCTCAGCTGCAAACCAAAAGGTCGGCAGTTTGAAGCCATCAGCTGTCCCTTGGAAGCCCTGTGGGGAAGTTCTATTCTGTCCTATAGAGTCCTAATGAGTTGGAATCTACTCGAAGGCAACAGGTTTGGTTTGGTTTGGTTTTTATTCTGGTTGACATGAATAGACATATGCATTCCTATGTTCACTGCAGCATTATTCACAACACCAAAAAGATGGAAACAACCTAAATTCCTATCAACAGATGAATGGATAAACAAATTGTGTATGCATACAAGGGAATACTACACAATTATAAAGAATATTGAGTCTGCAAAACATAACATGGATAAATGTGGAAAACATGATGAGTGAAATAAGCCAATCACAAAACAACAAATATTGTATGGTCTCACTTTTTTTTTTATTTATTGTGTTTTGAGTGAAAGTTTACACTTCACTTACAAGTCAATCTCTCGTACAAAAACTTATACACACCTTGCTATGTAACACTAGCTGCTCTCCCCCTAATGTGACAACACACTCGTCCTCTCCACTCTGTATTTCCAGTGTCCATTCAACCAGCTCATGACCCCCTCTGCCTTCTCATCTCGCCTCTATGCAGGAGCTGCCAACATAGTCTCATGTGTCTACTTAAGCCAAGAAGCTCACTCCTCACCAGTATCATTTTCTGTCTTATAGTCCAGTCCAATCCCTGTCTGAAGAGTTGGTTCCAGGAATGGTTCCAGTCTTGGGCTAACAGAGAGTCCAGGGGCCATGTGCTCTGGGGTCCCTCCAGTCTCAATCAGACCATTAAGTCTGGTCCTTTTATGAGAATTTGAGGTCTGCATCCCACTGTTCACCTGCTCCATCAGGGATTCTCTGTTGTGTTCCCTGTCAGGGTAGTCATCAATGGTAGCTGGGCACCATGTAGTTCCTCCCATCTCAGACTGATGGTGTGTCTGTTTTATGTGGCCCTTTCTGTCTCTTGGGCTTATATTTACCTTGTATCTTTGGTGTTCTTCATTCTCCTTTGCTCCAGGTGGGTTAAGACCAAATGATACATCTTAGACAGCGGCTCACTAGCATTTAAGACCCCCGATTCTGCACACCAAAGATGGTCTCACTTTTATAAAATGTCAACAATAGGTATACACAGAGAAAACAAACATTCTTTGATGGTTACCAGGGGTAGGAGGGGAAGGGAGGGAGAATAGTTCTCTAGATAGTAAAAAATCTAGGGAAGACACTTGTTATTTTGGGTGATAGGAAAGCTAATATGGGTGAAGTCTGCACAATCTGACCAAGGCAAATGAAGACACTAAGAAGTAAACAAGAATAAGGGGAAATTTCATTAAATGCTATAACATTTAAATTTTACAACAACAGTAATAACAACCAAAATATGTGAGTGTGGTTACATAGGTATATATGTATGCATGTATATTTTTAAGAAGGCATGCCCATACATGCACAGGTGTATGTGTAGGCATATGTGTTCTGCATATGTATTCATATATAATAAAGCACATAGGAAGCAGTGTAGTGGAGACTTCCTAGACATACTCCAACACCTCTCAGGACTGGTTTATTGGATTAAAAGGCTTAGCACCATAGTCTAGTGGGACAACTCAGTTAATTGGCATAAAATAGTTTATAAAGATAATGTTCTGCATCCTAGTTTGGCAAGTAGCATTTGGGTTCTTAAAAGCTGACAAGTGACCATCTAAGATACAACTATTGATCTTACTCAACTGGAGCAAAAGAGAATGAAGAAAGCCAAAGATTCAAAGAAGAAACTAGTCCACAGGACTAATAGCCCACACAAACCATGGCCACTTCTAGCCTGAGACCAGAAGAATTAGATGGTGCCCAGCTACCACTACCAATCATTTTAACTAAGGGTACAATAAAAGATCCTGGATAGAATGGGAGAAAAATGTAGAACAAAATTCAAATTTCTAAAAAAAAGGCTAGACTTATTGGACCGATAGAGGCTATAGGAACCCCTGAGACTATTGCCGTAGGATACCCTTTGAGTTTGGAAATGAAGCCACTCCTGAATGTCATGTTTCAGCCAAATAATAGATACACTTGTAAAACAAATATCACCCAAGAGCCATGTGCTCCCTTAAATGATCAACTTTTTGAAACCAAACAGTCAACATTTACCCAGAAGAGAAGAGGAAAAGGCAAGCAGGGGCAGGAAAGCTAGATCAACGGAAAAAGAACAAACAGAATGGAAAGAATGAGAATGCTGAAACATTGTGAAAATTGTAACCAAAGTCACGGAACGATTTGTATAAAAATTGTTAAATGGGAGTGTAATTTCTTCTGTTAACTTTCCTAAAACATAATAAAATATTAAAAATATCTGGAGTTAAAAAAATAATAACATAAGGAAAGTTAAAAATTTCACTTACCTTCCAAGACTGAACATATGCTAATATGTTCTGGCCCTGTGTCTTTCCAAAAAGATAATATGAATTATTGAGATGATAACTTGGGCCATTCTAGGTTGCTTAACCTCTAAAGGGGCACAGAGTAGCATTGGCATCTTAGTGATATACAGTACATGGGACACCTTTCCTATCAAAAGGAATTTAACTGAGAAACTATGCCACAGGAAGAACTCCTTTTTATTTCATTAAATCTATCTTCTTTTCAAACTTCCTTCTGGGTAATGGTTCCCCCTTCTCCATAACAAGTTGCTACACAGTCACTACAGAACTCTGATATTTAGCAGCCATGTTGTGGGTTGAAGATCAAGTTAGGGCAGGGGCCGCAGGACAACTTACACAATGACATTTGGTTGGTTGGTTGGTTAGGTGCCGTCGAGGTGGTTCCGACTCATAGTAACCCCATGCACAACAGAACGAAACACTGCCGGGTCCTGTGGCATCCTTACAATCATTGTTATGCTTGAGCCCACTGTCGCAGCCACTGTGTCAATCCACCTCGTTGAGGGTCTTCCTTTTTTTTGCTGACCATGTACTTTGCCAAGCATGATGTCCTTCTCCAGAGACTGACCCCTCCTGACAACAAGTCCAAAGTATGTAAGATGCAGCCTTGCCATCCTTGCTTCTAAGGAGCATTCTGGTTCTACTCCTTCCAAGACAGATTTGCTCATTCTTCTGGCAGTCCATGGTATATTCAATATTCTTCACGAACACCACAATTCAAAGGCATCAATTCTTCTTTGGTCTTCCTTGTTCATTGCCCAGCTTTCACATGCATATGCTGCGATTGAAAATACCATGGCTTGGGTCAGGCGCACCTTAGTCTTCAAGGTGACATCTTTGCTCTTCAACACTTTAAAGAGGTCCTTTGCAGCAGAATTTACCATGTGCAACGGGTCTTTTGATTTCTTGCCTGCTGCTTCCATGGCTGTTGATTGTAGATCCAAGTAAAATGAAATCCTTGACAACTTCAATCTTTTCTTCGTTTATCATGATGTTGCTCATTGGTCCAGTTGTTTTTTGTTTTTTTTTTTTTATGTTCAGATGTAACCCATACTGAAGGCTGTGGTCTTTGATCTTCATTAGTAAGTGCTTCAAGTCCTCTTCACTTTCAGCAAGCAAGGTTGTGTCATCTGCATAACGCAGGTTGTTAATGAGCCTTCCTCCAATCCTGATGCCCCGTTCTTCTTCATATAGTCCAGCTTCTCAGATTACTTGCTCAGCATACAGATTGAATAGGTATGGTGAAAGAATACAACCCTGATGCACACCTTTCCTGACTTTAAACTAATCAGTATCCCCTTGTTATGTCCAAACAACTGCCTCTCGATCTATGTAAAGGTTTCTCATGAGCACAGTTGAGTGTTCTGGAATTCTGATTCTTTGCAATGTTATCCATAATTTGTTATGATCCACACAGTCGAACGCCTTTGCATAGTTAATAAAACACAAGTAAACATCCTTATGGTATTCTCTGCTTTCAACCAGAATCCTTCTGACATCACCAATGATATCTCTGGTTCCATGTCCTCTTCTGAAACCAGCCTGAATTCCTGGCCGTTCCCTGTCGATATACTGCTGCAGCCATTTTTGAGAGCTCTTCAGCAAAATTTTGCTTGCATGTGATATTAATGATATTGTTCTGTAATTTCCACATTCGGTTGCATCACCTTTCTTGGGAATAGGCATAAATATGGATCTCTGCCAGTCAGTTGGCCAGGAAGCTGTCTCCCATATTTCTTGGCATAGACGAGTGAGCACCTCCAGCGCTGCATCTGTTTGTTGAAACATCTCAGTTAATATTCCATCAATTCCTGGAGCCTTGTCTTTCACCAACGCTTTCAGAGCAGCTTGGACTTCTTCCTTCGGTACCATCAGTTCCTGATCATATGGTACCTTTTGAAATGGTTGAACATCGACCAACTCTTTTTGGTATAATGACTCTGTGTATTCCTTCCAACTTCTTTTGATGCTTCCTGCATCATTTAATATTTTCCCCACAGAATCCTTCACTATTGCAACTCAAGGCTTGAATTTTTTCTTCAGTTCTTTCAGCTTGAGAAACACCGAGTGTGTTCTTCCCTTTTTGTTTTCCATTTCCAGTTCTTTGCACGTGTCATTATAATACTTTTCTTTGTCCTCTCGAGCCGCCCTTTGACATCTTCCCTTCAGTTCTTTTACTTCATCAACTCTTCGTTTTGCTTTAGCTGCTTAACTTTCAGAGTTTCCTCCTACATCCAGCTTGGTCTTTTCTTTCTTTCCTGCCTTTTCAATAACCTCTTGCTTTCTTCATGGATGATGTTCTTGATGTCTTTCCACAACTTGTCTGGTCCTCAGTCACCAGTGTTCAATACATCAAATCTGTTCTTCAGATGGTCTCTAAATTCAGGTGGGATATACTCAAGGTCATATTTTGGCTCCCGTGGACTTGTTCTGATTTTCTTCAGTTTCAGCTTGAACTTGCATATAAGCAATTGATGGTTTGTTCCATAGTCAGCCCCTGGCCTTGTTCTGACTGAAGATATTGAGCTTTTCCATCGTCTCTTTCCACAGATGCAGTCAATTTGATTTCTGTGTGTTCCATCTGGCGAGGTCCATGTGTATAGTCACCTTTTATGTTGGTGAAAGAAGATATTTGCAATGAAGAAGTTGTTGGTCTTGCAAAATTCTATCGTTACATCTTCAGCATCGTTTCTATCACCAAGGCCATATTTTCCAACTACGGATCCTTCTTTTTTTCCAACTTTCACATTAAAATCACCAGTAATTATCAATGCATCTTGACTGCATGTTCGATCAATTTCAGACTTCAGCAGCTGATAAAAATCTTCTATTTCTTCATCTTTGGCCCTAGTGGTTGGTGTGTATATTTTCATAATAATTGTATGATCTGGTCTTCCTTATAAGTGTATGGATATTATCCTATCACTGACAGCATTGTACTTCAGGATAGATCTTGAAATATTCTTTTTTTTTTTTTTATAGCATTTGTACCTTTCTGTATTTTCTTTTTTTTTAATAATTTTTATTGTGCTTTAAGTGAAAGTTTACAAATCAAATCAGTCTCTCACATATTCCCACTTACTCTCCCCCTAATGAGTCAGCCCACTCCCTCCTTCCAGTCTCTCCTTTTGTGACCATTTTGCCAGTTTCTAACCCCCTCTATGAGTCAGAATCGACTCGACGGCAATGGGTTTAACCTCCTCTACCCTCCCATCTCCCCTCCAGACAGGAAATGCCAACATAGTCTCAAGTGTCCACCTGATGCAAGTAGCTCACTCCTCATCAGCATCTCTTTCCAACCCATTGTCCAGTCCAATCCATGTCTGATGAGTTGGCTTCGGGAATGGTTCCTGTCCTGGGCCAACAGAAGGTTTGGGGACCATGACCTCAGGGATACTTCTAGTCTCAGTCAGACCATTAAGACTAGTCTTTTTATGAGAATTTGGGGTCTGCATCCCACTGTTCTCCTGCTCCCTCAGGGGTTCTCTCTTGTGCTCCCTGTCAGGGCAGTCATAGGTTGTGGCCGGGCACCATCTATCTCTTCTGGTCTCAGGACGATGTAGTCTCTAGTTCATATGGCCCTTTCTGTCTCTTGGGCTCATAATTACCTTGTGACCTTGGTGTTCTTCATTTTCCTTTGGTCCAGGTGGGTTGAGACCAATTGATGCCTCTTAGATGGCCGCTTGTTAGCGTTTAAGACCCCAGATGCCACACTTCAAAGTGGGATACAGAATGTTTTCTTAATAGAATTTATTTTGCCAATTGACTTAGATGTCCCCTGAAGCCATAGTCCCCAAACCCCCGCCCTTGCTCCGCTGACCCTCGAAGCATTCAGTTTATTCAGGAAACTTCTTTGCTTTTAGTCCAGTCCAGTTGTCCTGACCTCCCCTGTATTGCATGTTGTCCTTCCCTTCACCTAAAGTTGCTCTTATCTACTATCTAACTAGTAAATGGAAACCCTGGTGGTGTAGTGGTTAAGTGCTACAGCTGCTAACCAAGAGATCAGCAGTTCAAATACATCAGGTGCTCCTTGGAAACTCTATGGAGCACTTCTACTGTGCCTATAGGATGCTATGAGCTGGAATCGACTCGACAGCAGTGGGTTTGGTTTTGGTTTTTTTCCCCCTCCTGCCTCTCATAACCACAATAGAATGTGTTCTTCTCATTTTAAACTATTTCTCAAGATCTTAAGACAGTGGTCTTATACAATATTTGTCCTTTTGCATCTAATTTCACTCAGCATAATGCTTTCCAGGTTGCTCCATGTTATGAAATGTTTCACAGATTCATCATTGCTCTTTATCGATGTGCAGTATTCCATTGTGTGAATATACTATAATTTATTTATCTATTCATCCGTTGATGGGCACCTTGGTTACTTCCATCTTTTTGCTATTGTAAACAGTGCTGCAATAAACATGGGTGTTCATATATCTGTTCATGTAAATGCTCTTATTTCTCTAGGACATATTCCAAGGAGTAGGATCACTTTTTTTTAGGATTGCTAGATTTTATGGTAGTTCTATTTCTAGCTTTTTAAGGGAACGCAGATCGATTTCCAAAGAGGTTGTACCATCTTACATTCCCACCAGCAGTGTATAAGTGTTCCAATCTCTCCACAGCCTCTCCAACATTTATTATTTTGTGTTTTTTGGATTAATGCCAGCCTTGTTGGACTAAGATGGATCTCATTATAGTTTTAATTTACGTTTCTCTAATGGCTAATGATTGAGAGCATTTCCTCATGTATCTGTTAACTGCCTGAATATCTTCTTTTTAGTAAAGTGCGTGTTCATATCCTTTGCCCAATTTTTAATTGGGTTGTTTGTCGCTTTGTGGTTGAGTTTTAACAGAATCATATAGATTTTAGAGATCTGGTGCTGGTCGGAGATATTATAGCTGAAAATTTTTTCCCAGTCTGTAGGTGGTCTTTTAACACTTTTGGTGAAGTCTTTAGATGAACATAGATGTTTGATTTCTTGGAGCTCCCAGTTATCTGGTTTCTCTTCTATCCTGTTTATGCCTTGTATTAGGATTCCTAATGTTGTCCCTATTTTTTCTTCCATGATCTTTATCGTTTTAGTCTTTATGTTTAGGTCTTTGATCCATTTGGAGTTAGTTGTTGTGCATGATGTGAGGTATGGGTCCTGTTTCATTTTTTTGCAAATGGATATCCAGTTATGCCAGCACCATTTGTTAAAAAGACTATCTTTTCCCCAATTAACTGACAATGGGCCTTTGTCAAATATCAGCTTCTCATATGTGGATGGGTTTATATCTGGGTTCTCAATTCTGTTCCATTGGTCTATGTGCCTGTTACTGTACCAGTACCAGCCTATTTTGACTACTGTGTCTGTATAATATGTTCTAAAATCAAGTAGAGTGAGGTCTCCCACTTTTTCCTTCTTTTTCAGTAATCCTTTACTTATCCAGGTCTTCTTTCCCTTCCATATGAAGTTGGTGATTTGTTTCTCCATCACATTAGAAAATGTCGCTGGAATTTAAATCGGAAGTGCGTTGTATATATAGATGGTTTCTGTTAGAATACACATTTTTACTATGTTAAGTCTTCCTATCCATGAGCAAGGTATGTTTTTCCACTTATGTAGGTCCCTTTTAGTTTCTTGCACTAGTACTTTGTAGTTTTCTTTGTATAGGTCTTTCACATCTTTGGTAAGATTTATTCCTAAGTATTTTATCTTCTTGGGGGCTACTGTGAATGGTATTGATTTGGTGATTTCCTCTTTGATGTTCTTTTTGTTGATGTAGAGGAATCCAAGTGATTTTTGTATGTTTATCTTGTAACCTGAAACTCTGCTGAACTCTTCTTTCAGTTTCAGTAGTTTTCTGGAGGATTCCTTAGGGTTTTCTGTGTATAAGATCATGTCATCTGCAAATAGAGATAATTTTACTTCTTCCTTGCAAATCCGGGTGCGCTTTATTTCTTTGTTTAGCCTGATTGCTCTGGCTAGGACCTATAGCACAATGTTGAGTAACAGAGGTGATAAAGGGCATCCTTGTCTGGTTCCTGTTCTCAACGGAAATGCTCTCAGGCTCTCTCCATTTAGGATGATGTTGGCTGTTGGCTTTGTATAAATGCCCTTTATTATGCTGAGGAATTTTCCTCCTATTCCTATTTTGCTGAGAGTTTTTATCATGAATCATTGTTAGACTTTGTCAAATACCTTTTTTGTATCCATTGATAAGATCATGTGGTTTTTGTCTTTTGTTTTATTTATATGGTGGATTACATTAGTGGTTTTTCTAATATTGAACCAACCTTGCATACCTGGTTAAAATCCCACTTGGTCGTGGTGGATTATTTTTTTGATATGTTGTTGAATTCTATCAGCTAGAATTTTGCTGAGGATTTTTGCATCTATGTTCATGAAGGATATAGGTCTATAATTTTCTTTTTTGGTGGTGTCTTTACCTGGTTTTAGTATCAGGGATATGGTGGCTTCACAGAATGAGTGTGGTGGTATTCCATCCTTTTCTATGCTTTGAAATTCCTTTAGTAGTTGTGGTGTTAATTCTTCTCTGAAAGTTTGGTAGAACTCTGCAGTGAAGCGGTCCAGGCCAGGGCTTTTTTTTGTTGGGAGTTTTTTGATTACCTTTTCAATGTCTTTTTTTGTTATGAGTCTATTTAGTTGTTCTACATATGATTGTGTTAGGTTAGGTAGGTAGTATGTTTCTAGAAATTCATCCATTTCTTCTAGGTTTTCAAATTTTTCATAGTAACCTGATATGATTCTTTTAATTTCAGTTGAGTCTATTGTGATATGGCCCATTTCATTTTTTATTTGAGTTATTTGTTTCCTTTTCTGTATTTCTTTAGTAAGCCTGGCCAATGGTTTATCAATTTTGTCAAAGAACCAGCTTTTGGCTTTGTTAATTCTTTCAATTGTTTTCCTGTTCTCTAATTCATTTAGTTCAGCTCTAATTTTTATCATTTTTTTCTTCTGGTGCCTGATGGATTCTTTTGTTGCTTGCTTTCTATTTGTTCAAGTTGTAGGGACAGTTCTCTGATTTTGGCTCTTCCTTCTTCATGTATGTGTGCATTTATTAATACAAATAGACTTCTAAGCACGGTTTTTGCTGTGTCCCAGAGGTTTTGATAGGAAGTGTTTTCATTCTCGTTGCATTCTATGAATTTCTTTATTTCCTCCTTAATGTCTTCTACAACCCAGTCTTTTTTTGAGCAGGGTATTGTTCAGTTTCCAAGTATTTGATTTCTTTTCCCTGATTTTTCTGTTATTGATTTCTACTTTTATGGCCTTATGGTCTGAGAGGGTGCTTTGTAATATTTCAATGTTTTGGATTCTGCAAAGGTTTGTTTTATGACCTAATATGTGATCTATTCTAGAGGATGTTCCATGTGCACTACAAAAATAAAGTATACTTTGCAGCTGTTGGGTGGAGTGTTCTGTATAAGTCTATGAGGTCAAGTTGGTTGATTGTAGCATTTAGATCTTCTGTGCCTCTATCGAGCTTCTTACTGGAAGTCCTATCCTTCTCTGAAAGTGGTGTGTTGAAGTTTCCTACTATAATTGTGGAGGTGTCTATCTCACTTTTCATTTCTGTTAGTTTGTTTTATGTATCTTGCAGCCCTGTCATTGGGTGCATAATATTTAATATGGTTATATCTTCCTGGTCAATTGTCCCTTTAATCATTATGTAGTGTCCTTCTTTATCCTTTGTGGTGGATTTAACTTTAAAGTTTATTTTGTCAGAAATTAATATTGTTACTCTTGCTCTTTTTTGATTGTTGTTTGTTTGATATATTTTTTCCCATCCTTTGAGTTTTAGTTCATTTGTGTCTCTAAGCCTAAGGTGTGTCTCTTGTAGGCAGCATATAGACGGATCGTGTTTTTTTATCCAGTCCGAGACTCTATGTCTCTTTATTGGTGCATTTAGCCCATTTACATTCAGCCGAATTATAGATAAATATGAGTTTAGTGCTGTCATTTTGATGCTTTTTTGTGTGTGTTGTTGACAATTTCCTTTCTCCACTTAGTTTTTTGTGCTGAGAAGTTTTTCTTTGTAAATTGTGTGTTCCTCATTTTCATAGTATTTGAATTTATGTTTGCTGAATTGTTATGTTTTTCTTGGTTTTTATTTTGAGTTATGGAATTGTTAGACCTCTTTGTGGCTACGTTAATATTTACCCCTATTTTTCTAAGTAAAAACCTAACTTGTATCATCCTATATCGCCTTGCTTTCCTCTCCATGTGGAAGATCTATGCCTCCTGTATTTAGTCCCTCTTTTTTGATTATTGTAATCTTTCACATAATGACTTCAATGATTCCCTGTTTTGAGCATTTTTTTCTTTTTTAAGTTAATCTTATTTTGTTTTTGTGATTTCCCTATTTGAGTTAATACCAGGATGTTCTGTTCTGCGACCTTGTGTTGTGTTGTTAGCTGATATTATTGGTTTTCTGACCGAACAATTTCCTTTAGTATTTCTTGTAGCTTTGGTTTGTTTTTTGCAAATTCTCTAAGCTTGTGTTTATCTGTAAATGTTTTAATTTCACCTTCATTTTTGAGAGAGAGTTTTTCTGGATATACGATTCTTGGCTGGCAGTTTTTCTACTTCAGTGCTCTATATATGTCATCCCATTGCCTTCTTGCCTGCATTGTTTCTGCTGGGTAGTCTGAACTTATTCTTATTGACTCTCCTTCATAGGTGACTTTTCTTTTATCCCTGGCTGCTTTTAAAATTTTCTCTTTGGTTTTAACAAGTTTGATGATAATATGCCTTGGTGGTTTTCTTTTCAGGTCAATCTTGTATTGGGTTTGATAAGCATCTTGGATAGATATACTTTCATGTTTCATGATGCCAGGGAAGTTTTCTGCCAATATGTCTTCAACTATTCTCTCTGTATTTTCTGTTATCCCTCCCTGTTCTGGAACTCCAATCATACGCAAGTTATTCTTCTTGATAGAGTCCCACATGATTCTTAGGATTTCTTCATCTGATTTTTTTTGGTGTCAATTGCCTTATCGTCCAACTCCCCCACTCTGCATTCCAATTGCTCGATTCTGCCCCTCTGCCTTCCTATTGAGTTGTCTAATTCTGTAATTTTACTGTTAATCTTTCGGATTTCTGAATGCTGTCCCTCTATGGATTCTTGCAGCTTATTAATTTTTCCACTATGTTCTTGAATAATCTTTTGGATTTCTTCAACTGCTTTATCAGCGTGTTCCTTGGCTTTTCCGTAGATTGCCTTATTTCATTTCTGAGGTCATCCTTGATGTCTTGAAGCATTCTGTATATCAGTTTTTTTATATTCAGCATCTGGCAATTCCAGGATTGTATCTTCATTTGGGGAAGATTTTGATTCTTTAATTTGGGGATTTGTAGAAGCAATCATGGTCTGCTTCTTTATGAGATTTCATATCAACTGCTGTCTCCAAGACATCTATAAGATATTGTAATGATTTATTTTATATTTGCTCACTGATTCTTATCTTCTTGTTTGGTCCTATTTCAATATACCCAGATGGGCTACTAGATTGTGCTGTCTTGATTGTTGTAGCCTTTGAATCACTTCTGTCCTATTACCAGCTGTTTTGAGCTTTTACCAGATACATAAGCCTAAGAGTGCACTCACTATTCTTGAATAGAATCAGCTTAGGTATTCTGATTTTGGGTCACCAAGTGTGTGGTGTAGACTGTCACCTATTAACTTAGAGGAGTAGTGGTGGTAGTTGTATGCACCAGATTCTAGTAGTGGCAGGGGGGTCACACTCTGGTGGGCGGGGCAGGGTGCTGACAGCCAGTGAGGTAGATGTGTCTGTTTTCCTAGAGCATTTTGGTGGGTGGGCTCTGCAGCTGTACCTTAGGCACCCAGTGCTTGTACCTCTAAAGACTGGTAGGTGTCACTATCCTCAGTCCCCTTTGGCAGGTGGCTAGGTGGTTTGGGTGGAGCTTCAGCCCTCAGTTCCCCACTGTGGATCAGTCAGGGCTCTGTTTAATAGGTAGAGAGGTATCAGACCTGGAAAACTTGTCTTTCCACTGCTCCGCTAAAACAATTACAGTCAGATCTCTATCAGGATTGCCTTTGCATTATAATAGCCACCTTGCTTCCTGTAGGGCTGAAAGCCAAAGACTGTGGACCTTATATGCTTGGCTGGAGCTGGCTCTGTATTTTTTTTCCAGTTTAGGGAATTCAGGGAAGGATTTTTTCCCCCCTGGGTTTTTAGTTGCTGCTTCTCTGAGGCCAGGAGAATGGGTTAGAAAAAAAAAAAAAACCCACAGAGCACTTCACTCCCTTGCCCAAGAAATCCCAATGTTAGTGAAGCTGCCTGGGGCAGGGAGGGGAGGAATCAGATAGATAGGAGAGAGTAGCATGTGCCAATATAGACAAAGTTACTTATCTTGCTTGGTGATGACTGTTTTATCTGAGATTCCAGAGGGGCATGTAGCCTGTGTGCCTGGCTGGGTTGAGATTGCCCCCCAGGCTCAGGCCTGCGTCCGGAGCTTGCGCCATCTCAGGAAGGCATGATCAGCTCCTCTGCTTCTAGTCTAAAGCCCAGTGCCAATGTTTTCTGGCTGGGACACTGCACCCCAGGCTCCAAAACCAGTTGCTGCTTCCGGGTGATTTCTCCTCCTGTCAGCTACGTCTTTGTGCAGCCTGCGTGCACTGGCTGGGTTTCCCCCGATGTTACTTCAGGGGACTAGGGCTGCGACCTGTGCTTGTGCCATCTCAGGAAGCTGTGCTCAGCTCCTCTGCGTTTAGTTCAAAGCCTGACGCCAAGGTTTTCTGACTGTGACGCTGGCTCCAGGCTCCGAAAACAGTCACTCCTTCTCCGTGGTTGCTTGTTCTCTTGTCAGCCACATCAGCCTGCAGCCTTCTTGCACTGGCTGAGTCTCTACTGAGGTTACTCCAGGGAGTTAGGGGTTAGGGCTGTGTCCCATGCTTGCCCCATCTCAGTAAGCTGCAATCAGCCCCACCACTCTGACACCAGGGAACCGCGAGGGCTCAAGGCTGTGGTGCGGGACGTCAGTTCCAGAAGCGGTAGCTGCTTCAGGGCATGGCTTTTCACTCCCCTGTCACTCGTGTCAACTCTTTATTTCTGTGTTTGATGGTCAGGGTTCATATATTGTCATGTATGTGATCGATTAACTTGTTTTTCCAAGTGTTTTTCACAAGAGGGATCAGTGGTAGCTTCTACCTAGTCAGCCATCTTGGCCCCACCAAAATGTTCTTTTTGACAATGAATGCAACACCATTCCTCTTCAAGTTGTCATTCCCAGCATAGTAGACTATATGATTGTCCGATTCAAAACGGCCAATACCAGTCCATTTCAGTTCACTAATGCCTAGGATATTTATTTTTATGCATTCCATTTCATTTTTGAAGATTTCTAATTTTCCTAGATTCATACTTTGTACATTCCAAGTTCCAATTATTAATGGGTGTTTGCAGCTGTTTCTTCTCATTTTGAGTCACACCACATCAGCAAATGAAGGTCCCAAAAGCTTTACTCCTTCCAAGTCATTAAGGTCATCTCTACTTTGAGGAGGCAGCTCTTCCCCAGTCATCTTTTGAGTGCCTTCCAACCTGGGGGGCTCATCTTCCAGAACTATATCAGACAATGTTCCACTGCTATTCATAAGGTTTTCACTGGCTAATACTTTTCAGAAGTAGACTGCTGGGTCCGTCTTCCTAGTCTGTCTTAGTCTGGAAGCTCAGCTGAAACCTGTCGTCCATGGGTGACCCTGCTGGTATCTGAATACCGGTGGCATAGCTTCCAGCATCACAGCAACACGCAAGCCCCCACAGTACGACAAACTGATGGGCACTTGGGGGCAATGCCATTTAAAATGTAGTAAAAGGAATGTCTTAGGCCTAACTCCCAAGTGCCTACAAACAATGATGGTTTCTTCTTTGTGCTATTCAACCATGAGCTGAGAAAGCCAGAGCCTAGAAAGTACTGACAGATAACATTTTTTGCAACATAAATAAATTTTGGAGTGGTGTGTAGGGACATCCTGGAAGGGTAGGTAATGTAGGCTAGTGATGGAAAAGGGAGGAAGACGTAATGTTCTTTGAATTTGTTATTATTATTATTTTAAATTTATAAAAGGACCACCTCTTTCCATACATTCTTTTTTTTTAAAAAAAAAAAAAAAGATAGTAAATATTTCCAGTGAAAAGATAAGATATTGTCTTTGTGGAGGAGAAACACGATGTAAGCAAGAAGATGGCAGAGGTTGTGGAAAAAGAGTCAGAGTAGTTTCAGTTGTCATCCCTCACTGAGAGCCCTGAAAATTGCAAAGAGAGAAATGTTCCCTTGTCCCTTTTCAGAAGAGAATGGAAAAATGAGGGTTAAATTCCTGAGAACAATGCACTCCAAGCAGGTGAGGCAAGACTCAAGCCCAGAATTTGTTAGTCCTCCCAGGGAACTACACTGTCAGGCAAACTGGGGTATGGGGGATGGTTTTTAAATGAAGAATTAACATTTTTAAAGGCCTAGTTTCACCAAGGTGCACTGCTGGAGTATAATCATATTTCACAAAGAAATAAATTAGCTAAATGGCATTGCACAGATTGTTCTAGACCAGAAAGCCTGCATTTTACACCCTGAAATTCTAGTCTAGGCCATTTTCAAAGACCAGGAGAGGGGCCTAGATAGAATTAGATATGAGCATATGAATTCTAGGCTTGATGAGATGTTTTGAGAGGTGATGAAATAATTTCTGTTCTCCCAAATAGCCCCTCTCCTGGCTTGTCACTCTGCTCTCATACCGTCTGAGAGAATAATTGCTTTGGAGTTAATGTAGGTGCCTCTTTATGTGAACTGTGTTATCAACACATTCCACTGTTTCTTAACTGAGGACCCTGATAGAATAGACTATCTGGTAGGAGGGAAGGAGGCACAAAACAGATAATTTTAGGACACTGGGAATATCTAAGAGTGTCAGACCTGTAAAAAAAAAAAAAATATATATATATATATATATATATATATATATATATATATATATATATATATATCCCTACGCAACCAGAGAGCAGTATGAGGGCATTAGGTACCTGGGGGCCAGGGACATAGGGTCTCCACTGGCTGAAAAAAAAACCAAAGGGGGAATGTGAAGGCAATAAACCACATGCTCTGTCAGAGAATTGCACGGGAAGTGTCCCAGGCACATCACTCATGCTAGCTAGGTTAATCTGCCAAGAAGAAAGACAAAGGAACGGTAGGGTAGGTACATTCGGCAAGAATGCATTCACTCATTTTTGTTCATCTCTGTATCCACCCCACCTCCGTCTCTGTCCAAATGCGCCACACATTTCCTGAAAAGTGAGAAAGAGCAGCAGAAACTGCTGGAGCAGAATATAATTAAAATTTATTTGTAGCAGAGGTTGCAGTGCCTCCCTCCCACCCCCAGATCTCCCAGGCCCATTGATAATTATCAATATCTTTATCCATACCTGAGGTTCTCTCCCCCCACCCCCAGCACTCTCTACCCTTCTCCCAAGTGTTGGCCAACCAATGATACCCTCTATTCTTGGGTGGGATAATTTTGAGGCAAGTGTTTGTACATTTTCCACAATTTTTTCATGGATTTAAGCTCCAGGACCTCACAGTGGTAGGTGGCTTGAAAGAGTACACTTTATTGACTGCCTCCCCTTCCAGGACAACTTCCACACTTCTCTATCAAAGCTACCTGCATTTTTAAATAAGTTATTATTTGCCTGAATCTAGTCTCAGAATCCCATCTTGGGATAGAATTTAAATAGTGAGCAAGAAAGAAATTACGATATTACTAACATTTGAGGAACAATTATAGGTAATCTTTTTTTTCTTTGGGGGTGGTGAGACCCAATTATTAGGGGTATCTTCTTCAAGAAACATGGGCCCTGAGGCTGTAGTTATATTTAACAAACACTTGTTGTTAGCTGCCATCAAGTTGGCCCCCAACTCATGGTGACCCATGAACAACAGAACTAATCGCTGCCCAGTAATGCACCATCCCCATGATTGTTTGCAGATTGGACCTGTTGTGATTCATAGGGTTTTCACTGGTTGATTATTGGAAGTAGACGACCAGGCTTTTCTTCCTAGCCTGTTTTAGTCTGGAATCTCCACTGAAACCTGTTCAACATTATAGCAACATGCAAGCCTCCACTGATAAATGAGTGGTGGCTATGCACTAGGTGCATTGGCTGGAAATCAATTCCCTGGTGTCCCACATGGTAAAGAAGAATTCTAACACTGAACCAGCTCTGCCCCCAAGCAGACGCTTATTTTTGTTGTTGTTGCAGTTAGCTACGGTCAAGTTGACTCTGACTGTACAAAAGAATGAAATGTTGTCTGGTCCTGTGTCATCTTCATGGTGACCAGCATGTCAGAGATTATTGTTGCTGCTGTTGTGCCAATCCATCTCACAGAAGGTCTCCCACACTGTCATTGGCCTCTGGTTCACCAAACTCTATGCCCCCCTCTAGCAACTGATCCCTTTCTAATAATACTTCCAAGGTAAGTGAGTCGGACAATTTTCTATTGTGAGCCATAGAGTTTTCATTGCCTAATTTTTGGAAATAGATCATACCTCCCAGTCTGTCTTAGTCTGGAAGCTCCACTGGACCCTATCATGGGTGACCTGATGGTATTTGAAAATGTTGGTGGCAGAGATGTCAGCACCATAGCAACCTGCAAACTTCCACAGTACAACAAACAGATGGGTGGTAGAATAGACACTTAAGGAGCAGTTATTATATGGCAGTCATTAGGTTTTTAGGTGTTATTTTCTTCTCATAGTCTAATTAATGCCTAATTTAGTTAACAGCTAACTGTAATTTTCATCCATTCAATTCATAACTTTAGTTGGTCTATACTTCAATAGTCAGGAGATAAATCACATCACAGTAACAGCAAACGGAATATATACATGTTTTGCTTTTGCCTAGAAGGTCAAACAGACTTTCAAACCTAACTTTTGAAAACCCTACACAAAATCAAAAATACCTGGAGGGTGTCTTGGTTATTTTCACAAATAGACTCTTCTCTTTTATCATGTGACATCCTCCTCTATCCTGGCTTTGCTTCCTAAAACAGCATCTGTTGCCCAGACTACTGATGGCTGTAAAGCTACTTGGGGTTCTCTAGTTTTGTTACCATATATTAGTTAGAAATGCTTTTCACTACAAGTAACAGAATACTTGTTTTACAACGGCTGAATTAGAGATACCGGATTATCTCATATGTCAAGAAGTTGGGTGGTCAATCAATTGCTATCATTAAAACCCAGTTTTTTTTTTCTTCCTCTACAAAAATGTTAAATGTTAAAATATTGCTCCTCATGGTCATAGAATGACTGCTAGAGCACCTCACATTACAATATTCTAAATGATTAGAAAAGGAAGGAGGCACTCAGACAAAAAGGAGCTTCTCCTTGCTTTATTACAGAGAAAACTCTTTCCTGTGAGTCCAACCAGAGTTTTCTTTATATCACATGGGCTAGAGCTGGATCACATGCCATGTTAAACTACTTGGTAGCAAAATAATACTGACTGATATAGGTTAATCATAGTTCCATAGTTCCAATAAAAATATATATAGGCATCCTGCTGACAAGTATAAAGGGGGGATGGCCCTGAGATGCAAAGGAATCTCTACCATGCTGCCTTGTCTAACCATATCCACCAAAGTGGTATTCTGTAGAATTGCTACACCATGCTCTTAGTTGAAATGAGAATTCTTCTCTCTGTTCTTTTCGATTGCACTCATTTTACACATACTAAAATCACGCTTCCTGTATTTCTAATGCTTACAGATTTCTTTTCATGTTCTTATTTGCAGTCCCCTTCCTTATTATGGAGCCCTGGTGGCACAGTGGTTAAGAATTCAGGGCCCAACCAAAAGGTCAGCAATTCAGATACACCAGCGTCTCTTTCAAAACCCTATGGGGTGGTTCTACTCTGTTCTACAGGGTTGCTATGAGTCAGAATTGACTCATTAGCAACGTGTTTTTTGTTTTTTGGGGTTTTTTTTCCTTTATTACATAAACAGCAGTCCACAGTGTTGAGTTAAAGGTTCAGAGTGATAAGCTTTGTGTTTATGAAACTCCTTGCAATCAGTACTAAACACTGTTATGGGACCAAACATAAATACCTGACTCTACATTAAAAACAAAAACTTTACCATCAAGTCAATTCCGACTCATAGTGACCCTATAGGACAGAGTAGAACTGCCCCATAGAGTTTCCAAGAAGCACCTGGTGGATTTGAACTGCCAACCTTTTGGTTAGCAGCTGTAGCACTTAACCACTACACCACCAGGGTTCTCTCGTTCAACCTTAGGGATGAGTTATTTTTCAAGATGGCCCTGTAGTTTCCATATTCGAATCCTAGTATAAACCCTGGATTATGTGCTACAGTTGCTAACCTAAAGGTCGGCAGTTCAAATCCGCCAGGTGCTCCTTGGAAACTCTATGGGGCGGTTCTACTCTGTCCTATTGGGTCGCTATGAGTCAGAATTGACTCAACAGCAACGGGTTTTATGGGTAGTATAAGCACAATTTAGATTACGGAACTGTAAAAGTCCCCAAGCTGCATTAGCATTATTTATCAAAATAAAACACAGTAGGTTCACTTCCCTAAGGAAAATCGAGTGCTGCTTAGGTGCTTTGTTCTATTTCTTTCCTCCTTGAAAACTATCAGTCTGTGTGCAAACACTGCTTCTTGTTGTTAATGCAAAACTGCACAAATCTGCATTGCTGGGAAGATGAAGTGTTCTGCTGCAGGGAGTGACAAAGGTTCCCTGTGTTAGTATGACAGCTAACACAAAGTAACAGCACACCATGCAGAGCATCAAAAAACGAGTGGGCTAGAAGAGGCAGCAAAGGGTGTCTAGAGCCTGTTTTTACTCCATTCCCTAAGTGGTCCAATATAAAGGACCAATTACCAAAGTGCTTTACACAGGTAACGAAAGTGCCTAATTGGATGGCCCCGTTATCTGAGGGAATCCTGAGTTCACAGCTCCCTAGATTTAGATAAAGTAACTATGAAGCCATCAAGCCTTTAAAAACACACACAGCTCTATACAAACACAACTAATAATGTCTCATGTCTAATTTAATAACTTCAAGTACCTCTGTTCAGTGGGCTACTGAGTCATAAGGTGAGACAGAATTCACACATTTTCACCATAATATAAATGATGTGGGGCTATAAGAGTGTTTTCCTGTCTAATTTGGCATGTTTCAGGTGACAGTGCTTGCATTGTAATCCTTAGGGCATGAATCCACCAACACACAGATCTCATTACAGAAAATGTTTTCTGGTATCCAATTCCTCTTTTTTTTTTTAAGCTTCCTAAAAAAAAAAGCTCCCTAGACCACCTTAAATATACCCACTGTCTCAGTGGGGCTCAAGTTTCACTGGGGCCAGGGTAATTCTAAGAGTTACCTGATACTTTTCTCTGCCTTCTGCTCTCTCCTGATGCTACCCCTCCCTCTACTCTGCTCAGGCTGCCTCTGACCACATCAGACCTTTGTTTTCCAGGTTTCCTTTCTAGTTTCACTGTCCTTACTTGCTCCCTCCTGAAGTTTTCACTGTCAGTCCTTTTCGGCTGCCTTATCTGTAGGGCATCCTGCACCCCTCTCCCCCCTCCATGGATTTTAAAAGAGCTGTGCTTTACATGACAGTACTGACTATACTTTCTTCACTATGTGTCAAAATTAACAACAGTAATACAAGGTTTAAAATATGCGAGGTTAGATGTGAAAGAAAATAGAAAGACACTTTCTTCAACAGCAAATTCATTTTCGGGTTTTAGATGTAGTTGTTGTTGTTGGGGGCCCTGGAATTGATTCTGACTCATAGTGACTCCATGTGACAGAGTAGAACTGCCTTGTAGGGTTTCCTAGGCTGTGATATTTACACCTAGCAAGCAGCAGTTAACAAACCAAATGACATATTGCATTGGGCAAGTCTGCTGCAAAAGACCTCTTCAAAGTGTTGAAAAGCAAAGGTCTCACTTTGAGGGCTAAGGCGTGCCTGACCCAAGCCATAATATTTTCAATCACCTCATATGCATGCGGAAGCTAGACAATGGTGTTGGCAAAGAATACTGAATACACCATGGACTGTCAGAAGAGTGAATAAATCTGTTGGTTCAAATCAAATAAAATTTTGGAAGAAGTACAGCCAGAGTGCTCCTTGGAAGCGAGAATGGATGAGACTTCATCTCACGTACTTTGGACATGTTACCAGGAAGGACCAGTCCCTGGAGAAGATTATTTTACTTGGTAGAGGATCTTCACAGAAGACGAAGACCCTCTACAAGATGGATGGACACAGTGGCTGCAACAATGGGCTCGAGCATTACAATGATTGTGAGGATGGCACGGGACTACACAGTGCTTGGTTCTGTTGTACATGGCGTCACTATGAGTCTACTGCACCTAACAACAACGATATTTATGCTAGCAGATCACCAGCTCTTTGTCCCAAGGAGCCTCTGCCTGGTTTCAAACTGCCGGTCTTTCAGTTAGCAGCTGAAGCCTTAACTGTTTGTGCCACCAGGGCTCATTTTAGATGTAAGCAGTAGGGCCAAATATTTTTCTGACATAAATGATGTGGGAATGAAAAGTTTTATTTTCCTCCATTTGCAAGCTTGTTTTGAATCTCTGAACTAGTGCTCAAAAAATTATTCTAATAACTGCCTGCTTCTAGAAACACTATGTAGGAGATTTTTTAGAGAGATATTTTGCCTGGACATGAAGTTCTAATATGCCCCAAATCCATTTCCTAAGTCCCCAGAAATACTCTTAGTCGCATTTTTAGGGAATACAAAAATGTGTTAATTCCTTAATCACCCGATATTCCCAGAAGTAACCAAATTACCATTTATTCCCCCTTCTCCCATCATCTGTACATCAAGTATCTGGTTAAACGTGATGAAAAGATTTTAAGTATAAGCTTGCACATACTTGATCATATTAATTCATCACATACCGAGCAACAGAAATGCCATTCTTTCCAGTTTTACAAACAAGGAAACTCAAGTTCAGAGAAAATAAAAAGAGGTAACTTTATTTGCCCAAGATCACACCATGAGTATGGGACACATGATTCTGTTTGTTATAAGGTGACTAATAAATATTAACCCTTATAAAATATTTATTTTTAAGGACCAAGATACATTTTAATGATATTTATTATTAGAGTTGAAGAGTGTGACGATTATTCAAAAATTGTGTCCAATTTTGCTCCTTTTTTCTTTTGTATGAACTAGATCAAAAGTATGCTTTTATTCTTCTCCTTCATCAATCATATAAATTGTCTAAATTCAGTGATCTGTGAGACCTCCATTCTCTATATATGCTAGTAGTTATGCAGTCTTCTCTGGCTTAAGAATCCATATTGTGGAAGATACTTATCATCTACTGATTAAAAAGACAAATTAGATTAAATAGCAGCCATTGACAGTGGCTCAACAGTTTACGGCATCTTCTCTTGGGTTGAAAAAAACTAGCTCATTCAAAGGAACATTTTTCATTTCTTCACTGCTGAATGTTCTGTTCCAAAAAACTTCATTCAGTTTAACTCACCAAACT
The DNA here is from genome assembly GCF_024166365.1 of Elephas maximus indicus. NCBI lineage: Eukaryota > Metazoa > Chordata > Mammalia > Proboscidea > Elephantidae > Elephas > Elephas maximus. The sequence goes on along the minus strand of NC_064824.1, from coordinate 64,929,723 downwards.
GAATAAAGAAGAAAAGAGTTTCTCCCTCTCCACAACACCCAGCTTCCTAGTTGCCATCTGGGTGTTTTCTCTTTATACACATATTTTTGAGTGTGACACATGTTTTTTTGTCATGCCCTTCATTGCAAATTTCTTTTGCCTATGACAACGTATGAGGGAATATGCATTCCCAAGTAATTTGTACATATTCCAAGTGGCAAATTTTACTATCCAAAGAGAATATTCTAAAACAATGTGATATCAAATATTTGTAAGATAATTGTTTCAAATAATTGTAAAAGAACATAGTTTCACAGAGTAAATTAGCTATTAAAAATCCTTGAAAACCACTGTTAAGATTTTTGTTCCTTTTTGTTTTGTTTCACTTTAGAAAAGAAATGCTTTAGGGAAAATTTGCAAGCATATCTTCAAAAACTATACATGAAAAATACACACAAATGCACATCTATATTCAATTTCTAAAATCTAAAGTGGAATATTGAGTGGAACTGATAATTAATTTTTCACCTTACATATAGGCTTTCTTAGAAATAATATGCCCAATGCTTATTAAAATCTACAAATACTATTTCTAATAGTAGTAATAAAATTCTAGTGAAATTTTCAGTGTATTAATTTATTTAGGTAATACTGAATTTTTAACTGAAATATCTACTTCAATTTCATAGAAATAAGTGGATTTTATTCTTTAGCTGCTCTGAATCTAGAGCAATTGAACTAACAGTGCAGTGAAATTTAGAAATGAAATAAAAAGCAAATTCAGGGGCAGTGGAAATTAGCATCACTACATTATGTTCATGTAAGCAAGGTAATTTAGTTGGAGGTTTATATCCCTATGAATCAAAATATTTTTGCAGACCATGACCTGGCAGCATTTTGATAGTTTTAATTTTTGTTGATATTTTAATATGGGTAATTATAAAAACCCAAAAAATCACACATGTTGCCATCAAGTTGATTCTGACTCATAGCAACCCTATAGGATAGAGTAGAACTACGCCATAAGGTTTCCAAGGAGCACCTGGTGGATTCGAGCTGCCCACCTTTTGGTTAGCAGCCATAGCTCTGAACCACTACGCCAGCAAGGTTTCCAGGTAATTATAATGTAACAACAACAACAACAAATCCATTGCCGTCTAGTCGATTTTGACTCATGGCGACCCTATGGGACAGAGTAGAACTGCTCTGCAAGGTTTCCAAGGAGTGGCTGATGAATTCAAACTGCTGACCTTTTGGTTAGCAGCCAAGTTCTTAACCACTGTACCACCAATGCTCCTATAACAGAGTTATAACTATAACTTAGCCCCATTTATTTGAAGTAGTTCCAGTCTTTTACTCACAGACAAATCAAAGAAATTTTTAACTTATTTTTTCTTGGGTAATTAACATCATTTTAAGTTTGTCATGAAAATGGGAAGATCAAGAGAGGCAACCAACTATTTCTTTTTTTTCAACTATTTCTTCACTTCTGTTTCTACTTCATTTTATATTCTTTCCTGGGATAGCTGAACCTTTCTCCACAAATTTATTTTTAAAGGTTTAAAACATAGATTTGGAAAAGACTATAAAGATGGCATGAATAATTGCAGCAAAATTATTAATTTTTTTCTTAAAATTTTGGGAATATGTGAACTGGATCTGAATTTTTAAAATGGATGTATTAGAGAATCCAAGATGCAATACTCATTCACTCTTCCTTTTCACACAGACGTGATAATTATTTGCAATTATCAATTATAAATTTAACTAATTAAATTTTGGTAATAATTTAAAACTTGTTTAAATGTTATCAAAACTTATAATTGCCTTTTATCAAAAATTATAATGCCTAGAGAAATGTAAAATAAACAAATTTAGGAAAAAGTGATTTGGATCTGAATTTTATATAAATGGATGTAGTTGTCAATGGAATATACAAAACTCATCCCCCCCCTTTCATAGGCAAGTGATATTTATTTGCTTTGTACCACAAAATGTTATATTGGCTAAAAAACCAAACCAAACCCACTGCCGTCGAGTCAATTCCGACTCACAGCGACCCTATAGGACAGAGTAGAACTGCCGCATAGAGTTTCCAAGGAGTGCCTGGAGGATTCGAACTGCCGACCTCTTGGTTAGCAGCTGTAGTACTTAATCACTACGCCACCAGTGTTTCCATATTGGCTAAAATGTAATTAAAATTTATAATTGTCTATCAATAAAAATTGCCTATATCAATACAAAGTCAAAAGTAAAATAAATAGTAGTTTGATTTTTAAAGCATTTTCTATACAAAAAATGTCATAAAATAATAGATAAGTTTATGACATAAAATATAATAATTCTCACACATGCTCTCCATTACACTCCCCAGAGAGAGGGACTGTTAAAAAATTTAATGAGTTTTACCTGACTTTTCAGGCTATATATATTACTTTTTTTATATTTATTACTATTTATATGCACTTTTTTTTCCCCAAAAGTAAAATCATATTAAAATACTTGATTTTTTAGGTAACACGATATCATGGATGTTTTATTTTGTGTATGCTGCTAACCAAAACGTCAGCAGTTTGAATTCACCAGCCGCTCCTTGGAAACCCTGAGGGGCAGTTTCACTCTGTCCTATAGGGTCGCTATGAGTTGAAATCGACTTCATGGCAATGGGTATACATAAAAATAAATCATTTTTTAAAGCTACATTGACATTTTGGATGCATAGTTTATATGAATAAATAATATAAAAATATTTTTTCTATATTTTTAAAAACTCCCCATTAAATTTTAACCAGTCATTTCGTTATATTCTCTTACTTTTTGTAATGCTTTAGTTGATTCTTTCGGATTTTTAGTCAGTGATATAATAAGTAAAAATCAGTATTTTTCCACCTTTGTAAATTTATACTGTTGTCTCTCTTATAAATTTTGTTGGCTAATATTTACAGAAGGAGCCCTGGTGTAATGTTAATTTCTATGAGATAGCTAGCATCCTTTTTTGGTCCTGATTTTTGACAAAAATAATCTAGATTTTTCACTATTAACTATGGTACAGGTATTTGAAGTAATCTATCTAAATATAGTGTAAATGGAAGGAGTCCTGGTGGCGCAGTGGTTATGCACTCAACTGCTAACTGAAAAGCTGGTGGTTGGAACCCATCAGCCATTCCTTGGGAGAAAGATGTGGCAGTCTGCTCTTATAAAGCTTGTTGTTATTGTAGTTAGGTGCCATTGAGTCAGTTTCAACTCATAGTGACCTTATATATAATAGATCAAAAGGTTGCCATCCTCACAATCCTTGCTATGTTTGAGCCCACTCTTGCAGCCACTGTATCAATCCATATCACTGAGGGTATTTCTCCTTTTTGCTGACCCTCTACTTTTCCAAGGGATTGATCATTCCTGAAAACATGTCCAAAGTAAGTGAGATGAACGAAATCTCCCCATCCTTGCTTCTAAGGGGCATTCTAGCTATGCTTCTTCCAAGACAGATTTGTTCATTCCTCTGGTAGTGCATGGTGTATTCAATATTCTTTACCAACACCATAATTCAAATGCATCAATTCTTTAGTCTTCCTTATTCATTGTCCAGGTTTTGCATGCATATGAGGCAATTGAAAATACCATGGATTGGATCAGGCATGCCTTAGTCCTTAGTGACATTACCACTTGTCTGTCAGTTTGTCATACTATCGTGGCTTATGTGTTGCTGTGATGCTGGAAGCTATGCCACTGGTATTTCAAATACCAGCAGGGTCACCCATGGTGGATGGGTTTTACCAAAACTTCCAGACTAACACAGAGTAGGAAGAAGGACCTGGCAATCTACTTCCAAATAAAATAAAATTAGCTAGTTGAAACTTTATGAATAGCAGCAGAACATTGTCTTAAAGATTACAGTCTAGTAAACCGTATCAGTCAGTCTACCTTGTCCTATTGAGTTGCTATGAGTCAGAATCAACCCTGCCTCAGAGTGTTTGTTTGTTTTGGTGAGTGTAAGTGGATGCTCCTTGCCATCCTTTCTACCTTATCTTGCCCTTGTTTCTTCCAAAGTGTGTGTATATATATATGTGTATATATATATATATAATTTGCCCAAAGAAACAATCTCATAAATGGGGATAGGTTCTCATACTGACAAATTTCTAATTTACCGGTGATTCAATGTTTTAAATGAACTAGATTATTAATAGTACAAATTCAACTCTAGTGGTGCAGTGGTTAAAGCACCTGGCTGCTAACCTAAAGGTCAGAGGTTCGAACTCACCAGGTGCTCCACAGAAGAAAGATTTGTAAGTCCGAGTCCATGAAGATTTACAGCCTTGGAAATCTATAAGTTCCCTATAAGTCAACAGAAATGAATTTGAGTTTGGTTTGATTAGTTTGGTTATAGAAACCCTGGTGATGCAGGTTTTAATTAAGCACTGGGCTGCTAACCAAAAAGTCTTTTTTTCGAATCCACCAGCTGCTCCATGAGAAAGAGATCTGAAATCTGCTCCTGTAAAAAGTACAGCCTAGGAAACCCTATGGGGCAGTTCTACTCTATTATATAGGGCTGCCATGTGTTGGAATTGACTCCATGGCACACAACAATAATAATAATCGACTCTACAGCATACAATAAGAAGAGGAAGACCTAAACAGATTCTAGCTGTTCTTTTGGCACGTGTAGATGTTGGCAATATGGAGGGCCCACGTATTTCCATTATTTCTTGGATCTTAGCAGGATTTAAAATTAATTATACATGTCTTCTAGTCAGTCACTGAAAAATTGGAGCCTTTTTATGATTCTCCTGAATTTTCAGCTTCTTTTGTAAATGTTGTAGCTGTCCAGCCTGGCTCACAGGCCCATCTCATTCTTGGCCTTCCAGCACACTAACATACCACAGATTCTGTCTACTTGGGTCCATTTCCCATTAACGCTGCCCTCATCCTTGCACCATCAACTCTTGTTTAGACAACGGCTATTGCATTTCCACTCTTAATATTTCAATTATCTCTTCTATCTTTTTCCCTTAGAGCAACAAGAGGATATCACAAAGCATAAATCAGGTAACACCACTCTTTGTCTCAAAACTTCACATAATTTTTACCCGCGCCCAGGATAAGATGCAATATTTTTAACAAGATCTACAAGGCCCTTCATGATTGACCTACTACACTAGCTTCACCTTGTGTTATTATTCTCTTATTCACAACACTGAGCCCTCACGGGCCTTCTGTCCTTCCTGAGAATTTTGTAAGGCTTTTCCTGACTCGGGGGCTTGTGAATCTGTTATTCTTCCCTGAAGTGTTCTCCCCACTCTTTGCCTGGTTAGTTCCATCTCTAGATCTCAATTTAGATGATACCTCCCCAAAGATGCCCTCTCTGGTTCTTTAAATTCCTGAAAAAAAAAAAAAATTTTATTTTATTATCCTATAGCCCACAATTATTTTTTTCCTATCACATACAATAATTGCAAATAATTTATTTGTGTTATTTTAATGACTTTTTTTTTCTGTAAACTCATATGTGTTTTCTCCTATTTCCAGGATCTGCACAAAGAAGTTATTCAGTATATATTATAATTAAAATTAGTGAGTGGATAAGTACATTGATAGATGAAATAGACAAATACACTTTACTAGCCCCTAAAGAGATCATTATATTGATTCATGAACATAGATTAGATTTGAGTGCTATTTATCAAGCTTTGTCTGACTGTGAGTTGGTATCGACTTGAAGGCAATGAGTTTTGTTTTGGTCTGATTATCATCCAAAAAGAGTGAACTCCATCTTAAACATCTTCCACCCATGCACTTTCCCATTCCCCACCCTGAACCCAATCCCAGGGGACACCCAGTCTTAGCTTCAAACTTTGGACCTTCAATCCTGTTTGAGACATGGCTGACACACGTCTACCAGCCAGTTAAGTTTATGGCTGATTGAATACCTCACATCTGCCTTTCCTCTCTGATCAACCAAGATCCAGATTCAGGGATTTCTACTCAAAAACACTAGCTATTCTTGCTGTTACCAGTCTTACCCTATGTTGATTATACTGTATCATTTTAGTGATTCATGTCTTTCTCCAGCAATTCTTCATATTCTTTAGTGTGTGCATCATTATAATTATACATAGAAGTTAAAGGAAGCATTTTACACATTCTCATGAGTGTGATGTCATAGAGTTTTCAAAGGTAAATAAGCATCCTGTACTGGATTTTCACCTCTAAGAAATATGTCAGCTATGCCATTCGGACAGCTGACCATTCCTTCAAGTTTAAAATACTCTCCTTCAGTTGCCCAGGAAACCCTGGTGGCATAGTGGTTAAGTGCTACGGCTGCTAAACAAAGGGTTGGCAGGTCGAATCTGCCAGGCACTCCTTGGAAACTCTATGGGGCAGTTCTACTCTGTCCTATAGGGTTGCTGTGAGTCGGAATGGACTCAGTGGCACTAGGTTTGGCTTTTTGGTCAGTTGCCCAATCAATAGATCCTAATGGCATACCAGTGCCTCTGTATACAAGACTAATGTTGATAATAGGAAAAACATGTGAAACTGCATTTTTCCCTGGTCTTCATAACAAGAATTAGTAAGAATTAAATCCAACAAGCAGGTAGGCTGTTCACTAACACTAACCAACTTTTTTTCTCCCTAAACAGAGAGTTTATTTACTGAAATTGACCAAATAGAAGAGGCCTAGGATAGGCCATGTAACCCAGATTTGAGCTAGTCAGCTGCAAAGCCAGACAATCATCCATGTTGCTTAAAAATCACTGAATTCTTTCTCTCTCTCTCTTTTTTTTTTTTTTTTGAGTTGACTTCAAGGAAGGAAATGTTATATTTTCACTTAAATAAATGCTGCAAACCATCTGTTACAGAGGGTCAAGGTAACTCACTTGTCCAGAAACTTGGCACATCAAGAGGAAAGGGAGAGAACAAATTCAATGACAATCAGATTCTTCCCACCTGTGTTAAATACTTGTTTTGCTATATTTGATGCTGGGTTCTAAATCTATTTCTGTAAGCTATTTCTCTCCTTAAAGACATTCCCGGATGAGCATTTACAACTGTGCTTGCTCCATGTATTTTTGAAAGAAGCTATTATTTGACGAGATTTCATGCTTCCTGTTTTCTCATATGCTTTTATCAGCTGATATATACATGCAAAATATGTAATCATACATCTCTATACACACATACATGCATGTTAATAACATATCTATATTGACATTTAATATTAAAATAGAGTATACAGAAAAAATTATGGAAGAATTTCTGTTCTTTCACTCTTCCTTTTTGAACTTTCTGTACTGTTTGAAAAAACTACATGAAAACTACAAGGAACATATATTCCTTTTAGAAAGTAAAAAAAAATCAGGACTAGCTTAAAAACTAGAATAATAGTACCCTTTGAAAATAAGTGAGTTTAACATCTGTGTTTATGACAATTAGCTCATGGTTTCGAAGGTTTGGGACATGGATAACATCATTTTCTGAAGCATGACTCTGCATTACATACATTCTGTAGCCAGGGAGTGTTAACTGAGACCAGAAGACCACACAGCATATTCATGTAAACACGAACATGTTGTTCTCTATCTGAGGCATATACAGTGAACTCGTTTGAAGAAATACGGCTTTGTTCTTCGTGAGACATATTCCCTAAGAGAAATTGTCTAGTACTCTATTGGTGGAAATAAAGAGAAAGTAAAGAAGCCTAAAGTAGTGATTTTCTTATCCAGAAAGTGGAAATTTGAAAGAAATCTAGGAATATAATATTAAATTTGTGGCTGTTCAGTCTGTTCAGATGACATTTCCCAGACATCTACTCCATTGCAGGTACTGTTCAAGATAAAAGAAATTTAATGATGAATAAAATGAACATGTAGACTGACCATTATGGATCACGTATGCCTGTAAGTATGTAAGCATTTCTTTATTTGTTTCAACAGGCAAACAGTTATATCACCCTTACTCTGTGAAATGGGGTCGCCATGATTAACTCAATGGCTAGTAACGATGACATGTTAAATGTGTTTTTTAAAAATTTACAAATATTAACCCATTTACTTTACAAATATTAACTCACTTCATCTTTCTTCAAACTCACTTAGTTTCTATTTTCATATTCATTTTCCAGATGAGAAAAATGAGACAAGTGGTTAAGCAACTTGCTCAAGGTCACACAGCTGGTAAGCGGCAGAGCTTGGATGTGAATATAAGCAGCCTAGCTTTAACCATTTGGTTTGCGTTAAAGGAGAAATGGGAAAAGCTGGGAGATGAAAATGTCTCCAGGCAGTGTGAGCAAAAAGTTTAGTCAAAAAGGAAAAGATAGTTGAACTTTTTCATAAAGATGCATAAAGAAAAAAATGTGGTTAAATGGAAAATCGATTCATGTAAAAGTTTTTACAAAGGAAAATGGAAAAAGGCACTAGTTTTATAACTGAAATTGCCTTTATGATGAAGTTTTCTTTCAAAATTTTGAGAATAATTTTGTCTTTTATAAGTTGAAGTTACAGACTGGATCATTTCTGCTTACCATGTTATCGCAGAAATATTTTCTCTTGAGCTGAACAAAATTACAAAGGACAACGTTTTCTTAGATAGAATATGTACACAGTACACATGAAACAGACTCCCTTACAGATTACAGACTTGCCGGCCCCCACAACTGCATGAGCAAATTCCTTAAAATAAACGTGTGTATGTGTGTTGGATACACATATGTCTGTATATAAATATTACTATATTTCCAAATACAGTTATATATAAATATGTACCCACACTTCCACAAATACACACACACACACTTGTTGTTGTTAGGTGCCGTCGAGTAGGTTCCAACTCATAACAACCCTACATACAACAGAATGAAATATTGCCTGGTCATGTGCCATCTTCACAATCATTGCTATGTTTGAGCCCATTATTGCAGCCACTGCGTCAATCCATCTCCTTAAGAGACTTCCTCTTTTTTGCTGACCCTTTACTATATCGAGCATGGTGTCCTTCTCCAGGTCCCACCTGATAACATGTCCAAAGTATGTGAGGAGATGTCTCGTCATCCTCACTTCTAAGGAGCATTCTGATTGTACTTCCAAGACAGATTTGTTCATTCTTCTGGCAGTCCATGGTATAGTCAACATTCTTCATCAATACCATCATTTAAGGCATCAGCTCTTCTTCAGTCTTTCTTAATCATTTTCTAGCTTTTGCATATATACGAGAGGACTGAAAATACAATGACTTGGGCCAGGTGCATCTTAGTCATCAAAGTGACATCTTTGATTTTAACATTTTAAAGAGGCCTTTTGCAAAAAATTTGCCGAATACAATACATCATTTTATTTCTTGACTGCTTCCATGGGCATTGATTGTGAATTCAAGAAAAATGATTCCTTGACAACTTCAATATGTTCTCCATTTATCACGGTGTTGCTTATGGGTTCAGCTATAAGGATTTTTGTTTTCTATATGTTAAGGTATAATCCATACTAAAGGCTGTGGTCTTTGATCTTCATTATTAAGTGATTCAAGTCATCTCCACTTTCAGCCATCAAGGTAGTGTTATTGAGTCTTCCTCCAATCCTGATGCTGAGTTCTATAGCCCAGCGTCTCAAATTATTTACTCAGCATACAAACTAAGTATGGTGAAAAGATACAACCCTGATGCACACCTTTCCTGATTTTAAACCACACTGTATCCCCTTGTTCTGTTCAAAGGACTACTTCTTGGTCTAGGTACACGTTCCTCAGGAGCACAATTAAGTGTCCTGAAATTCCCGTTTTTTGCAATGTTATCCATAATTTGTTATGATCCACACTGTGGAATGCCTTTGCATAGGGGATAAAACACAGGTAAACATCTTTCTGGTATTCTCTGCTTTCGGCCAAGATCCATCTGACATCAGCAGCGACATCCCTTAAATTTCCGGCAGCTCCCTGTTGATGCACTGCTGCAACCGTGTTTAAATTATCTTCAACAATATTTTACTTGGGTACGAAATTAATAATATTGTTCAATAATTTCTGCAGCCCATTGGATCACCTTTCTTTCTTGCCATAGATGAATGAGTGCTTCCAGCATTGCACCTGTTCATTGAAACATCTCAATTGATATTCCATCAATTCCTGGAGACTTGCTTTTTGCCAATGCCTCCAGTGCAGCTTGTGTTACCAGAATAAGGTTCTTGCCTCTCACTGGTCAAGAATGAGCAGGTAAGCCACGTAGTTTTCCACACGAGCAAAGCTTTGTTGAAGAGGCTTGCAAGTGGAGATGAGGAGGGCTTAGAGCAACGCATACCCTCATCTCACAGAACAAAAGACGGCCTGGGTTTTTAAAAGTTCTTGGATGGGAAAAGGCTCATGTTTATTCATAGGCACAGGCGGGGATATGTTAACTAAGGTGCGCTCGCAGCAGCTTTCCAAGATGGCTCCTGTCCTGGAGGCCTCTGGGATTCGTAACAGGACTTATTATGGGGTGTCACGCCTGAGCAGTTTCCCACTCCCTGGGTTCGATTCCCTGGCTGGGTCTGTAGCCCCTCACTGCCCCTGGTGGAAGGTCACACAGTGGTCACAGGTAGATGTTCTCTGCATGTCCCGGGGCCTGGTTTTCTCCAGCTGCTTCTGAAAGGCAACTTTAAAGAAGTTTGTGGGCTATTTTTAGATACTCTGCCCCATTGTTCTGGGGAATGGCTTTGTTTCTGCGCCCTGGCCTATTTCTTGTTACTTTGTTTACAGATTTGGGGGTCCCTCTGTTCCTTGTCTTACTAAGTCTCTAGGTTCCACACTCAACCCCCTATTACCTCTCTGATTGTATAGTCTATTTCTTTTTTACTTGTTTCTCCTCTAACCACAGCAGTCTCTTCGCTATTTCTCAAACAGGCACCCTCTGATCTCAGGGCCTTTGTTCCCTGTCTTACTTGAACTTCTTCCTTCAGTACCATACTTTCTTGATCATGTACTACCTCCTCAAATGGCTGAATGTTGACCAATTCTTTTCGGTACAGTGATTCGCTGCATTCCTTCCATCTTCTTTAGATGTTTCCTGCCTTGTTCAATCTTTTCCCCAAACAATCCTTCAATATCGCAGCTCGAGACTTGAGTATTTTCTTCAGTTCTCTCGGCTTGAGAAATGCTGAGTGTGTTCTACACTTTTGGTTTTCTAACTCCAGGTCTTTGCACATTTTATTATAGTACTTTACTTTTTCTTCTTGAACTGCACATTTAAATCTTCAATTCAGTTCTTTTACTTCATAATTTCTTCCATTTGCTTTAGCTACTCTATGTTCAAGAGCGAATTTCAGAGTCTCTTCTGATATGCTTTTTGGTCTTTTCTTTCTTTTCTGTCTTTTTAATGACCTTTTGCTTTCTTCATATATGATATACTTGATGTCATCCCAGAACTCATCTGGTCTTCAATCTTTAGTGTTTGAAGTCTCAAATTTATTCCTGAAATGATGTCTACATCAGGTGGGATATACTCATGGTCATACCTTCTCTCTCATGAACTTTTTTGAATTTTCTTCAGTTTCAACCTGAACTTGCACATGAGCAATTGATGGCCTGCTCCTCGGTTGGCCCCTGGCATTTTTCTGACTGATGATATTGAGCTTCTCCATTTTCTTCTTCCACAGGTGTAGTCAATTTGATTCTGTGTATTCCACCCAGTGAGGTCCATATGTATAGTCACCATTTACATTGTTAAAGAAAGGTATTTCCAATGAATTAGTCATCGGTGTTGCAAAATTCTATCATGTGATCTCTGGTGTCAGTTCTATCACAAGAAACCAAGGATATATTTTATAACTACTAATCTTTCTTCTTTGTTTCCAACTTTTGCATTCCAACCACCAATAGTTATCAATGCATCTTGACTGCATGTTTGATCAATTTCAGACTGCAGAAGTCGGTAGAAATCTAATTTCTTCATCATTGGCACTAGTGGTTGGTATGTTATTAACTGGCCTTCCTTGTAGGCATATGGAATACCGTGTTGTATTTCAGGATGGATCTTGAAATGTTCTTTTTGGTGATGAATGTGACCCTGTTCCTCTTCAATTTGTCATTTCCTACATAGGTAGACCATGTGATTGCCTGGTTCAAAATAGCCAATACCAGTCCATTTCAGCTCACTAATACCTAGAATGTCAATCTTCAAACATTCCATTTCATTTTGGACAAATTTTAATTTTCCTTGATTCCTACTTCATGCACTCCATCTTCCGATTACTAATAGATGCTTACAGCTGTTTCTTCTCATTTTGAGTGTGCCACATCAGCAGTTGAAGGTCCCAAAAGCTTTACTCCATCCGTGTCATTAAGGTCGAATCTACTTTGAGGAGGCAGTTGTATTTTGAGCACCTTCTAAGCTGAGGAGCTCATCTGCGGCCACTATATCAGACCATGTTCCGCTGCTTCCATAAGGTTTTCACTGGCCAGTTTTTTCAGAAGTGGATCACCAGGTCCTTCTTCCCAGTCTGTCTTAGTCAGGGAGCGCTGCTGAAACTTGTCTATCATGAGCGACCCTGCTGGTATTTGAAATACCAGTGGCATAGCAGTCAGCATCACAGCAACATGCAAGCCACCATAGTACAACAAACTGACCGATGAGTGGTGGACACACACACACATGCGTATACATACATACATATACATATATATACTTATATATGTATATCGAAGTTTGACAGTTACAGCATCCTGATACACCCTGACTGATAGAGCATCTTTTGTCCAAATAATGCAACATCATTGTTCATCATCACCACTAACTTACATATTTAAGTAAGCACTCAGTTAATGTTACTAGAGAAAAAAATTGATTTTCGTATAGTGTAGAATCCTTTTAATAAAATATATTTTGATAGATTCATAAATGCATTTAATCCTAGGCATAAAGATTATTAAAGAGAGAAAATTCCATTTGAAATTTTCAGTTCTATCTATGTATATTTTTAATTTTATGGAACTAATTTTTTAAAATTTAAATTTCTTGATTTGGACTTTCACAAATGTCTTGGTATATATCCCCTGTGAGTATGAAGAGTATTCTGCTGTGCTTTGGCACTGAGTTTCATTGGAGTGAAAAAGCTTAATGAAACATTTCTTCCAGTGTGTATAGCTTAAGGTGAACACATGGCAACTGGTTCTCTGTTCAACTGCTTTTCGTTCTCACTGACATATCAATAAAATATACGTTGTTTTCTTTATTTCTTTACTAAACAAAACTTTATTTTCTACTGAAATGTTACATGATGTTTCACTACTTCGTGAGCTATGTTTACAGTACTTGTATAAAATGTTGCAAAATTGTATTCTGTAGAGAAATATAATAAGAAAGGAACTTAAAGAGGAGTCAAAAGGCATGTTTACATATGGCATGCCCATTTTACATTCCCAGATTTAGATCCAAAGGAAATTTTTTCAAAGAAGGGCTAATGTCTATCAAGTCATTTAGATATGAAATGCTAGAGTTTTAGGGAATGTCACAAAGCCATACTTTCAGAAAATTGAGGCCTGGAGAAGAAATATAACCTGAAAGTTTGTGCTGTGCCAGACTAAAACCTTGACCTATTGATTTAATCCAATGCCAGCTAGCTCTCCTCGACAATTTACATCTATATCTTAGAACTGGGAAGAAAATACAAATAAATGCACAAATCCTGCCAACGTGTATAATTGTGGGTATAAATGTTTGTCTTCACAAATATTTGTCTTCCATGCATCTTCTGCAATGCTAAGTGGGTTTTACTGGCCCTTCACATGCATTTAGGCCCATGCTTATCCACCTTTTCTTGTAGACTACTCCTAGAGCACTAGGGTTTTGTTTGTTGTTTGATTTTTTTTTTTTTTTAATAATAGTCTATTTTTTAGAACAGTTTTAGATTTACAGAAAAATTGAGGAGATAGTGGAGACAGTTTCTATATTCCCTCATACTCAGTTTTCCCTATTGTTACCATCTTACATTAGCATGGTGCATTTGTTAATGAGCCAATATTGATACATTATTATTATTATTGAAAGTCCATAGTTTATTCAGATTTTCATAGTTTTTACCTAATGTACTTTTTCTGTTCCAGGATCTCATCCAGGACACCACGTTACATTTACTTGTCATGTCTTCTTAGACTCTTCTCGGCTGTGACAGTTTCTCAGACTTTTCCTTGGTGTTGATGACTTTGACAGCTTTGAGGAGTATTGGTCAGATACGGAAACCCTGGTGGTGTGGTAGTTAAGAGCTATGGCTGCTAAACAAAAAGTCAGCAGTCCGAATTCACCAGGTGCTCCTTGGAAACACTATGAGGCAGTTCTACTCTGCCTTATAGTGTCCCTTTGAGGTGGAATTGACTTGATGGCAACGGGTTTTTGGTCAGGTATATTGTAGGATGTTTCCTATGAGAATTTGTCTGATATTTTTCTCATGAAAAGACTGAGGTTATGAGTTTTGAGGAGGAAGACCACAGAGGTAAAGTGACATTTCCTTCCATCATATCATGTGTACATACTATCAAAACACGATCAAAACTTCGGCAGTTTGAACCCACCAGCTGCTCTACGGGAGAAAGATGTGGCAATCTGTTTCTGTAAAGATTTACAGCCTTGGAAACTCTTTAGTGCAGTTCTACTTTGTCCTATAGGGTTGCTGAGTCAGAAATGACTCAATAGCAATGGGTTTTTTTATTTTGTTTTTTTAATATTGAGCTCGATCACCTCTCTGATGTTAGTTTGTCAGAATTCTCCACTATAAAATAACTTTGTTTTCCTCCTTTCCACACTGTACACTTTGGAAGTGAGTTCCTCTGTGGAAACCACACTTAGCAAGTAGAGAGTTACGCTCTTTGTCTTTAAGGTGGAGTATCTACATAAGTGATTTGGAAGCCTTTTGCACAGGATACTTCTCTTTTCTCCTCCATTTATTAATCTATTCAATGATTTATTAATGTCGGCGTGGACTTGTAGACATTTATTTTATACTTTGAGGTAAAGTTCAACTTTTTTTTTCTCTCAAAATGTTCCAGCCCTTTCATTTGGCTCCCATGCTCCTTTGACATACTGTCATCAATGTTTTTGTTTTGGGAGGTTTTGTTTCTGTTTTTTTGTCCATTTTTTGATACTTCCTCAACTTCTGGTACCACAAGATGCTCCAGACTCATCCTGAATATTTCCTACCCCAGTCATTCCTCCAAGGAACCTTGCTTCCTTTTGTTGGAGAATGGTATTAGAAACCAAGATTTGAGCGCTATGTACACTCCGGGGCCTATTCCAAACTAGGGCTTTTGTCCTCCAAAGTTATATTCATGAGGCAGCACAAATACAGTATCACAAATAATCATAAGTGAACTTTTTGGCCATGTGTCTCTATCAAATTTGAGTATTTCTGAGTTAGGAGATGATAATTGTTCTCATATTTTATATGGACACTTGTTTATTATGTTTATCAAAAGTGACACTGTGAATCTCCAGTGATTCCCTCCACTTGCTTTGTCTTGTTAATAAATGTTTGCTGATTTGAGTTACTCAAACTCTGCCTTCACCTGAAGGCCCACTGAGTTGTTAAAGAGAGGGTGCATAATGGTCAAACAGCCTATTACCTGAGTTTAGGCCCTTGATTGAAGCTATACTCCCAGTTTTTTAGCTTTCCTTTCTTTTTTGAGATAATCCAGATTATTTTCATCTATAAAGTGGATTTTTAGATGTCGTGAAATTGATCCTCATAAAAAGAGATTTTCAGAAAGGGCAAATGAGTTTTCTAGAAGAAGAAACAGAGCCTGGGAAAAATAGCACAATGTGCCCCGAGTCTTAGGGGAGGTTGGTAACTGGGCCAAAAATAGAATAGTGAAGCTTTCTGCTCCCAGGTGTGAGCTACAGAACATTTCTCTATAGGCTGGATTATGAATTTCCTGCAAAGATATTTCCTACTTGTATAGTAAAAATATTGAAAACAATCTCTAAAGAGAGCTTGCTGTTGAACTTCACAAGATCATAGGAACGAATCTGCTCATTGTAGCTTAAATCAAAAGGGAAGATGATTTCAAGCATGTTTCAATGAAGATGTATCAGTTTTTCTGTTTTAAGGTAAGGGGGTTATAAGGAAGAGCTCCCATACGTCTGTCAATTTGTCTTACTGTGGGGGCTTGCGTGTTGGTGTGATGCTGGAAGGTAAGCCACCGGTATTCAAATGCCAGCCAGGTTACCCAAGACACACAGGTTTCTGCCAAGTTTCCACACTAAGACAGACTAGGAAGAAGAACCTAGCAGTCTACTTCTGAAAAGAATTAGCCTGTGAACACCTTATGCCAGAGATCGAATGATAGAATTTTGCAAGACCAACGACTTCTTCATTGCAAATACCTTTGTTCAACAACATAAATGGCGACTGTACACGTGGACCTCACCAAATGAAATAGACAGGAATCAAATCGACTATATCTTTGGAAAGAGAAGACCTAAAATTCAGTATCATCAGTCATAATGAGGTCATGGGCCGACTGCGAAACAGACCATCAATTGCTCTTATGCAAGTTCAAGTTGAAGTTGAAGGAAATTAGAACAAGTCCAGGAGAGCCAAAGTATGACCTTGAATATATCCCACCTGAATTTAGAGACCATCTCAAGAATAGACGTGACATGCTGAACATTAATGACCAAAGATCAGATGAGTATTGTGGAATTACATCAAGGACATCATCCATGAAGAAAGCAAGAGGTCATTAAAAAGACAGGAAACAAAGAAAAGACAAAAGCGGATGTCAGAAAAGACTCTTAAACCTCCTCTTGAACATAGAGTAGCTAAAGCTAATGGGAGAAATGATGAACTAAAAGAGCTGAATAGAAAATTTCAAAGGACAGCTTGAAAAGACAAAGTGTTATAATGACATACTCAAAAAGCTGGAGATAGAAAACTAAAAGGGAAGAACATACTCAGCATTTCTCAAGCTGAAAGAACTGAAGACAAAATTCAAGCCTGAAGTTGCAGCATATTATTCTACGGGAAAAATATTAAATGACACAGGAAGCATCAAAAGAAGGTGGGAGGAATAAAAGAAGTCACTGTACCAAAAAGAATTGGTTGATATTCAAACATTTCAGGAGGTACCATGTGATCAGGAACCAACAGTACTGGAAGAAGAGGTCCAGGCTGCACTGAAAGCATTGAGAAAAAACAAGCCTCCAGGAACTGACAGAATACCAGTTGGGATGTTTCAAAAAATAGATACAGCACTGGAAGTGCTCACTCGTCTATGCCAAGAAATTTGGAAGACAGCTACCTAGTCAACCGACTGGAAGAGACCCATGTTTATACCTATTCCAAAAAAAATGATCCAACTGAATGCAGAAATTATCCAACAATATCATTAATATCACATGCAAGTAAAATTTCAATGAAGGTTAATTTAAAAGCTGGATTCAGAAGAGGACATGGAATGAGGGATATCATTGCCGATGTCAGATGGATGCTGGCTAAAAGTAGAAAATATGAGAAAGGTGTTTACCTGTGTTTCATGGACTATGCAAAGGAATTTGACTGTGTAGATCATAGCAAATTATGGATAAAATCGCAAAAATGGGAATTCCAGAACACTTAATTGTGCTCCTGAGTACCCTGTACATAGATCAGGAGGCAGTCATTGGAACAGAACAAAGGGATACTAAAAAAGGGATACTGCATGGTTTAAAGACAAGAAAGGCTGGTGTCAGGATTGTATCCTATCACCATATTTATTCAATCTGTAAATTTACCAAATAATCTGAGAAGCTGGACTATATTAAGAAGAACAGGGCATCAGGATTGGAGGAAGACTCATTAACAACCTGTGTTATGCAAATGACACAACTTTGTTTGCTGAAAGTGAAGAGGACTTGAAGTACTTACTAATGAAGATCAAGGGCCACAGACTTCAGTATAGATTACATCTCAACATAAAGAAAAAAATTCTCACACCTGGACCAATAAGCAATGTCATGATAACTGGAGAAAAGATTGAAGTTATCAAGGATTTCATTCTACATGGATCCACATTCAACACTCATGGAAGCAACAGTCAAGAAATCAAAAGACTCATTGCATTGGGCAAATCTGCTGCAAAAGACTTCTTTAATGTGTTAAAAAGCAAAGATGTCACATTAAGGACTAAGGTGCACCTGACTCAAGCCATGGTGTTTTCTGTCACCTCATATGCATGCAAAACTGGACGATGAATAAGGAAGACTGAAGAATTGATGCCTTTGAATTATGGGGTTGGTGAAGAATATTGAATACACCGTGGGCTGTCAAAGGAACGAACAAATCTATCTTAGAAGTACAGCCAGAACGCCACTTAGAAGCAAGAATGGTGAGACTATGTCTCAGATACTATGGACATGTTATCAGGAAGGATCAGTCCCTGGAGAAGGACATCATGCTTGGTAAAGTGAGGGTCATCACAAAAGAGGAAGACCCTCAAGAAGATTGATTGACACAGTGGTTGCAACAATGGGCTCAAACATAATAACGATTATGAGGATGGTACAGGACTGGGCAGTGTTTTGTTCTGCTGTACGTAGGATCACTATGAGTTGGTGCCGGCTCAATGGCACCTAACAACAACAACATAAGGAAGAGACTGAAATGGAATTTTATTTTTCACTTAAGTAATCTAGGGTTGATATTTTTATTTTTAGATGATATTTTCTATATGCCAATTGGGGTGCTATATGTTATTTATATAGCAGAAGACTAATTTAATTTTCAAGTTTTATTCATAAAAATGGATAATGTGCATAGTGTTTTTATTTTCTTAATTCAGTATGTCTATGTATCTAATTAATATATATGTATATTTTTTCATTTCAAATTGAACTCTGCTTTTTTCTCAAGCCATTCTATAAAATAAAGTTGTCTAAGACATTTTATGTTTTTTTTTAATCTTGATGGTGCCCCAGGCTGCAGTTACTTCATAGAATAAATTAATTTTTTCAAAATTATTTTTTCAAAATGAATTTTGAGGTATAATGTAGCCTATTTCTAATTTAGCCAACATTTACTTCTTTGTCCTTGGCCAATAACTATGATTTTACCTGAGTATCCTTAATCCTGATATCAGAGAATTGACCTAAGTGATGTTTGAGTCTCTTAGCACTAGCATTCTGCAATCAGGCTCGATTCTATTCTTTCCCTTAATGTAATCAATGAGCTGCAAAAATTATTCTTTGGCAAATAATTCTTCCATATCCTTTCCCATCTATGCATTGTTGCAAGTCCAGTTTTTCTTCTCAAATGGGGACATATAAGCACGCATGAGAATAGGAACCAACTGAAAAAGAGTGCCTTTTAAATGAAAGGTTCATGTTTTTCCTTCAAGTGCATGCAACAACTTAAAAAACGGTAATCATCTTTTCTGGGAAAAAAAATTCTATCCTTTGCTTAACTCTATTACATTCATGTGTTTTGGGAATACAGTTCCTTAATATTTTAGGAGCATCTGATGGCATATGAAACCTCTTAGCTATTCTACTTAAGAGAGCCAACTTTGTCTTCATCTTATTCAGAGTCAATGTTCTGTTTAATTCTAAATTTTCTATGATGTACTATTCGAGGTGGGAAGGAAGCTATGTTTTAGAAAATGAGGGTACATAAAATAAATTAATTCTGAATTATCGTTCATGTATGTCTCACATGGTTCCTGGATTTACTTTGAAGTTCTACTGAATAGAAAATAAGAACAAAGTGCTTCTTCCAGAGTAAAATTTATAAGCATGTTTTTGAATCTAAGAGTTGCAACTCCACTAGCCTCTGTTGCTTTGTCCAATCCAAGGGGTATTTTGTGTTTAATCAGGGTGGAACAGAATATTGAGTACATTCTGATTGTGATCACTAAAACTTAACATGTTGCTGGGAGCATGATAGGCATTCAAAACATTTTTGTTGAGTGAATGAATAAGTATAAAAAAAAGATTGATCATTCCATTCACCTTCCTTGCTTTGCAATGCTGCCATTCATGATATATAGAAAAAAAATATTAATATCGATATGAAATCCAAAGTTATGATAGCTATTTAAATGGCAGTAGTATGTTCTTAACTACATCGGCAAAATGCTTCGAACTGCCTCGAGGCAAAGTGCTACATAGTCATATACCATTTTTAAGATACAATCTCTTTAGCAAAATAGACTTTTATTAATTATTCTGTAAAACTCCCTCTAGAGAAAATATTCTTTCTAGATTCTTCAAGCAAGGTTATAGAAATATTGTATGCTGCGAGAAGGCATAATTGGCAGCCTGCTTTTTCCAGGTTATCCATGGGTCTGCAGCTTGATGATCTACTTGTCAAAAACACCATCCTGTCTTTCAGAAGATGGGAGTAAATATATATATCATAAGTATATATATATAAAAAAAATATATAAAAACTATAAATATAGGAGCCCTGGTGGCGCAGTAGTTAAGTACTCAGGTGCTAACTGAAACGTCGGTGGTTCGAGGGAGAAAAATGTGGCAGTCTGCTTCCATAAAAAGTACAACTTTGGAAACTCTATGGCGCAGTTCTACTTTGTCTTATAGGGTTGCTATGAGTCATAATCAACTTATGAGTACATACGTGTACTATTATAGTATATTTTTATAATATATCCCTGCTTGCTATTACTTCTTGCTTTCCATTTGTTTATAAGCAACAGTCCCCCAATCTGTTCAGTAGGATAATTACACGTGAGGTGACTGTAAGTAAAAGAAAAAAAATGAAGGTTTGAATTATGTCATTTTCAACCTGTAACTTTGAGCAAAACTCTTATTCATTTTTTATAGTTGAAGGAATTGAAGATCTGTCCTGAGTACCAAATGAAGTAAATAATGTGGAAGTCTCATGGAAACTATAAATCTGTTCATTAATGAAAGAAGTTATTATCATTTATATTGTTAGTAATCATACCCCTCATATAGTTATATTGAGTAATGGTTTTTTTCAGGTAAGGTGTAAAGAAGCTTGTCATAACACACTATTTTCTCAAGAAAATGAATATCATACAAATAAATCTTTCTGGAGAAAACCAGTCCTTCTTTTAGTTTAGTGCTGTGACAATCTCAGAAGACATTTTTGTACAGTAGTTTAGAGCTTCATTACGGAGATTTACTGAAAGAAAATATTCTACAGATTATCACAGCTCTTCACAGTTCCTTCTGTACTGTAGATCACTTATACTATCTTTGAGTTACATATTATATAAAAAATTTTTTTTTTTTTTTTTTTTTTAGCAGGGACATATAGTCCCTGCTAAAAAACCCCAACCCAAAGCCATTGCCGTCAAGTCTATTCTGATTCATAGTGGCCTTATAGGACAGAGCAGAACAACCTCACAGGATTTCCAAGGTTGTAATGTTTACAGAAGAAGACTGCCACATCTTTCTCCCCCACAGCTGCTGGTGGGTTCAAACAAACGATCTTTTGGTTAGCAGCTGAGTGTTTAACCACTGCACCACCAGGGCTCCTTTTATAGTCCCTTAGGGACCCCAAGTACTTAAACCGTCACCATTTTAACACTACCGTTGTTGTTGTGGAAACCCTGGTGACATAGTGGTTAAGTGCTGCAGCTACTAACCAAGAGGTCGGCAGTTCAAATCTGTCAGGCGCTCCTTGGAAACTCTATGGGGCACTTCTACTCTGTCCTACAGGGTCGCTATGAGTCGGAATCGACTCGATGGCAGTGGGTTGGGTTTGGTTTGGTTGTTGTTGTTAGGTGCCGTCAAGTCAGTTCCAACTCATAGCTACCCTATGTACAACAGAAGGAAACACTACCTGGTCCTGCACTATCCTCACAATCACTGTTACGTTTGAGCCCATTGTTGCAGCCACTCTATCAATAAACGTCATTGAGGGTCTTCCTCTTTTGCTGACCCTCTACTTTACCAAGCACAATGTCCTTCTCCAGGGACTAGTCCATCCTGATAACATGTCCAAAATACACTACTAAATAACTTAAAATGACCAGTTGGTGCAATCAATAATACTTGGATAAATTAGTACAAATTAATGTGATAATAGTTAAAATGTATTGAACATGTCAGACATTCTGGTGAATACTTCATGTCATTTCATTTTAAGCTTTAAATTAACCTTTGAGAAACTTCTATTTTTCCCCTTGTAGAGATGTGAAAACTAAGTCTTAGAGAGATCTGGTAACTTGACTAAAGTCATACAGATAGTTAATAGTGGTAGTGCAAGGATTTGAATCTGTCTCCAGTGTCCATGTTCTCAAATCCCTGTGCTTTCATGCTGTTGGATACCAGGGTGACAAGCTCAGATTCTCCCAGTGATCTGTACATTTCTTGGCAGGGGATGGAGGATCTTCCTTCTTGACTATTAAAATGATTAAATTTCTTCCTCCTGAACAAGTTCCTGATGTTTTTCTGACACTACAATAAAACTCATGTTTGTTTTCTATATGATTACTGTAATAGCATGAAACTTCCTAGAGATCTTACTTTCTTTTTCTCCTTGACAGCTTCAACTTTTATGTGCAGCTGCATTTCAGACCTAAACTGTCATAAATATCAAACTGTCCTAAGTTGCACCCACCTGGAAAAGATGTACTTTATGAGAAAGATGACATTTTTAACAGCACTATATTCAAATTGTTATATGTCTCATGCGACTCTAAATTTAAGCCCTATACCAAACTAGGGTTATATTATTGTAAAATCTATCTCTCTTAGAAATTTCTAAACAGGGTCCTTGACTTATTAACAACTTCAAGGAAATAAAATTCATGCCCTGAACATTCCCATGGCTTAAGACATTTATTTGTAACAGAAACAAAATTAAGGTCTACTTTAAGAAATTATTATATTTAAATACTAACCAATATAGGGTCTAATTCAACTTGAGGACAGAAAACAGAAGAATTTCTAGACTCAGTAAATTCTCCAGTAAATCTTTTAGAAATAGAAGCATAAAAAATTTTAGATCCAGAGGACAAAGTCACAAGGAGATGATATTAGAAAATGAAATGAAAGTAAACTTAAAGAATATTCTTCATAGTCATCATTGCACAAAATGTATATTCTTAAATGCATAAAATTTTCACAAAATTAATGTAAATGATTTGTATAAAAATGTCATCTTTTGCCATTATTAATCTGTAATTTTTTCCTAGTAATGCCTATCTTTTCTTAAAGTATATGTAAGTAAAAATACAAATAGCTCCTATGAGGTTTGGTAACAATTGTGTCTTGGCAAATAGGCATCAACTTTGATTTTTTTTTTTAAATTCAGAGCAGGTAATTAATTCTGTTTACAGTATGTCTGCTTTCTTGAATGTGGCCTCTCAGACTATTGCTAATACATCTCCCTCAGAGTTGGTCACTTAATGGTTTCTGGATAAGGAGTGATTTCTAAAAATAACACTTTAAACATGGCAGGTACCAGACTAAAATAAAGATAAAGCTGGACCCAGATCCTCAAGGGGGGAAAGAGGACCTTCTACGGTGGGTAAAAAAAAAAAAAATAAGGGGAGGTTAAAGAACATAGTTCTGCCCATGCAGCTTAAAGCAATCTGACCGTTGGGTAGACAGCCAATCAAGATAATTCTGCTAATTAGACATTAATTAGAATTTAATTTTATGGTTGGGATAATTATCTAGCTAATTTCCAAAACTGGAATGAGACATTGACAAAAGGCACTAACCCAATTCAGTAGATTTGCTTCATACTTTATCCATTAAGAAGCATGTTCTGGGTTTTTTTTAAGAACTTTTTTTTTTTTATTCCTGAAGTATAAATGCTTCAGGGAGCACAGTGTCCTAGAAAGTGATCTGTGCTAACAGCCAAAAAGCCAGGATTCTACTTCTTTCTAATTAGCTTTTGGCCTTGGGAAAGCCACTTCGCCCCTTTCAGCCTTAGTTTATTTACTTATGAAATGATGGACAAAGGAGGCTTAGATGATATCCAGGGTCTCTTCTAACTTTAACATTTTGTAGACCTGTGTTATTCTTTCTGTATTGGATGGTTATTTTCAGATATCATGTCCCTTCTAGTTCAGGATTTATAGCCCATATTATAGGAATAAGGAGACCTGATGGGTCAATGGTTAAATGCACAACTGCTAACCAAAATGTTGGGGCATCGAACTCACCCAGTGGCTTCAAGGGAGAAAAACCTGCAATCTGCTTTTGTAAGATTACAGCCTAGAAAACCTTATGGGGCAGTTAAACACTGTCACATGGAGTTACTATGAGTTAAAAATTGACTTAATGGCACCTAACAAAATGATAGCAGTATCTTTATTGTATTAAATCAGATGTCTTTTACAAAAATATATAATCAAGTTTAAATTAATATAAACACTAAATGACAGGGTGACTTAGTTATCTAGTGCTGCTATAATAGAAATGTCACAAATGGGTGGCTTTAACAAACAAAAGTTCTCACAGTTTAGGAGGCCAGAAGGCCAAGTTTAGGGTGCTGTCTCTAGGAGAAGGCTTTCTGTCTTTCTCAGCTCTGAAGGAAGGTCCTTGTCTCTTTTGAGCTGCTTCTGAGTGATCTTCATGTGTCTTGGCATTTCTTTTCCCCCATCTCTACTTGCTTCTCTGTGCTTATGTCTGCTTTTTTTATATCTGGAAAGAGGCTGACTCAGACATGCCCTACAGTAATGCTGCCTCATTAGCATAACAAAGAATCCATTCCCAAATGGGATTATAACTACAGATTAGGATTTACAACACACATTTTGAGGGGACACTCTTCAGTCCATAACATAGGGTTAGCATTTTAGAATTCATCCAAGTTCTTAAGGGCATACGGTATGAAGAGCATGATAAGCAACTCTTCTCTATTTCTACAGTTGACAAGAGAACAAATATACTCAGCCCCTAGGAGAAGTACACAGGTTTTCTGTGAAGAAAAATGTAGTAGGTTCAAGGTCATAAGAATGGGGGCATGATTAATTTTATCAAAGAAATCTGAGGAAAGCCTTTCAATGAGAATCAACAAGTCGAAAGCTAGGAGTCTCCAGTAGCATCAGAAGACACAGCTGAAGAATAAGGTAGAAAACCATCAGTCTAGAAGGCCTTAGACCTAGCATCTCCTAAAGTCAGTGGGACAGATGAGATAAAATGCCTTGACAAAATGGATGAGTCAGTTCTCTTTGTCCTATAACTGTGTGTGAGTTTGCTGAAAACTGGCAGATACATAACTTCAATCTTCTTCACCCTGTCAGTTTTTAATACAATTCCAGCTCCATGAAACTCATCCGTAACCCTTTCTATGTCTTCTTGTGTTTCCATTTCTAGAATGCAGCTACTGACATAACAAATGCTGTCAATGATTGCTTCATGTATTTCTGTGTGTGCTTGAAGACTATGAGATAAAAATTACATGGAAAATTTCAGACAGAAATTAAGCCTAGTCTTCAAAACCATTGAATATTACTAGTAAGAAAGAAGTCATAGTCCAAAACAGTAGAGAGCATCTCCCCCTCCTCCAGAAGCCTTTTTATTATTTGTGAAAAAATAAAAAAAAACTGAATTTTTTTGTTGACTTGCAAAATGTTTTCCACGTGGTAATTATATGTTAGGATCTAGTTTACCTGACCCTATTAGCTTTCTTGTTATGATTAATTTTCTTATTATCCTCATCATTAGATTTCAGAAGCATGAGAGTAAACCAGAATCCAAGTTCTGACGGTTGTCTCTGTATTTTTCTACTGAATCTTATGAAGATTTTTCTACTGAATCTTATGAAGATTCATTTCCTTATGTAATTGGTAATATTTTTACTATGTGTCATCATATTTGGAGCTCTGGTGGCCACAGTGGTTAACCATTAGGGCTGCGACCCAAAAGGTCGGCAGTTCAAATCCACCAGCTCCTCCTTGAAAATTCTGTGGTACAGTTCTTCTGCTTTTTTCCTTTTTTTTTAATTTT
This sequence comes from Elephas maximus indicus, assembly GCF_024166365.1. Classification (NCBI taxonomy): domain Eukaryota; kingdom Metazoa; phylum Chordata; class Mammalia; order Proboscidea; family Elephantidae; genus Elephas; species Elephas maximus. The sequence continues at coordinate 64,903,862 of NC_064824.1, read as the reverse complement.
TATTGTGCTTTAAGTGAAAGCTTACAAATCAAGTGAGCCTGCCATAAGAAAACTTATATACACCATCCTATACACTCCTAATTGCTCTCCCCCTAATGAGACAGCCCAGTCCTTCCCTCCACTCTCTTTTTGTGTCCATCCCATCAGCTTCTGACCCTCTCTGCACTCTCATCTCCCCTCCAGGTAGGACATGCCAACATAGTCTGAAGTGTCTACTTGATCCAAGAAGCTCATTCTTCACCAGCATCTTTTTCTCTCCTATTGGCCAGTCCAATCCCTGTCTGAAGAGTTGGCTTTGAGAATGGGTCCTGTCTTGGGCTAACAGAAAGTCTGAGGGCCATAACCACTGGAATCCCTCTAGTCTTAGTCAGTCCTTTAAGCCTGGCCTTTTTACAAGAATTTGGGGTCTGCATCCCACTGCTCTCCCGCTCCCTCAGGGGTTCTCTGTTGTGTTCCCTGTCAGGGCAGTCATTGGTTGTAGCTGGCCACCATCTAGTTCTTCTGGCCTCAGGCTGATGTAGTTTCTGGTTTATGTGGCCCTTTCTGTCTCTTGGGCTCATAATTACCTTGTGTCCTTGTTCTTCATTATACTTTGTTCCAGGTGGGTTGAGACCAATTGATGCATCTTAGATGGCTGCTTGCTAGCGTTTAAGACCCCAGATGCCAATCTCCAAAGTGGGATGCAGAGTGTTTTCTTAATAGATTTTATTATGCCAATTGACTTAGCTGTTCCCTGAAACCATGGTCCCCAAACCCCCGCCCCCGCTATGCTGGCCTTCGAAGCATTCAGTTTATTTAGGAATCTACTTTTGGTTGAGTCCAGTTGTGCTGAACTCTACTATATTGTGTGTTGTCTTTCCCTTCACCTAAAGGAGTTCTTATCTACTGTCTAATTAGTGAATACCCCTCTCCTTCTCTCCCTCCCTTCCCCCGCCTCATAGCCATCAAAGAATATTTTCTTCTCTGTTTAAACTATTTCTTGAGTTCTTATAATAGTGGTCTTATATAATATTTGTCCTTTTGCAACTGACTAATTTCACTCACCATAATGCCTTCCAGAGTCCTCCATGTCATGAAATGTTTCACAGAGTCATCACTGTTCTTTATTGATGCATAGTATTCCATTGTGTGAATATACCATAATTTATTTAGCCATTCAGCCATTGATGGGCACCTTGGTTGCTTCCATGTTTTTGCTATTATGAACAGTGCTGCAGTGAACATGGGTGTGCACATATCTGTTCTTGTAAAGGCTCTTATTTCTCTAGGATATATTCCAAGGAGTGGGGTTGCTGGATGGTATGGTAGTTCTATTTCTAGCTTTTTAAGGAAGCACCAAATCGATTTCCACAGTGGTTGTACCATTTTACATTCCACCAGCAGTGTATAAGTATTCCAGTCTCTACACAACCTCTCCAACATTGATTGTTTAGTGTTTTTTGGATTAATGCCAGCCTCGCTGGAGTGAGATGGAATCTCGTTTTAGTTTTTTTTTTTTTTTTTTCTTTATTAAGCTTCAAGTGAACGTTTACAAATCCAATCAGTCTGTCGCATATAAGTTTACATACATCTCACTCCCTACTCCCACTTACTCTCCCCGTCTTGAGTCAGCCCTTTCAGTCTCTCCTTTCTTGACAATTTTGCCGGCTTCCCTCTCTCTCTATCCTCCCATCCCCCCTCCAGACAAGAGTTGCCAACACAATCTCAAGTGTACACCTGATATAATTAGCTCACTCTTCATCAGCGTCTCTCTCCCACCCGCTGACCAGTCCCTTTCATGTCTGATGAGTTGTCTTCAGGGATGGTTCCTGTCCTGTGTCAACAGAAGGTCTGGAGAGCATGACCGCCGGGATTCCTCCAGTCTCAGTCAGACCATTAAGTTTGGTCTTCTTATGAGAATTTGGGGTCTGCATCCCACTGCTCTCCTGCTCCCTCAGGGGTCCTCTGCTGAGCTCCCTGTCGGGGCAGTCATCGATTGTGGCCGGGCACCAACTAGTTCTTCTGGTCTCAGGATGATGTAGGTCTCTGGTTCATGTGGCCCTTTCTGTCTCTTGGGCTCTTAGTTGTCATGTGGGCTTGGTGTTCTTCATTTTCCTTTGCTCCAGGTGGGTTGAGACCAATTGCTGCATCTTAGATGGCTGCTTGTTAGCATTTAAGACCCCAGACGCCACATTTCAAAGTGGGATGCAGAATGATTTCATAATAGAATTATTTTGCCAATTGACTTAGAAGTCCCCGCAAACCATGTTCCCCAGACCCCCGCGCTTGCTCCGCTGAGCTTTGAAGCATTCATTTTATCCCGGAAACTTCTTTGCTTTTGGTCCAGTCCAATTGAGCTGACCTTCCATGTATTGAGTGTTGTCTTTCCCTTCACCTAAAGCAGTTCTTATCTACTGATTAATCAATAAAAAAACCCTCTCCCACCCTCCCTCCCTCCCCCCCTCGTAACCACAAAAGTATGTGTTCTTCTCAGGTTTACTATTTCTCAAGATCTTATAATAGTGGTCTTATACAGTATTTGTCCTTTTGCCTCTGACTCATTTCGCTCAGCATAATGCCTTCCAGGTTCCTCCATGTTATGAAATGTTTCAGAGATTCGTCACTGTTCTTTATCGATGCGTAGTATTCCATTGTGTGAATATACCACAATTTATTTACCCATTCATCCGTTGATGGACACCTTGGTTGCTTCCAACTTTTTGCTATTGTAAACAGAGCTGCAATAAACATGGGTGTGCATATATCTGTTTGTATGAAGGCTCTTGTATCTCTAGGGTATATTCCGAGGAGTGGGATTTCTGGGTTGTATGGTAGTTCTATTTCTAACTGTTTAAGATAACGCCAGATAGATTTCCAAAGTGGTTGTACCATTTTACATTCCCACCAGCAGTGTATGAGAGTTCCAATCTCTCCGCAGCCTCTCCAACATTTATTATTTTGTGTTTTTTGGATTAATGCCAGCCTTGCTGGTGTGAGATGGAATCTCATCGTAGTTTTAATTTGCATTTCTCTAATGGCTAATGATCGAGAGCATTTTCTCATGTATCTGTTGGCTGTCTGAATATCTTCTTTAGAGAAATGTGTGTTCATATCCTTTGCCCACTTCTTGATTGGGTTGTTTGTCTTTTTGTGGTTGAGTTTTGACAGAATCATGTAGATTTTAGAGATCAGGCGCTGGTCGGAGATGTCATAGCTGAAAATTCTTTCCCAATCTGTAGGTGGTCTTTTTACTCTTTTGGTGAAGTCTTTAGATGAGCATAGGTGTTTGATTTTTAGGAGCTCCCAGTTATCGGGTTTCTCTTCATCATTTTTGGTAATGTTTTGTATTCTGTTTATACCTTGTATTAGGGCTCCTAGGGTTGTCCCAATTTTTTCTTCCATGATCTTTATCGTTTTAGTCTTTATGTTTAGGTCTTTGATCCACTTGGAGTTAGTTTTTGTGCATGGTGTGAGGTATGGGTCCTGTTTCATTTTTTTGCAAATGGATATCCAGTTATGCCAGCACCATTTGTTAAAAAGGCTGTCTTTTCCCCAGTTAATTGACACTGGTCCTTTGTCAAATATCAGCTGCTCATACGTGGATGGATCTATGTCTGGGTTCTCAATTCTGTTCCATTGGTCTATGTGTCTGTTGTTGTACCAATACCAGGCTGTTTTGACTACTGTGGCTGTATAATAGGTTCTGAAGTCAGGTAAGGTGAGGCCTCCCACTTTCTTCTTCTTTTTCAGTAGTGCTTTGCTTATCCGGGGCTTCTTTCCCTTCCATATGAAATTGGTGATTTGTTTCTCTATCCCCTTAAAATATGACATTGGAATTTGGATCGGAAGTGCGTTAAATGTATAGATGGCTTTTGGTAGAATAGACATTTTTACTATGTTAAGTCTTCCTATCCATGAGCAAGGTATGTTTTTCCACTTAAGTATGTCCTTTTGAATTTCTTGTAGTAGAGCTTTGTAGTTTTCTTTGTATAGGTCTTTTACATCCTTGGTAAGATTTATTCCTAAGTATCATATCTTCTTGGGGGCTACCGTGAATGGTATTGATTTGGTTATTTCCTCTTCGGTGTTCTTTTTGTTGATGTAGAGGAATCCAAGTGATTTTTGTATGTTTATTTTATAACCTGAGACTCTGCCAAACTCTTCTATTAGTTTCAGTAGTTTTCTGGAGGATTCCTTAGGGTTTTCTGTGTATATAATCATGTCATCTGCAAATAGTGATAACTTTACTTCTTCCTTGCCAATCCGGATACCTTTTATTTCTTTGTCTAGCCTGATTGCCCTGGCTAAGACTTCCAACACGATGTTGAATAAGAGCGGTGATAAAGGGCATCCTTGTCTGGTTCCCGTTCTCAAGGGAAATGCTTTCAGGTTCTCTCCATTTAGAGTGATATTGGCTGTTGGCTTTGCATAGATGCCCTTTATTATGTTGAGGAATTTTCCTTCAATTCCTATTTTGGTAAGAGTTTTTATCATAAATGGGTGTTGGACTTTGTCAAATGCCTTTTCTGCATCAATTGATAAGATCATGTGGTTTTTGTCTTTTGTTTTATTTATGTGATGGATTACATTAATGGTTTTTCTGATATTAAACCAGCCTTGCATACCTGGTATAAATCCCACTTGATCAGGGTGAATTATTTTTTTGATGTGTTGTTGGATTCTATTGGCTAGAATTTTGTTGAGGATTTTTGCATCAATGTTCATGAGGGATATAGGTCTATAATTTTCTTTTTTTGTAATGTCTTTACCTGGTTTTGGTATCAGGGAGATGGTGGCTTCATAGAATGAGTTGGGTAGTATTCCGTCATTTTCTATGCTTTGGAATACCTTTAGTAGTAGTGGTGTTAACTCTTCTCTGAAAATTTGGTAGAACTCTGCAGTGAAGCCGTCCGGGCCAGGACTTTTTTTTGTTGGGAGTTTTTTGATTACCGTTTCAATCTCTTTTTTTGTTATGGGTCTATTTAGTTGTTCTGCTTCTGAATGTGTTAGTTTAGGTAGGTAGTGTTTTTCAAGGAATTCATCCATTTCTTCTAGGTTTTCAAATTTGTTAGAGTACAATTTTTCATAATAATCTGAAATGATTCTTTTAATTTCATTTGGTTCTGTTGTGATGTGGTCCTTCTCATTTCTTATTCGGGTTATTTGTTTCCTTTCCTGTATTTCTTTAGTCAGTCTAGCCAATGGTTTATCAATTTTGTTAATTTTTTCAAAGAACCAGCTTTTGGCTTTGTTAATTCTTTCAATTGTTTTTCTGTTCTCTAATTCATTTAGTTCAGCTCTAATTTTTATTATTTGTTTTCTTCTGGTGCCTGATGGATTCTTTTGTTGCTCACTTTCTATTTGTTCAAGTTGTAGGGACAGTTCTCTGATTTTGGCTCTTTCTTCTTTTTGTATGTGTGCATTTATTGATATAAATTGACCTCTGAGCACTGCTTTTGCTGTGTCCCAGAGGTTTTGATAGGAAGTATTTTCATTCTCGTTGCTTTCTATGAATTTCCTTATTCCCTCCTTGATGTCTTCTATAACCCAGTCTTTTTTCAGGAGGGTATTGTTCATTTTCCAAGTATTTGATTTCTTTTCCCTCGTTCTTCTGTTATTGATCTCTAGTTTTATTGCCTTGTGGTCTGAGAAGATGCTTTGTAATATTTCGATGTTTTGGACTCTGCAAAGGTTTGTTTTATGACCTAATATGTGGTCTATTCTAGAGAATGTTCCATGTGCGCTAGAAAAAAAAGTATATTTTGCAGCAGTTGGGTGGAGAGTTCTGTATAAGTCAATGAGGTCAAGTTGGTTGATTGTTGTAATTAGATCTTCCGTGTCTCTGTTGAGCTTCTTACTGGATGTCCTGTCCTTCTCCGAAAGGGGTGTGTTGAAGTCTCCTACTATAATTGTGGAGGTATCTATCTCACTTTTCAGTTCTGTTAAAATTTGATTTATGTATCTTGCAGCCCTGTCATTGGGTGCGTAAATATTTAATATGGTTATGTCTTCCTGATCAATTGTCCCTTTTATCATTATATAGTGTCCTTCTTTATCCTTTGTGGTGGATTTAAGTCTAAAGTCTATTTTGTCAGAAATTAATATTGCTACTCCTCTTCTTTTTTGCTTATTGTTTGCTTGATATACTTTTTTCCATCCTTTGAGTTTTAGTTTGTTTGTGTCTCTAAGTCTAAGGTGTGTCTCTTGTAGGCAGCATATAGATGGATCGTGTTTCTTTATCCAGTCTGTGACTCTCTGTCTCTTTATTGGTGCATTTAGTCCATTTACATTCAGGGTAATTATAGATAAATAAGTTTTTAGTGCTGTCATTTTGATGCCTTTTTATGTGTGTTGTTGACAATTTCATTTTTCCACATACTTTTTTGTGCTGAGGCGTTTTTCTTAGTAAATTGTGAGATCCTCACTTTCATAGTGTTTGACTTTATGTTAGTTGAGTCGTTACGTTTTTCTTGGTTTTTGTCTTGAGTTATAGAGTTGTTATACCTTTTTGTGGTTACCTCATTATATACCCCTATTTTTCTAAGTAAAAACCTAACTTGTATTGTTCTATATCGCCTTGTATCACTCTCCATATGGCAGTTCAATGCCTCCTGTATTTAGTCCCTCTTTTTGATTATTGTGATCTTTTACCTATTGACTTCCATGATTCCCTGTTATGTGTATTTTTTTTTTAATTAATCTTAATTTGTTTGTTTTTGTGATTTCCCTATTTGAGTTGATATCAGGACGTTCTGTTTTGTGACCTTGTGTTGTGCTGATATCTGATATTATTGGTTCTCTGACCAAACAATATCCTTTAGTATTTCTTGTAGCTTTGGTTTGGTTTTTGCAAATTCTCTAAACTTGTGTTTGTCTGTAAATATCTTAATTTCGCCTTCATATTTCAGAGAGAGTTTTGCTGGATATATGATCCTTGGTTGGCAGTTTTTCTCCTTCAGTGTTCTGTATATGTCGTCCCATTCCCTTCTTGCCTGCATGGTTTCTGCTGAGTAGTCTGAACATATTCTTATTGATTCTCCCTTGAAGGAAACCTTTCTTTTCTCCCTGGCTGCTTTTAAAATTTTCTGTTTATCTTTGGTTTTGGTGAGTTTGATGATAATATGTCTTGGTGTTTTTCTTTTTGGATCAATCTTAAATGGGGTTCGATGAGCATCTTGGATAGATATCCTTTCGTCTTTCATGATGTCAGGGAAGTTTTCTGTCAGAAGTTCTTCAACTATTTTCTCTGTGTTTTCTGTCCCCCCTCCCTGTTCTGGGACTCCAATCACCCGCAGGTTATCCTTCTTGATAGAGTCCCACATAATTCTTAGGGTTTCTTCATTTTTTTTAATTCTTTTATCTGATTTTTTTTCAGCTATGTTGGTGTTGATTCCCTGGTCCTCCAGATGTCCCAGTCTGCATTCTAATTGCTCGAGTCTGCTCCTCTGACTTCCTAGTGTGTTGTCTAATTCTGTTATTTTATTGTTAATCTTTTGGATTTCTACATGTTGTCTCTCTATGGATTCTTGCAACTTATTAATTTTTCCAGTATGTTCTTGAATAATCTTTTTGAGTTCTTCAACAGTTTTATCAGTGTGTTCCTTGGCTTTTTCTGCAGATATCCTAATTTCATTTGTGATATCATTAAGCATTCTGTAAATTAGTTTTTTATATTCTGTATCTGATAATTCCAAAATTGTATCTTCATTTGGGAAAGATTTTGATTCTTTTGTTTGGGGAGTTGGAGAAGCTGTCACGGTCTGCTTCTTTAAGTGGTTTGATATGGATTGTTGTCTCCGAGCCATCACTGGGAAACTAGTTTTTCCAGAAAATCCGCTAAAAAAAAACTGCAGTCAGATCCCTATCAGAGTTCTCCCTCTGGCTCAGGCTATTCAGATGTTAATGAAGCCGCCTGCGTGCAGTCCAAATCCCTGTGGGACGGCTCCCCGGCTCGGACGCTGCTCTTTCTGCTCCAAGATCAGTCACTGCCTCCCGGGGACCTCTCCTAACGGCTGCGTCCCACGCCGCCCGTGGAACCGGCTAGTCCCCCTCCCGGGGTTAGTTCAGGGGGGTGGAGCAGGTCTCTGTGCTTGTGCCGTACCTGACTGGTATGCTGGCTCCAGGCTCTGGAAACAATCGCTGCTTCCCCGTATTAGTTCGTTCTCCGTCTCTAAGTCTGTGTTTGTTGTTCAGGGTTCGTAGATTGTTATGTATGTGATCGATTCACTTGTTTTTCCGTGTCTTTGTTGTAAGAGGGATCCGAGGTAGCGTCTGCCTAGTCCGCCATCTTGGCTCCGCCTCCCCTCGTTTTAGTTTTGATTTACATTTCTCTAGTGGCTAATGATCATGAGCATTTCCTCACATATATGTTAGCTACCTGAATGTCTTCTTTAGTGAAGTGTCTGTTCATATCTTTTGCCCATTTTTTAACTGAGTTATTTCTGTTTTTGTATTTGAGGTTTTGCAGTGTCATGTAGATTTTAGAGATCAGACGCCAATCAGAAATGTCATAGCTAAAAACTTTTTCCCAGTCTGTAGGTAATCTTTTTATTCTTTTGGTGAGGTCTTTGGATGAGCATAGGTGTTTGATTTTTAGGAGCTCTCTATTATCTACTTTTTCTTCTGCATTGTTAGTAATCTTTTATACACTGTTTATGCCATGTATTAGGGTTCCTAACATTGTCCCTATGTTTTCTTCCATGATCTTTATTGTCTTTTATATTTAAGTCTTTGATCCATTTTGAGTTAGTTTTCGTGCATGGTGTGAAGTGTGGGTCTTGTTTCATTTTTTTGCACATAGATATTCAGTTATGCCAGCACCATTTGTTAAAAAGACTGTCTTTTCCCCATTTAACTGATTTGGAGTCTTTGTCAAATATCAGCTGCTCATATGTGGATGCATTTATGTCTGGATTCTCAATTCTGTTCCATTGACCTATCTATCTGTTGTACCAGTACCAGGCTGTTTTGACTACTGTGGTGGTATAATAGGCTCTAAAATCAGGTGCATTGAGGTCTCCCACTTTGTTCTTCTTTTTCAGTAATGCTTTACTTACCTGGGGGCTCTTTCACTTCCATATGAAGTTGATGATTTGTTTCTCCAACTCGTTAAAAAATGTCATTGGAATTTGGATCGGAATTGCATTAAGTGTATAGATTGCTTTTGGTAGAATAGACATTTTTACAATGTTAAGTCTTCCTATCCATGAGCAAGGTATGTTTTTCCACTTATGTATGTCCCTTTTGGTTTCTTGCAGAAGTGTTTTGTAGTTTTCTTTGTATAAGTCTTCTACATCTCCGGTAACATTTAGTCCTAAGTATTTTATCTTCTCGGAGGCTACTGTAAATGGTATTGATTTCACGATTTCCTCTTTGATGTTCTTTTTGTTGGTGTAGAGGAATCCAACTGATTTTTGTATGTTGATCTTGTATACTGATACTCTGCTGAACTCTTCTAATAGTTTCAGTAGTTTTCTTGAGGATTCTTTAGGGCTTCCTGTGTATAAGAGCATGTCATCTGCAAATAGAGATACTTTTACTTCTTCCTTACCAATCTGGATGCCCTTTATTTCTATATCTAGCATAATTACTCTGGCTAGGAACTCCAGCACAATGTTGAATAAGAGTGGTGATAATGGGTACCTTTGTCTGGTTCCTCATCTCAAGGGGAATGCTTTCAGAGTCTCTCCATTTAGGATGATGTTGGCTATTGGCTTTGTATAAATGCCCTTTATTCTGTTGAGGGATTTTCCTTCTATTCCTATTTTGCTGAGAGTTTTTATCATGAATGGGTGTTGAACTTTGTCAAATGCCTTTTCTGCAACAATTGATAAAATCATGTGAATCTTGTCTTTTGTTTTATTTATGTGATGGATTACATTAATTGTTTCTCTAGTGAACCACTCCTGCATAAAAAAAAAAAAAAAATTCCACTTAGTCATGGTGAATTATTTTTTGATATGTTGTTGAATTCTGTTGTCTAGAGTTTTTTTGAGGATTTTTGCACCTAAGTTCACAAGAGATATAAAAAAGGTCTGTAATTTTCTTTTTTTGTGGTGTCTTTACCTGGTTTTGGTATTGGGGATATGGTGGCTTCATAGAATGAGTTTCGGAGTATTCCATCCTTTTCTATGCTCTGAAATACCTTTAGTTGTTTAGTAGTGGTGTTAACCCTTCTCTGAAAGTTTGGTAGAACTCTATGGTGAAGCCGTCTAGGCCAGGGCATTTTTTTGTTGTTGTTGGGAGTTTTTTGATTACCTTTTCAATGTCTCCTTTTCTTATGGGTCTATTTAGTTGTTCTACCTCTGTTTGTGTTAGTTTAGGTAGGTAGTATGTTTCTAGGAATTTATTCACTTCTTCTAGCTTTTCAGATTTGTTACAGTACAATTTTTCGTAGTAATCTGATACGATTCTTTTAATTTCAGTTAGGTCTGTTGTAATATGGTCCATCTCACTTCTTATTCAGGTTATTTGCTTCCTCTCCTGTTTTTCTTTTGTCAGTTTGGCCAATGGCTTATCAATTTTGTTAATTTTTTTCTAAGAAGCAGCTTTTGGCCTTGTTAATTCTTTCAACTGTTTTTCTGTTTTCTATTTCATTTAATTCTGCTCTAATTTTTATTGTTTGTTTTCTTCTGTTGCCAAAGGTTTCTTTTGTTGCTCTTTTTCTATTTGTTCAAGTTGTAGGAATAATTCTTTGATTTTGGCCCTTTCTCCTTTTTGTACATGTTCATTTATTGATATAAATTCACCTCTGAGCACTGCTTTTGCTGTGTCCCAAAGGTTCTAATAGCAAGTGTTTTCATTCTCATTGGATTCTATGAATTTCTTTATTTCATCCTTAATGTGCTTTATAATCCAGTCTTTTTTGAGCAAAGTATTGTTCAGTTTCCAAGTGTTTGATTTCTTTTCCCTGCTTTTTCTGTTATTGATTTTCACTTTTATGGCCTTAGGGTCATAGAAGATGCTTTGTAATATTTCAGTGTTTTGGATTCTGCTAAGGCTTGCTTTATGACCTAATAGGTGGTCTATTCTAGAGACTGTTCCATGTGCACTAGAAAAGAAAGTATACTTGGCTGCTGTTGGGAGGAGTGTTCTGTATATTTCTATAAGGTCAAGTAGGTTGATTGTGGCATTTAGATCTTTCGTGCCTTCATTGAGCTTCTTTCTGGATATCCTGTCCTTCACTGAAAGTGGTGTGTTGAAGTCTTCTGCTATTGTTGTGAAACTATCTCACTTTTCAATGCTGATAGAGTTTGTTTTATGTATCTTGCAGTCCTGTCATTGGGTGCATAAATATTTAATACGGTTATATCCTCCTGGTATGTTGTCCCTTTAATTGTTATATAGTGTCCTTCCTTGTCCTTTATGATGGATTTAACTTTAAAGTCCATTTTGTCAGAAATTAATATTGCCACTCTTGCTCTTTTTTGATTGCTGTTTGCTTGATATATTTTTTCCATCCTTTGAGTTTTAGTTTGCGTCTCTAAGTCTAAGGTGTGTCTCTTGTAGGCAGCACATAGACAGACTGTGTTTTTTAATCCATTCTGCCACTCACTGTCCGTTTATTGGTGCATTTAGTCCATTTACATTCAGAGTAATTATGGATAGGTATGAATTTACTGCTATCATTTTGATGTTTTTTTGGTGTGTGTTGTTGATAGTTTCTTTTTCCCACTTAGTTTTATGTGCTGAGTAGGTTATTTTTTCCTCATCTTCGTTGTTGATTTTGTTTCTTGCTGAGTCTTTATTTTTTTCTTGTATTTTATTTTGGTGTGTAGAAGAGTTTGTCTCCTTTGTGGTTACCTTATTATTTACCCCTATTTTTTTTAATTTAAAACTAACTTTTTTTCTTTGTATCGCCTTGTCTTCCTCTCCATATAAAAGATCTATGACTACATTTCTTAGTCCTCTTTATTGTTTAAACGTTGTCTTCTTTTACATAATAACATTGCTGTTTCCCTGTTTTGACCATTTTTTTTATCTTGATTTATTTTCGTTATTTCCCTGTCTGGGTTGACATCTGATTGCTGTTGATACCTGATATTATTGATTTTCTAACCAAAGAACTCCCTTTAGTATTTCTTGTTGCTTTGGTTTGGTTTTTATGAATTCCCTAAACTTCTGCTTATTTGGAAATGTCCTAACTTCACATTCGTATTTGAGAGACAGTTTTGAAGGATATAAGTTTCTTGGCTGGCAATTTTTTTTTCCTTCAATTCTTTATATAAGTCATCCTATTGCCTTCTTGCCTGTGTGGTTTCTGCTGAGTAAACCGAGCTTATTCTTATTGACTCTCCTTTGTAGGTTACTTTTCCTTTATCCCTAGCTGCTCTTAAAATTCTCTCTTTATCTTTGGTTTTAGCGAGTTCGATTTTAATACGTCTTGGTGACTTTCTTTTAAAATTTACCTTATGTGGAGTTCAATGAACATCTTGGATAGATATCTTCTCATCTTTCACAATATCAGGGAAGTTTTCTGTCAACAAGTCTTCAACAATTCTCTCCGTATCTTCTGTTATCCCTCCCTGTTCTGGTACTCCAATCACTCTTAGGTTATTTCTCTTGATAGAGTCCCACATGATTCTTAAGGTTTCTTCATTTTTTGTAATTCTTTTATCTGGTTTTTCTTCAAGTGTATTGGTGACAAGTGCTTTATCTTCAAGATCACAAATTCTGCCTTTCACTTGCTCAATTCTGCTCCTCTGACTTTCTCTTGAGTTGTCTAATTCTGTAATTTTATAGTTAATCTTCTGAATCTCTGATTGCTGTCTGTCTATGGATTTTCCCAGCTTATTAAATTTTTCGTTATGTTCCTGAATAATCTTTTTAATTTCTTCAACTGCTTTATCTGTGTGTTCCTTGGTTTGTTCCATGTATTGCCTCATTTCCTTCCTGATGTTTTGAAGGGTTCTGTATATTAATCTTTTTTATTCTGCCTCCGGTAATTCCAGGAAAGTGCTTTCATCTGGAAGATCCCTTGATTCTTTGTTTTGAGAGCTTGTTGAGACGATCATGGTCTGTTTCTTTATGTGACTTGATATTGACTGTTGTCTCCGAGCTATCTGTAAGTTATTGTATTAGTTTATTTTGCTTGCTTACTGTGTCCTAGCTTATTGCTTTGTTTTGTTTTGATATGCCTGAATGGGTTGTTTGAGTGAGATAGCTTGATTACTTCCTCCTTTGGAGCTCTGACGTCCTGTCTCCAGATGGCTAGAGCTGTTATCAGGTATATCAGTCTAGGAGTCCCACTTTTCTTGTATGAATTCAGTTCAGGTGTCCAGGTACCTGATCATCAAGTGTGTGGTACAGGCTGTGTCCTACAGTCATAGAGGGGCAGGGGTGATTGGTGTAGGTACCGGTATCTGGTTGGAGCAGGGGGTCATACTCTGAAAAAGGCAGGGGGCTAAGAATCATCCACCAAGTGTCTCTGAGGAAAGCATGCCCCTCTTCCCTAGAGTGTACAGGTAGGTGGGTTCTGCAGATGGACCATCGGCACCCAAAGTTTTTGGTTGTAAGGACTGGGAGGTACCAGTTATCTTTGGACCCCTGTCGTGGGTGGCTGGGTGACCTGAGTGGAGCCACCAGTCCTTAGGCCCCTGATGTGGGTAGGTGAGGACCTTGTTTAATAAGCAAATTGTTGTCAAACATCAAACACCCACCTCTCCACCACACAGCTGAAACAGTTGTGGTCTCCCAACAAGGGCATATTCCCCTGAAATAGACCCACACAGGTCCATGCAGAGGAGGAAGGTACTCAGTGTCCATGGACCATTTATGCCTGAATCGGAGCCGCTTCTGTCCTGAGCTCCCCCGGTTAGTGGGGTTGGCAAAATTATCTTTTCCCCCAATTGAGAATTTATTCCTTCTCCAAGACATGGAGGATAGCTCTACGTGCTCAACAGAGCCTATCTCAGACCCAGGGAAATCAGCAGCCCCTGAAGCTGGCTCGGGCATGAGGAGCATGGTAAAATATTCGCAAGTACTTAGTTTTGCTGAGAGTGCCATTCTTCTCTGGTTCCAGAGGTGTGAGTAGGCTTTGTGGCTGGCTGCTCCTCCCTGAGGAAACTGCGGCTGAATGCTAGTATCAGCCCGCCACTGCCGCTCCCAAGAATGGTGCCTGAGGGCTCCCAGAGATTCAGGTCCAGTAACTCCTCTCTACTTCTGAACTGTCTCTTCCTCCCCTACCCCTCAGTTCATTTTCTAACCTTGCCTTTGATGTCCAGGGCTCCTAGTTTGTCTTAAATATACTCGATCCACTTGTTTTTGGGGGGTCTTTGTTGTAAGAGTGCTTACCGGAGCCGTCTGTCTATTGCACCATCTTGGCCCCACCTCTCGGGAGAGTTCTTTGTCTTATGAGATTGCTATGAGTCAGAATCGACTCCATGGTAATGGCTTTTTTTTTGGTCATCATGTTTAGGAATTGTGTATGTGTGTATTTGTGAGGGGTTGCACGTTGCTATCGCCACTTTCTCACAGTTCTTGCAGTACTTCTTCAAATCTGGGATGTCTATACAGTATTATTAATGCAATTCAGGCCTTGCATTTTTGCTCAGAGGATACTGCGTTGTTCACCTCAGAGCTTCAGTGAGAGAAAAACTTATTCTTTCCATGGACCAATAAGAGGTAATTTTTTTTCTTGTCATCTTTCCAGAGTGAATTGCTATATCAGAGAGAGATGACAGAGGAATCAATTTCTACTCCCCAAAGGCTTATTTCCCCCTAGGGTATATACGGTGTGTGTGTGTGCGTGTGTGCGCACGCACTTGCCATCCCTACGGGGTCACCAGCCCAGATCATTTCTTTTCATTATGTCTCTGAGTTCCCTTTTGATTTCTGTTTATAGAGAGATTTCCATTTTCTTTCTTTTATGCTTGTTTTTTATATACTTTAGTAATAGTAGTTTTATTTTATCCAGCAATTCTATATAATTATAGCAGGGAGGAGGCTACTATGCCCCTGAAACAAAAGGATACAATAAGACAGGAACAATGTAGAAATAAGGTACCCAGCAATGAATATATATGACTGTCATTATTTTTTCAAGGGCTATTATAGCTAAAGTGGGTTTCTTGGAAGACTTGCAATATTTCTCCAGATATGGAAGATGTTTAGTGGTACAACAGGTGAAAAATGTACACCTTTTGCAGAGGCAAATTTGAAAATTCTTCATTTTTGATAGACATAGGTGTCTGACAGCTTATTCCCAACTCTTTAGAAACAATTGGTGGCATGCGAGAAAAATAAAACAACTGAGGTGAAAAAAGTGTGAGAGTTACATTGAGCTGCCAACCAGATTTAAATTTTCAGCTTAGGGAACGACCTGATTATTAAGTAAGGTTAGCAGAAATGAGAAACGTATTTGAGGTCTCATGTCAGGAAGATAAATATGTTACACCCATCTGCCAGGCAAGCAGTGTTTTCCTAAGGAATAAGGGAGCAATCTCTAGGGAAAGTTGGCTTTATTCAGAGACACAGAATCTACCTATAGAAGCTTAAGCAGAAGGAAATAGAATAAACTGTTAGGAAAATCTCATTGCAATTTCTTCCCAGGCCACTAATTTGAATCTCTTATTAGAAAAGTTTAGTTTTTGAAATAAATCAGGAAACAAACAACAAAAAGCCTCTAGTAATACCTATTTTGTTGGACTGATTTCAAGTTTCCACCTATGATCCCTGCCATTTTGCATTCACACCTTTGTGTAATTCCCCACCTTGAGTCTAGACAAGACCTGTGACTTGCTTCAAACCAATAGAATGCAACAAAAGTGATGGTTTATGTGTGATTAAGTGTGCGTCGTTACACAAAAATGTTGCCCCCATCTTTCGAGTCTCTCTCTCCGTTGCTAGATTTGAAGAAGCAAGTTGCCATGAATCCTATAGCTGCAAGGAAATGAAACCTGCCAACAAACCAAATGAGATTGGAAGCAGGTTCTCCCCAAGTTGAGTCCCAGGTGAGAATCTAGCTCTGGCCAACACCTTCACTGGAGACTTGCAGACAATCTAGCCAACCTATGACTAAACTCCTGATCTGCAGAAACGATAAGATAATAAATATGTGTTGTTGGAAGCAACTAAGTTTGTGGTAATTTGTTATGTGGCAATAGACAACTAAAACACCTATTTACATTATGTCATTTATTCATTCATTCAATCAATATGCCCTCAATCACTATTCTGTGTCCCTGGTGTACAATGCTAGACAAAGGTTTATAGATAAATGGAATAGGTAAGTACTATATTGTGTGATAACTTGGAGGAAACACAAGATTCTACTGGAGATATAAAAAGCTTTTTGGAAGGAATTATATATAATGTGAAATCTCAGTAGAAATTTTCAAGGTAAAAAATGTGAAGAGACTAGAATGGAAATAAAGAGAATGCTGACACAATGTGAAGAATGTAACCAATGTCACTGAAAAATATGTGTAGCAATTGTTGAATGGGAACCTGTTTTTGCTGTGTTTACTTTCAGTAAAAATACAATAAATTAAAAAAAAAGAGTTCTTCTGAATAGAAGTTTTCAAGGTAATAAGAATGTGAAGAGAAGAATATTTCAAAAAAAAGAATGCATGCAATGCTAAAGATGAAACTGAAAATAGATCAGGCTGGCAGGAGTTCAGACTGTAGGGTGTGTGTGTGTGTGTGTGTGTGTGTGTGTGTGTAGTGGAGGTGGGAGTTGGCAAAAGACAAGGTTGCAGAAGTAGAAGCCTGATTATGCAAGTTTGTTCTTGTAAGTCATTTTAAAGAGTTTGGACTTTGTTCTAATAAACTGACTTTTTTTGTAGGTGTATACATGATATGGTATTTTGTCTTCACTTGCTAAACTTTTACATCATGGAAGACACATCAGGTTTTTGTCATTCTAGCCTCGTTTCACTGCTCTAACTCCCTTACATGAAGTAGAGACTATGATACTCAGAAGTAGTAAATGGCAAAGATAGATTTGCAGAACATGCCTCTGATATCATGGTTGTTGTGAACAGCCATACAAGCTGCAAAACTCACTTCCCATAGGCTTCCAGGCACACAGAGCAATGTTTTTCAAACACCAGTGTGCATAAAAACTACCAGGATCTTTTAAAAATGCAGATTCTGATTCAGTACAGCTGCGAAGGGCCTGAGAGTCTATCAAGATCCCATGTGATTCTCATGCTACTTGTCCTTAGAGCATACTTGAAATATGAAACTAAACAACAACGTGACTGGCTGGAGTCCGCCGGTGTTGGTTGGTGGGCTGGCTCACTCTAGTATAAATTAAGAAAAATTAGGGCAGGTAGGGCATCACAAAGTTTGGAAACTATAGGTGTGGTCATAGCAGTGTCATAAGACTCAAGAACTTTAGGTTACAGGTATTAAAAAAATATGGAGGGATACTTTTGAGCCCTTTGGAATAAAAATAATTTTAATGCACCTGCATTTTACTCCCTTAAATTACAGACTGTGATTAAAAATGGAGTTAGTGCTTTGTGAGTACTCAGTGTCACAGTTCAGTATTGGCCCACTGTTGTTGTGGGCCATTGAGTCAATTCCAATTCATAGTGACCGGACAGAACACAGTAGCACAGACCCAGTAGATTTCCTAGGCTGTAAATCTTCATGGGAACAGATTTCCAGGCCATTTCTCCCATGGAGCAGCTGGTGGGTTCAAAACACCAACCTTTCAGTTAGCAGACCAGTGCTTAACCATTGTACCACCCAGCACTCCTTATTGGACCACTAGCAACTCTAAGATCCCAGGCAGAAGTCTATCGTGGTGAAATTAAGTTGTGGTTACCTGTTGCCATTGCTGACAAGTCGATTCTGCTTCACAGTGACCCTATAGGATAGAATAGAACTGTCTCATAGTGTTTCCAAGGAGTGGCTGGTGGATTTGAACTGCCGAAGTTTTGGTTAGCAGCCTGATATCTTAACCACTGTGCCACCAAGACTCCACGTTGTGGTTGGATGTGTGAATATACGCTAAGGGAAGGTTATCCCCGGCAGTGGAGAGACATCTGTACTCCTAGCATCCCTCTTTAGGCAAACTAAGGGCTTGTGCCTTTTTTCTACTGCACCCCAACTCCTCCTGCCGCAGGTGACCAGAAAACTTGGTTCTGCTCTCAACAGTCACCAGGCAGCTCCATAATCCCCACATGCCTCTCTCTTCTCCAGACTTAATTTTCTTTCTTTCGTGGCCTGATTCTCCATTAAGGCAATCATGATGAATGAAATCAAAATGAAATTGTCTCTTAAAAAAAATCATTGTGATAAAACTTGCCCCGGGAAACAGATCCTGGAATGGAAATTTGCATGCAGGAAGTTTATTGGGAAGAGATATCGAGATCAACGGCTGTGGGAATATGAAGGAAGCTAGATTGAGCCATGGAAAATATTAGGCTGTGATGCAGCCTCAAAGGCCTCACTGATCCCGTGAGGAGCTCTGGAAGTGGGATGGTCCTAAAGAGTTGCTTCAAACTTGAGCAATGATGCCAGGCTGTTATACCTGGAAAGAGGGCATGCTATTAGGTAAGACGGTCCTTTTCAGCCAAGTCCAAGCATCAGGAGGGAATACTCAGCACAGCTGTGGGCTTCCCACACTGCCAGCAGCTGGGGACTAATGCTGTACTCCTGAAGAAGGGATTATCTAAATTGCACAACGAGGTATCTACTGTGACCCTTTCCATAATTAATTTGTGGTTTAGTGCTTTAACACAAGAAAGAAATAAAGCAAACAACACACTATTTCATGCTCTATGGTAGAAGTAGTTTGGGGTATAGAAGTCTTTCACACCATCTAGCTCAGCACTTCTAAACTTGCTTTGGTGAGGATCAGGTTTCATTTTGTTTTCTTTCCTTCCATTATTTACAATCTGTCATGAGCAGATACATGGTTTTATCACACATGACCAGTATGCAGCTTGTACCACACGAGGTGAACAACACCTGAAATATATATTATACCTTCCACAATGAGACAAGTCCACTGATCGTGAGCTTAAATGTGGCAATGGGAAATCACTCTAATAATTTGGAAAAGTTTACTCTCAATTTCTGTATTTATTCAGAATGGTAACAGTTTGCTGATGGACACTGGCTTGTCTTGCTCTCCAGATGTACACTGCGTTTATGAAACCCTGATACAAATGATCACCTGATTCTTATCTTTAAAATAATTAATCTAAAAACCAAATAACTCAAATTACAGTAATAACACCACAAATTACTGATCTGCTTAGGAAAATAGATATATAACAGTTCTTTCATACTCAGTTTTGAGGCTCAAGTGGTGAGTTGAAGTTCCTCTGCTTTATGTCCAAGGCTTTTCTAGGTCATTTTGATCTCAATCCCTAGTAGAAAAGGATGTTTTTCAGTTGATGTCCCTCTTTCATTCAGGTGATGTTTCTTTAGCTGTTTTTTTTTTTTTTTTTTTTAACTTTATATCCCCCTTCACACTTACAGGCCACTTCCAGACCCACACTGTATTGATTCTGAATCAAACACCAACAGAAAGAGTCTGTTTTCAAAGCCTACTCCTGCTGGATTTGAGTGAACTGCATCATAGAGTGTCACTCTAAAGTTTAAGCTACTGCAAGTTCAGAGGACCTGAAAAAACAGCTAGGCAAAATCCATGCATGTGTAGTGAAGCTCCTATTAGGTCTTCTGACACATCGGAACTGCTTTGGCCACCCACGGGGGCTTAGGCTGAGCTATAATTTTGTTTTTACTTGCTAGCAGCAGTGCCCATTGCAGGCAGAACCTCTTCTAAGGTGCAGCTTTTCTTTGGCTATTAGGTTTCAAAATAACATGCCTTTTATAGAGGTTCTTGAGCTACCTCCTATCAATAAAAGCACAGAAAAGGTCAAAATAAGGGAATGGTGTATGTCATGGATTGAAATGTTCCCCCCAAAATATTTACCAATGTGGTGAAGCTATGATTCCCAGTATTTTGTGATTACCCACCATTTTGTCATCTGATGTGATTTTTCTATGTGTTATAAATCCTTCCTCTGTGATGTTAATGAGATGGGATTAGTGGCAGTTATGTTAACAAGGTAGGACTCAATCTATGAGATTAGATTTTGGAGTCAGGGCCAAGATGGCAGAGTAGTCAGATATTTCCAGTGGTCCCTCTTACAACAAAGACCAAAAAAAAAAAAAAGTGAATCAATTATATATTACAAACTAGAAGCCATGAATATCAAAGGCAAAGTTGAGGAATCTAACTGAGAGGGAAGTGGAGGGAGAGACAGTTCAGAAGCAGCGAGGAGCTGCCAGACCTGAACCTGCAGGCCAGATCTGCTGGCACAAGCACGGTAAGACAATCAGAGGCCTTCAGGATGTGTTTTCCACATTAGGAGAGACTGAGCTGCGGAGCGTTCATTCACACCTCCAGAATCAGTGAAAAGCGGCACTCTCAGCAGAAGTATTTGCATCTAATCTATCGCGTGGACCGAAAAATATCCCTTTGGAAAATCTCTCTCCTATTTAACTGACCCCTCCCCACTCTGCACTGGGTTCTGAGCCAGCTTCAGTGATAGCCACTTTACCTGGGCTGGAAGTAAGACCCATCACACCCCCTGAGCCATCCTCCTAGCCTTGGAGAAGGAATAAATTAACAACAGGGGGGAAAAATAATCTACTGGCTTACCTAAGCTGGGAACTCAGGGCAGAAACAACTCCTTTCCCTTGGCACAAGCATAAGTGGTCCATGGACTTTGAATGCTTTTCACCCCTACATAGACCTGTGTGAGTACATTTCAACAGCATAAGCCTATATTAGCACAGTACAGCAGGGTATATGCCTGAAGTCTAACATCAAATGTTTCAGCTATATTGTAGAAATGCAGGTTTGATGTTTGACACTGTTGTGCCTATTAAGCAAGGTTCTCACCTACACAGATCAGGGGCCTAAGGACTGATGGCTTCACCCATGCCACCCAGCTACCCTTGACAGGGGTTCAAGGATAAGTGGTGCCTTCCAGTCCTTACAACCAACAGCACTGGGTGCCCACAGTCTGGCTGAAAAACCCACCCACCTAGGTGCCCCAGGGAACAGGGAGAAGCTTTACTCACAAACACTCAGGGGCAGTTGTCGGTCCCCTGCCTTGCTCAGCATGTGACCCCCTACTGCACCCAGATACCTGTTCCTACACCAATCACCCCTTCTCATCTAAGACTGTAGGTGAGAGCCTGCACAACACACTTAGTAACTGACTACCTGGACACCTGAGCTGAACCCATACAAGAAAAGTAAATGGGCTCTTGATCTCATATATCTAGTAACAGTTCTAACCACCTGGTGACAAGATGTTAGAGCCACAAAGGTGCCAATAATCAAACTAGCTCATTCAAGCAGTCTATCTGGGGGTATAAAAACAAAACAAAACAAGAAGCTAGGACACAGTAAACAAACAAAATAAATAAATGCAATAACTTATTGCTGGGTTGGAAAAAACAGCCAGTATCAAATCACATAAGGAGGCAGACCATGATGGCTTTGGTAAGCTCCCAAAACAAAGAATCAAGAAATCTTCCAGATGAAGATAACTTCCTGGAACTACCAGAGGTAGAATAAAAAAGACTGAAATGCAGAACTCTTGAAGAGATCAGGAAGGAGATCAGGCAAGTCAAGGAATGCACAGATATAGCATTAGAGGAACTTAACAAGCCAAGGAATGCACAGATAATAGCATTAGAGGAACTTAAGAAGATTAGAGAAGAGTATAATGACAAATTTAATAGGCTGTAAGCAACCATAGAGAGGCAGCAAACAGAAATTCAGAAGATTAATAAAATTTCAGAATTAGACAACTCAACAGAAAGTCAGAGGAGCAGAATTGAGGAAATGGAAGTCAAAATTACTGAGATTGAAGATAAAGCACTTGGCAAAACATATTTGAGGAAAAATCAGATGAAACCGTCTTAAAAAATGAAGAAACCCAAAGAATTATGTGAGCTTCTATCAAGAGAAATAACCTATGAGTGATTGGAGTACCAGAACACAGGGGGATAACAGAAAATACAGAGACAATTGTTGATTTGTTGGCAGAAAACTTCCCTGATATCATGAAAGATGAGAAGATATCTATCCAAGATGCTCGTTGAACCCCACACAAGGTAGATCTCAAAAGAAAGTCACCAAGACGTATTATAATCAAACTTGCCAAAACCAAAGATAAAGAGAGAATTTTAAGAGCAGCAAGGGATAAATGAAAAGTCACCTACAAAGGAGAGGCAATAATACTAAGCTTGGACTACTCAGCAGAAGCCATGAAGGCAAGAAGGCAATGGGATGACATATATAAAGCCTTGAAGGAAAAAAAAATTGCTAGCCAAGAATTATATATCCAGCAAAACTGTCTCTCAAATATGAAGATGAAATTAGGACATATCTAGATAAACAGAAGTTTAGAGAATTTGCAAAAACTAAACCAAAATTACAAGAAACACTAAAGGGAGTCCTCCAGTTAGAAAATCAATAATATCAGATGAAAACCCAAGACTAGAACATGGGACAGAGCAACAAAATATCAACCCAGATAAAGAAATCACAAAAATAAATCCAAGCTAAAACACTCAAAACAGAGACATTATCATGTAAAAGATGACAACATTAAACCAATAAAGAGGGACTAAAAAAATAAAAGTTTCATTTAAACTTAGAAAAATAGGGGTAAATATTAAGGTAACCACAAAGGAAACTAATAATCCTACACATCGAAATAAAAAACAAGAAAAACATAAAGATTTGACAAATACAAAAGCAACAATAATGAAAATGAAAATGAGGAAAGGACAATATATAAAGAAAAACTATTCAGTACAGAAAATTAAATTGAAAAAAAAAACTATCAATAACACACACACACAAATGTAAATGACAGCACTAAACTCATAAAAAAAAAAGCTGTCAATAATTACGCTGAATGTAAATGGACTAAATTTACCAATAAAGAGACAGAGTGGCAGAGTGGATGAAAAAACACAATCCTTCTATATGCTGCTTACAAGAGACACACTTTAGGCTTAAAGAAACAAGCTAAAACCAAAAGGATGGAAAAAATACATTAAGCAAACAACATTTCCAAAAGAACAGGAGTGGCAATATTAATTTCTGTCAAAATACACTTTAAGTAAAATCCACCACAAAGGATAAGGAAGGACACAATATAATGATTAAAGGGTCAATATATGAGGAGAATATAACCATAATAAATATTTATGCACCCAACAACAGGGCTCCAAAATAAATAAAACAAACTCTAAAAGCATTAAAAAGTGAGATAGACAGCGCCACAATTATAGTAGGAGACTTCAACACACCACTTTCAGTGAAGGACATCCAGAAAGAAGCTCAATAAAGACACAGAAGATCTAAATGCCACAATCAGCCAATTTGACCTCATAGACATGTACAGAACACTCCACCAAACAGCAGACAAGTTTACCTCCTTTTCCAACGCGTATGGAATGTTCTCCAGAATAGACCACATATTAGGTGATAAAGCAAATCTGAACAGAATACAAAATATCAAAATATTACAAAGCACATTTTCTGACCATAAAGCCTTAAAAGTAGAAATCAACAACAGAAAAAGCAAGGAAAAAAAAAAATTAAACACATGGGAACTGAACAACACCTTGCTCAAAAGCTACCAGGTTATTGAAGAAATTAAGGACGGAATAAAGAAATTCATAGAATCAAATGAGAATTAAAACGCATCCTAACACAACTTTCGGACACAGAAAAAGCAGTGTTCAGAGGTCAAATTACAGCAATAAACGCACACATCCAAAAAGGAGAAAGGGCTAAAATCAAAACATTATCCCTACAACTTGAACAAATAGAAAGAGAGCAGCAAAAGAAGCCCTGGGGCATCAGAAGAAAGCAAATAATAAAAACTAGAGCAAAATTAAATGAAATAGAGAACAGAAAAAAAATTGAAAGAGTTAACAAGGCCAAAAGCTCATTCTTTGAAAACATCAACAAAATCAAAAAAACTATTGGCCAAACTGACAAAAAAAAAAAAAAAAAAAAACAGGAGAAGAAGCTAATAACCCAAATAAGAAATGAGATGGATGATATCAGAACAGACCCAACTGAAATTAAAAGAATCATAACAATACTATGAAAACCTATACTCTAACAAATTTGAAAATCTAGAGGAAATGGACAAATTTCTAGAAACACACTACCTACCTAAACTCACACAGAAAGAAAAACTAAATATACATATATATATAATATACATATATAAAGAGATTGAAATGTAATTAAAAAGAGCCCAACAGAAAAAAGCCGTGGCCCTGACAGCTGCACCAGAGAATTCTATCAAACTTTTAGAAAAGAGTTAATGCCACTACTACTAAAGGTATTTCAGAGCATAGAAAAGGATGGAATACTCCCAAACTCATCCTATGATGCCAGCATAACCCTGATAACAAAACCATGAAAAAAGAAAATTACAGACCTATATCCCTCATGAACATAGATGCAAGAATCCTTAACAAAATTCTAGCCAGTAGAATTCAACAACAGATCAAAAAAATAATCCACCCAAGTGGGATTCAAACCAGCTATGCAAGGATGGCTTAACATTAAAAAACAATCAATGTAACCCATCACATAAATAAAATAAAAGAGCCACACGATCTTATTAGTTGATGCAGAAAAGGCGTTTAATAAAGTCCAACACTATTCATGATAAAAAAAACTCTCATCAAAACAAGAATAAAAGGGAAATTCCTCAACATAATAAAGGGCATTTATACAAAGCCAAGAGCCAACATCATCCTAAATGGACAGAGTCTGAAAGCTTTTCTCCTGAGAAAGGGAGCCAGACAAGTATGCCCTTTATCACCACTCTTATTCAACATTGTGCTGGAGGTCCTAGCCAGAGAAATTATGCTACAAAAATGAAATAAATGGCATCCAAATTGGTAAGGAAGAAGTAAAAGTATCTCTATTTGCAGACGGTATAATCTTATACACAGAAAACCCTAAAGAATCCCAAGCAAACTACTGGAACTAATAGAAGAGTTCAGCAAAGCATCAGGATATAAGATAAACATACAAAATTTAGTTGGATTCCTCTACACCAACAAAGGCAGCTTGGAAGAGGAAATCACCAAATCAATACCATTTATAATGGCCCCCAAGAAGATAAAATACTTAGGAATAAATCTTACCAGAGATGTAAAAGACCTATACAAAGAAAACTATAAGACACTACTGCAAGAAACCAAAAGCGACATACATAAGTGGAAATATACCTTGTTCATGGATAGGAAGACTCAACATTGTGAAAATGTCTATTCTACTCAAAGCGATCTATAGATACAATGCAATTCAAATCCAAATACAAATGGCATTTTTTAATGAGATGGAGAAACAAATTGCCAACTTCATATGGAAAGGGAAGAGGCCCCAGATAAGTAAAGCACTACTGAAAAGACGAACAAAGTGGGAGGCCTCACGCTACCTGATTTTAGAACCTATTATACAGCCTCAGTAGTCAAAACAGCCTCGTACTGACACAACAACAGAGACGTAAACCAATGGAACAGAATTGAGAATCCAGACATAAATTCACCCACCTATGAGCAGCCAATATTCGACAAAGGCTCCAAGTCCGCTAAATGGAGAAAAGACAGTCTCTTTAACAAATGGTCCTGGCATAACTGGGTATCTACCTGCAAAAAAATGAAACAAGACCCATGTCTCATACCATGCACAAAAACTGACTCAAAATGGATCAAAGACCTAAATATAAAATCTAAAATGATAAAAACCTCAACAACAAAAAGGCAAACAACCCAATTAAAAAATAGGCAAAGGATATGAACAGGCACTTCACCAAAGAAGACATTCAGACAGCTGGTTAATACGTGAGGAAATGCTCACAATCATTAGCCATTAAAGAAATGCAAATCAAACTACAAGGAAATACCATCTTACCCCACCAATACTGGCATTAATCCAAAAAACACAAAATAATAAATGTTGGAGAGGTTGTGGAGAGACTGGAACACTTATACACTGCTGGTGAGAATGTAAAATGGTACAACTACTTTGGAAATCTATCTGGCGTTTCCTTAAAAAGCTAGAAGTAGAAAGTACCATATGACCTAGCAATCCCTTTCCTTGAAATATCCTGGAGAAATTAAGAGCCCCCACAGGTATAGATATGTGCACACCCATGCTCATTGCAGCACTGTTTACAATAGCAAAAAGATGGAAACAACCAAGATGGCTATCAAGGGATAAATGGATAAACAAATTATAGTATATTCACACAATGGAATATTATGCAACGATAAAGAACAATGATGAATCCGTGAAATATAACATGGACGAATCTGGAAGGCATTATGCTGAGTGAAATTAGTCAATCACAAAAGGACAAATATTGTATGAGACAACTATTGTAAGAAATCAAGAAAAGGCTTAAACACAAGAGAAAACACTCTTTGATGGTTACAAGGATGGGGAGGGAGGCAGAGAGTATTCACTAATTAGGTAGTAGACGAGAATTATTTTAGGTGAAGGGAAAGACAACACACAATACAGGGAAGTCAGCACAACCAGACTAAGAAGTTTCCTGAATACAAATGAACACTTTGAGAGACAGAGTGGCAGGGACAGGGGTCTGGGGACCATGGTTTCAGGGGACATCTAGGTCAACTGGCATAAAGTATATTAAGAAAAAGTTCTGCCTCCTGCTTTGGTGAGCAGCATCTGTGGTCTTAAAAGCTAGCAAGCGGCCATCTATGATACATCCATTTGTCTCAACCCACCTGGAGCAAAGGAGAATGAAGCACAAGAAAGACACAAAATATAAGCCCCAGAGACTCCCTCAGCCTGAGACCAGAAGAACTAGATGGCGCCCAGCTACCACCAACGACTGCCCTGATGCGGAACAATATAGAAAATTCCTGATGGAGCAGGAGAAAAGTGAGATGTAGACTTCATATTCTAGTAAAAAGACCAGACTTAATGGTCTGAGACTGGAGAGACCCCAGAGGTCATGGCCTCTGGACTCTCTGTTAGCCCAAAACGAAAACCATTCCTGAAGCTAACACTTCAGACAAAGATTAGACTGGACTATAAGACATAAAATGATACTAGTGAGGAGTGTGCATCTTAGCTCAAGTAGACATGTAAGACTATGCGGGCAGTTCCTCTCTGGAGGCAAGATGAGAAAGCACTGGGGAACAGGAGCTGGTTGAATGGACATGGGAAATACAGGGTGGAGAGAAGGAGTGTGCTGTCACTTTGTAGGGAGAGCAACTAGGGTCACACAACAATAAGTTTTTGTATGAGAAACTGACTTGAATTGTAAACTTTCACTTAAAGCACAATAAAAAAAAGTTGAAAAAAAAAAAGATTAAGTTGTGTTTTAAGCCAATCTCTTTTGAGATATAAAAGAGAAGTGTGCAATGGGACATGGGACCTCATACCACCAAGAAAGAGGCACCAGGATTTTAGTGTGTCCTTTGACCTGGGGTGCCAGGGGTGAGAAGCTCCTCGACCAGGGGAAATTTGATGACAAGGACCTTCCTCCAGAGATGACACAAAGAGAAAGCCGTCCTCTGGAGATGGCACCTTGAATTTGGACTTCTAGCCTGCTAGGCTGTGAGAGAATAAACTTCTGTTTGTTGAAGCCATCTTGTGTGTTTCTGTTATAGCAGCACTAGATGACTAAGACAGTGTATGACTGTTGGATTCTGTTTCGTAGTATTTTGTTGAGGATTCTTGCATCTATATTCAAAAGAGGTGTTGGCTTATAGTTTTCTTTTCTTGTGATGTCTTTGTCTGGTTTTGGTATCAGGGTTATATTTGCTACATAAAATTAATTAGGGAGTATTCCTTCCCTCTGTATTTTTTGGAAGAGTTTAAACTGCACAGTGTCAATTTTTCTCTGTATATTTGGTCAAATATCCCAGTGAAGCCATCTGGTCCAGGACTTTTTTAAGGGGAGTTTTTTGATCACTGATTCAATCTCTTCACTTGTTATGGGTCTGCTGAAACTTTCTATTTCCTCTTGAGTCAGTTTGGGTAGGTTGCGTGCTTCCAAGAGTTTGTCCGTTTCATCTAGGTTACCTAGTTTGTTGCTATACAGTTGTTCATAATATTCTATCATAACTCTATTTGTTTCTAAAAGTTATACTTACATTAATGACAAGAAAAAAAAAAAAAGAGTAACTGTATACAACCAAAAGACTCATGGGATATATTTCCTTGGTTTGGAGGTTTAAGGTCATAGTTTCATGGGACATCCCAGTTAATTGAACTAATAATGTGTTTAGTGCTTCCGTTCTACCTCCCAGTTCCTTGCACAGTGCCTGGGGTCTTAAAAGTTTGCAAGCGACCATCCAAAGCACAATAATTAGCCTCTAGTCTCCTGGAGCAACAGAGCAAAAGGAGAGTCAGAAATAGGAGGATATGGAATGTGTGGTTAATTGCCTCTATAAATAACTATCTCCTTTGCAATGAGACTAGAACTGAAGAGTGTCTGGCTACTATTACCGAACATTTTGATCGAAGATTCTACAGAAGAATCCCGGTCAAAAGGGGGAAAATGTAGCCCAGATTTTCAAATTTTCATGGGCTCTAGAATTTCTAGAGCCATTGAAGCTGTAGGAACTCCTGAAACTGTTGCCCTGAGATAATTTTAAGCCTTAAATAAAAAAATATCCCCTGAACTCTTTTTAAAACCAAACAGTGGTTTAGCTTAACTAGTAAAGAACGTCTGCCTTGAGTGCTTTTTCAAGATCTATCTATATGGGGTCAGACTGACAACAGCAACTCAAAAGATTAGATAGAAATCTTAGGTGGCAGTGAGTTACGTTAGTGGGGGAGGAACAACTCAGAAAAAGAAGATGGTTGCACAACTCAAATATAATCAATGTTACTGAATTGTACATGTAGAGACTGTTGGATTGGGATATGTTTTGCTGTATATATTAACAATTACAACAAAATAAAATAAATTAAAATTAATTTACTGATATCTTGCTCCTGAAAAAAAACAAAAGTAAGTAAAGAAGGAAATGACTAGAGACAATTCTCCTTCTGCTTTCAATTCTGATCACCACTACACCAAAACAGAGCTTTTCCGATAACTAAATGGCCTTGGATACACTAGGCCTTCGGTTTGGGGACCTAGATTCCTGGATTTTCTTACCTTATTAAAATTCTACTCTAGACCACAGAGAATGGGTTCTGATGGAAAATAAGGAATATTTTCATCCTGATACCAAATAGGAATCTCTTGAATTAAAGAAGAGTGGCCATAGACCTGTGCTACCTATAGGTAATGATTAAATATATTCATAGACTGTAAAATTTTGATTATCATTGTGGCTTACTACGTATTTTAATAGAGTAGAATTTGATTCTGAGAGAAAAAAAAAAGGTATGCTAAAATTAACTATGTCTCCAAGCATCATCCTCATCACTATCTTTATAAGAATAGCTACTTTTCATAAGCTTTTACCATGTGCCAGTCACAGTTTAAAGTATTTTAAATGCACTAATTCATCTAATTTTATAAGAAACCTATGGTATAGGTTGATATAGGCACAATTATCATACACACATATATGTAACGCTATTACTTTTTTTTTATCACTTTAGGAAGAATGACACTGATACTGAGAACTGTGTTGATTTCCCATTTCTAAAAACTAACTTGGAGGATTAAGTTATACAGCATTAAAAGAAGTATCACCTTATAATGTGGGGAACTTGAAAGACGGAGGAATGTCTTTTAAGCCCACCCTGCAGTGTGAGATGCACTGATGGCATTTGCTTTGAGCTTCAGCACCAGCCAGGCAGCGATGTATGATGAAATTTTTGAAATCCTGCATGTACAGTCATAGATTTTTAAGGCACAACATCATTAACCTGCATGCCGTGAGCTTTTCCCTGCAGCTTTCAGGTATGCTCGGAAATATTTATCAAAGCATTGTTTCATTAATATATTTTCTGAAGTTGATTAAAAGAACATTTGCTTACACTTCCAGAATATACAACTATCTGAGGAATAACTGCTATAGGTTTGCTCATTCTAAATATAAAACAAGACTTTAAGAAATGTCAGTTTTTTTACTTATGTAGCTGAAGCATAGAGGAGGGATATAATGACCCTTTGTTGACCTCTCCCTTCCTGCCTTCCTTCTTCTCTGTTTTGTCTCCTTTTCTTCGGCCCTATATCTATGTAATTCTCAATAAATCCATTTCTAAGAATTCAATTTTAGATTTTAGACAGATGTGTACGGTTTCATTGTATAGTGATCAAAAGAGGCAAGGTAGAGCTTCTTTTTCAATCCACTCGACCTAATTTTTTCCAGGTTTATAAAGGTCAAAGTGTTTCTACCACTATGTTCCAATGCTGAAATTCTGGGACTGATAGAAAAATTTTATTTTTATGCATGCCCATTACCATCTGAAGAAGCAGGAATTCTAATGCTCTTCCTTTTGTAGCATCAGTGCTACTGTAACGAAACTATGGTACGGCTTTAGGTTTGAGTGAACCAAACTGGAGCATCATCCACTGGAAGATGATTGAGGTTGTATCAGGGCACTGAATTCTTTAATAGAAAAATATGATCATAAGACAAGGAATAAAAATCAAATTACTTCTATATTTACTTCAGAGACTGCACCTGACACTCCTACTCATCTTTAAAAACGTGCAATAGAAATGCAGTCAAAGACTACAGTAATTTTAGAACTGGATCATATAGGAATGGATTTATCTGACTATGTGTTTAGATGTGTCAACAGGGATTCTTGTGATGGAATATATTTCCTGATTTAATCATAATTTTGTTTCCCTGATCATTCAATCAATGGATGTTTATTAATCTTTGGGCTGATCAACAATATTCAAGGTGCTCTGATAAATATTAAGGCTAAGAAAATAGATCTGTAGTTTCATTATTCATTGTTAGGCGCCAAATTACATGGCATATCTGTAAAGCACAAGAAGAGAACAGAAAAAGAAGAGGGACTATGGATTTAAAGACAGATTCATTGAGGAATTTGTGCTTAGGTTGTCTCTAAGAAACAGAATTTTGTTAAACAAGGGTAAAGGGAATATAGAGATGTGAGAATACTGAACAACTTATGTGACTTAACTAAAGTCAAATGCTTATGCAAAGGCCAAAATCTAAACTTGTCTTCTGATTCTGAAATCTATGGTCTATCCAATATTCCAAGAATTTGGGAGTTGTGCTCCCTCTAGTTAAAAAATATAACATATCTATAAAAAGAGGTTCACTGAGTTAACTGAAGTCTGGACCTATCAGAATGCCCATTTGAGCCCTTTAAAAAAAACTTTTATTGAACATTTACATAGTTATGAATACACAGTGATATGTAGCTATAGATAAGATAGATTCATTTCAAAATACCCATAGGTGCAAATTATGTTATCAGAGGATGACTGACAAAAGCAAGGTTCTTAAGAGTATGTATAACATGGTCTTCTTAATCTAAAAGCAACACAAAAACACATATTTGTATATACATTAACATATTTATGTAAAGATACAAGAAAGGCCTGATAGCAGCTGTTATCTCTGGGGAGAGAAAGTGGTGACCATAGGAATGGAAAGACAAAGTTTCAGATTTATGCTTTCCTTCACTATTTGATTTTGTTGATGTGTTTATACATTGCTTTTATAATAACACTTTAGCTTAAAATTAAATCCTAATATTTACACAAGTTATCACTGGGAGGACTAAGGTGTGCCTGACCAGGCCATGGTACTTTCAATTACCTCCTGTGCATGTGAAAGTTGGGCAATGAATAAGGAAGACTGAAGAAGAATTGATGCCTTTGAATTACGGTGTGGGTGAAGAATATCAAATATACCATGGACTGCTAGAAGAAAGAACAAGTCTATCTTGGAAGAAGTACAGCCAGAATTCTCCTTAGAAGCAAGGATGGTGAGACTTCATCTTACGTACTTTGGACATGTTATCAGGAGGGACCAGTCCCTGGAGAAAGACATCACACTTTGTAAGCAGAGGCTTAGCGAAAAAGAGGAAGGCCCTTAGTGAGATGGGTTGACACAGAGGCTGCAACTATGGCTCAAGCACAGCAACGATTATGAGGATGGCACAGGATCGGACAGTGTTTCGTTCTGTTGTACACAGGATCATTATGAAGCAGAAGACACTCAATGGCACCTAACAACAACAGCAGACATTTACACAGGAACAAAAATACATAGTTTAGGTTCCTCAAAAAGTTAAACATAGAACTACCGTATTACCAGAAATCCCAACCAAAAGAATTGAAAGCAGGAGTATAAACAGAAACATGTACACCAATGTTCTTTGCAGTACTATTCACAATAGCCAAAAGGTGTAAAGAATCCAAATGTCCATCAATGGATGAATGGATAAAAATAATGGGGTACATACATACAATGGAATACTACTCAGCCATAAAGAGAAATGAACCCCCGATACATGCTACAACATGAATGAAAGTTGAAAATATTATGCTGAGTGAAATAAGTCACAAAACGACAGAAATCGTATGATCCCCATTATATAAAATAGGCAGATGTGTAGAAACCAAAGCTTGTTAGTGGTTATCAGAGGTGAGAGGGAGGAGAAAGGGGGGAGTCATTGCTTAGGGAGCACTGAGTTTCTGTTAATTGTAGTGGAGTAATTTACAAAAGGATAGTGGTAATGGTTGCACAACATGATAAACGTAACCAATGCCGTTGAAATATACATGTAAAAACTGTTGAACTGACAAATATTTTCTTACAGATATTCTCACTACAATAAAAATTTTTAACAAAAGGATACAGATTATAAGAGTCATATGACAGATTTTATAGTATTGGTGGAAGTAGCTTTAAGTCCGTTTGTTGTGCGATTTGAAAATAATCTTATTGTGAGAGTCATGGGCTTTCTCATCCTGTTTAATTCCTCCTCTTCTGGGAACATTTGCCTCATGGCTGTGACTGATTGTAATGTGACTTTCAGACTTCAGCAGAAAGAAATGATTTCCATTTGCTTTCTCTTGAATATGAGTTCATGGAAAGCTGCAAAGTACAGAGTGAAAGAAATATTCTGTTTGACAGGAGTTAGTAGTAACATGATACCTCAACTTATTGCTACCCTTCAACTGGGTGACAATAGGTGTGACAGTTATGGAGAGACCTTCCCTACCAGCCCAGAGAATTAAAGAAATTGTTCATTGATTTCTCCTATTCTATAGAAGGAAACCCTGGTGGCGTAGTGGCTTACAGCTATGGCTGCTAGCCAAAACGCTGGCAATTCAAATCTACCAGGCACTCCTTGGAAACTGTATGAGACAGTTCTACTCTGTCCTATAGGGTCGCCATGAAGTTGCAAATGACTCTATGGCAATGGGTTTGGTTTTGGTTATTCTGTAGAAGGCTTTGACTCCCTGGCTATCCTGCTTATATACTTCACCTGTAGAAAATTTAATGTGCAAAGGCCTTTGGATGGATTTTCAGTTTATAAATATTTTTATGCTTTCAAGTGTCCTTTTCATCTTTTCTCTCTGTCATAACATTGGACTGCGTGAATATTTTCTTTGAGGTTAAAGCAAGTGATAAATTTGTATGACTGATTAGTGCCCTAACATTGAGACATGTTTCATTAAAGTCAAATTTTAAGGAGAAAAATAACAAGTTAAAAATACAAAATTTGACCTGAATGATGCAAATTATTTATAATAAATTTCAGTTGGACTTAAAAAAGAGGACAATGAAAATTATTTGGAAGGCTGACTCATTTTTCCAGTTTCTATTCAAAAAAGAAAAAGAAAGCCCTGAAGACATTTACCTTGTCTTAATTAAAAGAGATAGGAGTAAAAAATATATTATGATATACCCGGTCATTCATTCCTGAGTGGTCCTCCACCTCTAATTATTGGCTGAAATAATTAATACTATACAGAGAACCAAAGTAATTTAATCCATTACATACATTTAACATCATTCTACTCTTCAGATTTCAATTGTTAGGCAGGCTTTGTAGTTGTCAGCTATGGGATCAGGGAAGAGGGTTAAAAGCATTTCTAAATTCCATAAGATTGAATGACCTGCATACCAAGGAATGTCCAATTGTCTGTAATAAGATGTCTAAAGTTGCACTTGAAGAGAAAAATGTGGTATTTCTGAAAAGTGAAAGTACTGGGAAAGCATAGGCAGCAAAGTCCCTCTACCAGTAGTACTACCTCATTGGGCAGTCAACTGTGTGTGCTTTGAACAAAAGCCATCAGTTCTTCAACTATTTGTAGTTTTTAATTTTTTTTTTTCTATCAAGGACTCATCACAATTTTCAAAACCCGAAGGAGTCAGCTTTTCCTTTTTACATCAAGGACTATTTTTTAAGAATATCATTGAACATTTAAAAAATATTTAATATGTTCTAAACAATGTTGGTCCACTTATATCCATCAAATTGATGTTTCTAAGTTGTTTGAAATTGTGTAAGTTCCTAAGTGTCAAAAGTAACAAATTCTTTTGAAAATCCTCCCAAAGGAAAGAAATGAGCCCGTAGTTGGACTAATTCAGCTCTATCAGACATACATCCATTTTTGCCACTGCTGCAGTTACTTACATACAGAAAACCAACAATTCAAAGAGTAGCACTGTATCTTTCTGGTTTTTTAGTGACATAAGCTAAAGAAAATTTTTGCAATCTTTTTTCTAGAGGAAAAATTCATTTTGGGGACCCTCATATAACTTAAAAGTGGTGAAATCAATTTCACTCAAATTTTTAAAAGAACAAAAATGCTTTTTTCACAGAGGCCAGGCATAGAAATACTTTGCTCAAAAGCACAGTTTTCTTTAATGTTATAAGACAGTGCAGGGTAAAAACAATAGATTTAGAATAGTTAACAATGTATTGATGCTGTTCTTGGAACAAGTAAGTACTACTTTTCTACTGATTTGACAACAATTTTTTTTTTTTTTTAAGATAAATACACTAATGATATAGACCTTAGTCATTTAAAAAAAACAATCAGTTTAAATAAGCAAATTTACATCCCTGGCAGTTCGGTCTGGAAACTTACCCGACTAGAATGAATCAGTATCCTTAAAAAGTTATCAGAAATTTATTGTCAGGCCAAGAAAATGGGAACGTAGTTGCAGAAAAAGGGCAAATACTGTAGTCCCCTTGCATTAAAATACAAAGATACATTGTTGACTATCTTAGTAACCTAGTGCTACTATAACAGAAATATCACAAATGAATGGCTTTAACAAACAAAAATTTATTTTCTCACAGTCTAGGAAGCTAAAAGTCTGAATTCAGGGTATCAGAAAGAAAGAAATCTTTCTTTCTCTGTTGGCTTTGGAGAAAGCTCCTTGTCATCAGTCTTCCCCCTGGTCTAGGAGTTTATCAGCACAGGGACCCTGGGTCCAAAAGATGTGTTCTGCTCCTGGCTCTTGTTGTTTGTGGTAATAAGGTCTCTCTCCTTTCTGCTTGCTTCTCTCTTTTTTACCTCAAAAGAGATTGACTCAAGAACTTGGGCCAAGATGGTGAAATAGATGCTTCATGTCATTCCTCTTAAAACAGAGACCTGAAAAAACAAGTGAATTGGATATATAAAACGATCTAGGAATGCTGATCTTCAAAGGCAAAGCTAAAGAATTAGACTGAGCAACAAGAGGAAGGAGAGACAATTCAAAAACAGCGGAAATGGAGAATTACAGATTACAGGATCACTGGAGTCCTGCTAGCTGAATACGCACAGTGCACACAGGCTGAGGCTAGCAGTAATATCCCAAGTCGAAACCCAGCCCACCTGGTGCAGCCAAGCAGCAGTGAATCTACACACACCTCCAAAACCAAACAAGAGCAACACCAGTCCTGTGAAAGCTAAGTGCAAGCTCAAAACCCACCATGCACACCATACCCTTTCCCCCACCAGAGCTCCACAACTGAGGAACTCTCCCTTCTCCTCATCCATTCCCCTCCCCACTCAGACACCAGTCTGGCAGCATTCAACACTGCCATGCCCCCTAAGCGGGTAACGCAGCCAGGTCCAGAGGCATCCACCCCTTCACCCAACCACTGGTATAGGAGGTCCATGGACTTAAGCACCCTTTCCCCTCCCTCCCCCACTGATCACCCGCACCAGTGCCTTGCTGGTTGACTGACAGGGCATAATCTCAGTAAGATAAAATGGGCAGGGCATTCACCTGAAGCCCATTTTCACCTGCAGCAGCCAAGTGGGAGCTGCAGATCTCTGACATTTGACACCTCCTTGCCCCCTAAGAAGGACCCTCACCCACCCACACTAGGGACCTGATGGTCAGCGGTACCACCCACTTCATCTAGCTACCTATGACAGGGCCTGAGAATTAGTGGTTACCCCACCAATCCCTCAGCCAATGGTACCAGGTACCCAAGGACCAGACGCAGTAGCCCCCAACTATGCACTATAGTGGACAGGGGCACGCTCTCCATCCAGACACGCAGGAGCAGCTGACAGCCCCCTGCCTTGCCCCCCACATTGTCCCCCACCACAACAAGAGACCTACGCCTGCTCCGAACAGGAGCACGTAGCCCTGTCTGCACAGAACTGTAGGTGAGAGTCTCTATACCACATACTTGGAGAATGATGACCTGGGCACCTACACCCCTACCAACGTATAAGTGGTGGAACACACACAACACCCAACTGACGACCAAAGGGAACACCCCTGCACCCATGGCCAGGTGGACAGCAAGACAGATTCATCAACTCACCAAAAATGCCACCTACATCTTCAGCACCCTCCCAAGAACAGTGAACAGACTCCCAAGCTCACACACCTAGTAGCTGCTCCAACCACCTGGCGACAGGCGAGAGCTTCAACTACCCAGATTAATGAACAGAGTAGCACATATCCACAGCCTACTTGGACATATCAAAACAAAACAAAAGAAAACAAAAAATCAGCATGCCTTAAATAAAAATACAATACATAAATAAATATAATAACTTATTGATGCCTCGGAGACTACAGTCAATATCAAATCACGAAAAGAAGCAGGACAAGATGATTCCAGCAAGTGACCAAAATAAAGAACCAGAAAACCTTGCAGAGGAAGACAAGGCAATGGAACTACCTGATAAAGAATTCAAAAGACTATTATGCAGAGCTCTCCAAGAGATCAAGAGAAGATGAGACAAAACTCAGTCCAAACCAAGGAACACACAGACAAAGCAATAGAAGAATTCAGGAAAACAATAAAAGAACAAAATGGGAGGCGGAGCCAAGATGGCGGACTAGGCAGACGCTACCTCGGATCCCTCTTACAACAAAGACACGGAAAAACAAGTGAATCGATCACATACATAACAATCTACGAACCCTGAACAACAAACACAGATTTAGAGACGGAGAACGAACTAATACGGGGAAGCAGCGATTGTTTCCAGAGCCTGGAGCCAGCATACCAGTCAGGTACGGCACAAGCACAGAGACCTGCTCCACCCCCCTGAACTAACCCCGGGAGGGGGACTAGCCGGTTCCACGGGCGGCGTGGGACGCAGCCGTTAGGAGAAGTCCCCGGGAGGCAGTGACTGATCTTGGAGCAGAAAGAGCAGCACCCGAGCCGGGGAACCGTCCCACAGGGATTTGGACTGCACGCAGGTACGCCATAAACACGGAGAGTTGCTCCACCCCCTGAACTAACCCCGGGAAGGTGACCATCCGGGTCGCGCGGGCGGCGTGGGACGCAGCCGGTAGGAGAAGTCCCCGGGAGGCAGCGACTGGTATTGGAGCGGGGAGAACAGCGTTCCAGCCGGGACACTCGGTCGCGGCACAAGCACGGGGAGCTACTCCACCCATCTGAACTAACCCCGGGAGGGGGCCCACCTGGTTCACGGGGGCGGCACGGCCACGCGGCTGGAGGGACGAGAAGTCCCCGGGAGGCAGCGACTGATTTTGGAGTCGAGAGTGCACCGTCCCAGTAGGGGAGCCTTGACGCTGGGCGTGGGGCTGGAAGCGGAGGATCTGACCGTGACTCCAGCGGGCCAGACCCCCCGGGGGCAATCTCCACACAGACAGCACACATAGGCGACGCGCCCGCGGGAATCTCAGATATAATAGTCTTTCCAAGCAAGACAAGCAACTCTGGCTATATTCTGAGGTGCTACTCTCCTATCTCTCTGTTCCCTCCCCCACCCTCCCCAGGCGGCTTCATTAACATCTGAATAGCCTGAGCCAGAGGGAGAACTCTGATAGGGATCTGACTGCAGTTTTTTTTTTAGCGGATTTTCTGGAAAAACTAGTTTCCCAGTGATGGCTCGGAGACAACAATCCATATCAAACCACTTAAAGAAGCAGACCGTGACAGCTTCTCCAACTCCCCAAACAAAAGAATCAAAATCTTTCCCAAATGAAGATACAATTTTGGAATTATCAGATACAGAATATAAAAAACTAATTTACAGAATGCTTAATGATATCACAAATGAAATTAGGATATCTGCAGAAAAAGCCAAGGAACACACTGATAAAACTGTTGAAGAACTCAAAAAGATTATTCAAGAACATACTGGAAAAATTAATAAGTTGCAAGAATCCATAGAGAGACAACATGTAGAAATCCAAAAGATTAACAATAAAATAACAGAATTAGACAACACACTAGGAAGTCAGAGGAGCAGACTCGAGCAATTAGAATGCAGACTGGGACATCTGGAGGACCGGGGAATCAACACCAACATAGCTGAAAAAAAATCAGATAAAAGAATTAAAAAAAATGAAGAAACCCTAAGAATTATGTGGGACTCTATCAAGAAGGATAACCTGCGGGTGATTGGAGTCCCAGAACAGGGAGGGGGGACAGAAAACACAGAGAAAATAGTTGAAGAACTTCTGACAGAAAACTTCCCTGACATCATGAAAGACGAAAGGATATCTATCCAAGATGCTCATCGAACCCCATTTAAGATTGATCCAAAAAGAAAAACACCAAGACATATTATCATCAAACTCACCAAAACCAAAGATAAACAGAAAATTTTAAAAGCAGCCAGGGAGAAAAGAAAGGTTTCCTTCAAGGGAGAATCAATAAGAATATGTTCTGACTACTCAGCAGAAACCATGCAGGCAAGAAGGGAATGGGACGACATATACAGAACACTGAAGGAGAAGAACTGCCAACCAAGGATCATATATCCAGCAAAACTCTCTCTGAAATATGAAGGCGAAATTAAGATATTTACAGATAAACACAAGTTTAGAGAATTTGCAAAAACCAAACCAAAGCTACAAGAAATACTAAAGGATATTGTTTGGTCAGAGAACCAATAATATCAGATATCAGCACAACACAAGGTCACAAAACAGAACGTCCTGATATCAACTCAAATAGGGAAATCACAAAAACAAACAAATTAAGATTAATTAAAAAAAAAATACACATAACAGGGAATCATGGAAGTCAATAGGTAAAAGATCACAATAATCAAAAAGAGGGACTAAATACAGGAGGCATTGAACTGCCATATGGAGAGTGATACAAGGCGATATAGAACAATACAAGTTAGGTTTTTACTTAGAAAAATAGGGGTATATAATGAGGTAACCACAAAAAGGTATAACAACTCTATAACTCAAGACAAAAACCAAGAAAAACGTAACGACTCAACTAACATAAAGTCAAACACTATGAAAGTGAGGATCTCACAATTTACTAAGAAAAACGCCTCAGCACAAAAAAGTATGTGGAAAAATGAAATTGTCAACAACACACATAAAAAGGCATCAAAATGACAGCAGTAAAAACTTATTTATCTATAATTACCCTGAATGTAAATGGACTAAATGCACCAATAAAGAGACAGAGAGTCACAGACTGGATAAAGAAACACGATCCATCTATATGCTGCCTACAAGAGACACACCTTAGACTTAGAGACACAAACAAACTAAAACTCAAAGGATGGAAAAAAGTATATCAAGCAAACAATAAGCAAAAAAGAAGAGGAGTAGCAATATTAATTTCTGACAAAATAGACTTTAGACTTAAATCCACCACAAAGGATAAAGAAGGACACTATATAATGATAAAAGGGACAATTGATCAGGAAGACATAACCATATTAAATATTTACGCACCCAATGACAGGGCTGCAAGATATATAAATCAAATTTTAACAGAACTGAAAAGTGAGATAGATACCTCCACAATTATAGTAGGAGACTTCAACACACCCCTTTCGGAGAAGGACAGGACGTCCAGTAAGAAGCTCAACAGAGACACGGAAGATCTAATTACAACAATCAACCAACTTGACCTCATTGACTTATACAGAACTCTCCACCCAACTGCTGCAAAATAT
Source organism: Elephas maximus indicus (assembly GCF_024166365.1). Lineage (NCBI taxonomy): Eukaryota > Metazoa > Chordata > Mammalia > Proboscidea > Elephantidae > Elephas > Elephas maximus. The sequence goes on along the minus strand of NC_064824.1, from coordinate 64,863,555 downwards.
ACTTTTTTTTCTAGCGCACATGGAACATTCTCTAGAATAGACCACATATTAGGTCATAAAACAAACCTTTGCAGAGTCCAAAACATCGAAATATTACAAAGCATCTTCTCAGACCACAAGGCAATAAAACTAGAGATCAATAACAGAAGAACGAGGGAAAAGAAATCAAATACTTGGAAAATGAACAATACCCTCCTGAAAAAAGACTGGGTTATAGAAGACATCAAGGAGGGAATAAGGAAATTCATAGAAAGCAACGAGAATGAAAATACTTCCTATCAAAACCTCTGGGACACAGCAAAAGCAGTGCTCAGAGGTCAATTTATATCAATAAATGCACACATACAAAAAGAAGAAAGAGCCAAAATCAGAGAACTGTCCCTACAACTTGAACAAATAGAAAGTGAGCAACAAAAGAATCCATCAGGCACCAGAAGAAAACAAATAATAAAAATTAGAGCTGAACTAAATGAATTAGAGAACAGAAAAACAATTGAAAGAATTAACAAAGCCAAAAGCTGGTTCTTTGAAAAAATTAACAAAATTGATAAACCATTGGCTAGACTGACTAAAGAAATACAGGAAAGGAAACAAATAACCCGAATAAGAAATGAGAAGGACCACATCACAACAGAACCAAATGAAATTAAAAGAATCATTTCAGTTTATTATGAAAAATTGTACTCTAACAAATTTGAAAACCTAGAAGAAATGGATGAATTCCTTGAAAAACACTACCTACCTAAACTAACACATTCAGAAGCAGAACAACTAAATAGACCCATAACAAAAAAAGAGATTGAAACGGTAATCAAAAAACTCCCAACAAAAAAAAGTCCTGGCCCGGACGGCTTCACTGCAGAGTTCTACCAAATTTTCAGAGAAGAGTTAACACCACTACTACTAAAGGTATTCCAAAGCATAGAAAATGACGGAATACTACCCAACTCATTCTATGAAGCCACCATCTCCCTGATACCAAAACCAGGTAAAGACATTACAAAAAAAGAAAATTATAGACCTATATCCCTCATGAACATTGATGCAAAAATCCTCAACAAAATTCTAGCCAATAGAATCCAACAACACATCAAAAAAATAATTCACCCTGATCAAGTGGGATTTATACCAGGTATGCAAGGCTGGTTTAATATCAGAAAAACCATTAATGTAATCCATCACATAAATAAAACAAAAGACAAAAACCACATGATCTTATCAATTGATGCAGAAAAGGCATTTGACAAAGTCCAACACCCATTTATGATAAAAACTCTTACCAAAATAGGAATTGAAGGAAAATTCCTCAACATAATAAAGGGCATCTATGCAAAGCCAACAGCCAATATCACTCTAAATGGAGAGAACCTGAAAGCATTTCCCTTGAGAACGGGAACCAGACAAGGATGCCCTTTATCACCGCTCTTATTCAACATCGTGTTGGAAGTCTTAGCCAGGGCAATCAGGCTAGACAAAGAAATAAAAGGTATCCGGATTGGCAAGGAAGAAGTAAAGTTATCACTATTTGCAGATGACATGATTATATACACAGAAAACCCTAAGGAATCCTCCAGAAAACTACTGAAACTAATAGAAGAGTTTGGCAGAGTCTCAGGTTATAAAATAAACATACAAAAATCACTTGGATTCCTCTACATCAACAAAAAGAACACCGAAGAGGAAATAACCAAATCAATACCATTCACAGTAGCCCCCAAGAAGATAAGATACTTAGGAATAAATCTTACCAAGGATGTAAAAGACCTATACAAAGAAAACTACAAAGCTCTACTACAAGAAATTCAAAAGGACATACTTAAGTGGAAAAACATACCTTGCTCATGGATAGGAAGACTTAACATAGTAAAAATGTCTATTCTACCAAAAGCCATCTATACATTTAACGCACTTCCGATCCAAATTCCAATGTCATATTTTAAGGGGATAGAGAAACAAATCACCAATTTCATATGGAAGGGAAAGAAGCCCCGGATAAGCAAAGCACTACTGAAAAAGAAGAAGAAAGTGGGAGGCCTCACCTTACCTGACTTCAGAACCTATTATACAGCCACAGTAGTCAAAACAGCCTGGTATTGGTACAACAACAGACACATAGACCAATGGAACAGAATTGAGAACCCAGACATAGATCCATCCACGTATGAGCAGCTGATATTTGACAAAGGACCAGTGTCAATTAACTGGGGAAAAGACAGCCTTTTTAACAAATGGTGCTGGCATAACTGGATATCCATTTGCAAAAAAATGAAACAGGACCCATACCTCACACCATGCACAAAAACTAACTCCAAGTGGATCAAAGACCTAAACATAAAGACTAAAACGATAAAGATCATGGAAGAAAAAATTGGGACAACCCTAGGAGCCCTAATACAAGGTATAAACAGAATACAAAACATTACCAAAAATGATGAAGAGAAACCAGATAACTGGGAGCTCCTAAAAATCAAACACCTATGCTCATCTAAAGACTTCACCAAAAGAGTAAAAAGACCACCTACAGATTGGGAAAGAATTTTCAGCTATGACATCTCCGACCAGCGCCTGATCTCTAAAATCAACATGATTCTGTCAAAACTCAACCACAAAAAGACAAACAACCCAATCAAGAATTGGGCAAAGGATATGAACACACATTTCTCTAAAGAAGATATTCAGGCAGCCAACAGATACATGAGAAAATGCTCTCGATCATTAGCCATTAGAGAAATGCAAATTAAAACTACGATGAGATTCCATCTCACACCAGCAAGGCTGGCATTAATCCAAAAAACACAAAATAATAAATGTTGGAGAGGCTGCGGAGAGATTGGAACTCTCATACACTGCTGGTGGGAATGTAAAATGGTACAACCACTTTGGAAATCTATCTGGCGTTATCTTAAACAGTTAGAAATAGAACTACCATACAACCCAGAAATCCCACTCCTCGGAATATACCCTAGAGATACAAGAGCCTTCATACAAACAGATATATGCACACCCATGTTTATTGCAGCTCTGTTTACAATAGCAAAAAGTTGGAAGCAACCAAGGTGTCCATCAACGGATGAATGGGTAAATAAATTGTGGTATATTCACACAATGGAATACTACGCATCGATAAAGAACAGTGACGAATCTCTGAAACATTTCATAACATGGAGGAACCTGGAAGGCATTATGCTGAGCGAAATGAGTCAGAGGCAAAAGGACAAATATTGTATAAGACCACTATTATAAGATCTTGAGAAATAGTAAACCTGAGAAGAACACATACTTTTGTGGTTACGAGGGGGGGAGGGAGGGAGGGTGGGAGAGGGTTTTTTTATTGATTAATCAGTAGATAAGAACTGCTTTAGGTGAAGGGAAAGACAACACTCAATACATGGAAGGTCAGCTCAATTGGACTGGACCAAAAGCAAAGAAGTTTCCGGGATAAAATGAATGCTTCAAAGCTCAGCGGAGCAAGCGCGGGGGTCTGGGGAACATGGTTTGCGGGGACTTCTAAGTCAATTGGCAAAATAATTCTATTATGAAATCATTCTGCATCCCACTTTGAAATGTGGCGTCTGGGGTCTTAAATGCTAACAAGCAGCCATCTAAGATGCAGCAATTGGTCTCAACCCACCTGGAGCAAAGGAAAATGAAGAACACCAAGCCCACATGACAACTAAGAGCCCAAGAGACAGAAAGGGCCACATGAACCAGAGACCTACATCATCCTGAGACCAGAAGAACTAGTTGGTGCCCGGCCACAATCGATGACTGCCCTGACAGGGAGCTCAGCAGAGGACCCCTGAGGGAGCAGGAGATCAGTGGGATGCAGACCCCAAATTCTCATAAGAAGACCAAACTTAATGGTCTGACTGAGACTGGAGGAATCCCGGCGGTCATGCTCTCCAGACCTTCTGTTGACACAGGACAGGAATCATCCCTGAAGACAACTCATCAGACATGAAAGGGACTGGTCAGCGGGTGGGAGAGAGACGCTGATGAAGAGTGAGCTAATTATATCAGGTGTACACTTGAGATTGTGTTGGCAACTCTTGTCTGGAGGGGGGATGGGAGGATAGAGAGAGAGGGAAGCCGGCAAAATTGTCAAGAAAGGAGAGACTGAAAGGGCTGACTCAAGACGGGGAGAGTAAGTGGGAGTAGGGAGTGAGATGTATGTAAACTTATATGTGACAGACTGATTGGATTTGTAAACGTTCACTTGAAGCTTAATAAAAGTTATTATAAAAAAAAAAAAAAGAACAAAATGACAGAATAAACAAGCTGCTAGAAACCATACAAAAACAGCAACCACAAATCCAAAAGTTTAACAATAAAATTTCAGAATTAGACAACTTAATAGAAGGTCACAGGAGCAGAATTGAGACAATAGAAGTCAGAATTAGTGAGACTGAATATAAATCCCTCAAAACCAATTTGTTAGAGGAAAAATCAGAAAAAAGAATGAAGAAAGCCTAAGAATTATGTGGGATACTATCAAAAGGAAAAACCTATGAGTGATCAGAATACCAAATGGGGGCAGGGAAATAATGGAAAACACAGAGAAAATTGTAGATGATACATTGGCAGAAAACTTCCCGAACATCATGAAAGATGAGAAGATATCTATCCAAGAAGCTCAACAAACCCCATACAGGATAAATCCCAAAAGAAAGTCACCAAGACATATTATAATCAAACTTGCCAAAACCAAAGACACAGAAGGAATTCTGAGAATGGCTAGGAATAAATGAAGTCACCTACAATGGAGAACCAATAAGACTAATGGGCTAGCATCTAAACTATAAATCCTTGAAAGAAAGAAATTGCCAGCCCAGAATTATATATCCAGCAAAACACTCTCTCAAATACAATGGTGAAATTAGGTCATTTTCAGATAAACATAAATGAAGGGAATTTGTAAAAACCAGACCAAAACTGAGTCCTGCCTCATTAACATAACTGCCGCTAAACCCACCTCATTAACATCATAGAGGTAGGATTTACAACACATAGAAAAATCACATCAGATGACAAAATGGTAGACAATCACATAATACTGGGAATCATGGACTAGCCAAGTTGACATACATTTTTGAGTGACACAATTTAAACTATAACAGATGGTTATGGTGGAGAAGGAAAAAACCCAGAGAAGGAGGGGTGGGGAAATCACTAACTAGATAGCAGACAAGTGCCAACTTTGGTGAATGGAAAGACAGCACACAATATAGAAGTCACCACAACTGGACTAAAGCATAAGCATAGAAGTTTCGTAGACACATCCAAACACTTTGAGGGATGGAGTAGCTGGGGCTGCGGGATGGGGACTGTAGTCTTGGGAGACATCTAGGTCAATTGGCATAATAGAGTTCATAAAGAAAATGTTCTACATTCCGCTTTGGTGAGTAGCATCTGGGGTCTTAAAAGCTTGAAAGTGACCACCTAAGATACATCTATTGGTCCCACCCCACCCAGAGCAAAGTAGAATGAAGAAAAACAAAGACACAAGGCAAATACTAACCCAAAGGACTAAAGGACCACAAGAACCAGAGACTCCACCAGCCTGAGACAAGAAGAACTAGGTGGTGTCCAGCTCCAACCATCAACCACTCTGACAGGGACCACAACAGACAGTCCTGGACAAAGCGGGAAGAAAATGTAGAACAAAATTCAAATTCACAAAAAAGACCAGACTTACTGATCTGACGGAGACTGAAGGAACTCCTGAGACTATGGCTCCAGACTGTCTGCTAACTTAGAGTTGAAACCGTTCCCGAAGCCCACTTTTTAGACAAAGATTAGACAGGCACTGGGTATAAAACAAAAAATAACACACATGAGGAACGTGCTTCCTAGCTTGATCAAATATATGAGATCAAATGGGCAACTCCTGTCCAAAAGTAAGATGAGAAGACAGAAAAAGACAGGAACTGGACAGATGGACACAAGGAACTCAGAGTGGAAAGGGGGAGCGTGTGTGCTACCACATTGTTGGGACTGCAACCAATGTCACAAAACAATATCTGTATAAATTTTTGAATGAGTAACTTGAGTTGTAAACTTTACTTAAAGCACAATAAAATTATAAAAGAAGAGAGATTGACTGAAGATACAACTTAATCCTGTAGATTGTTTCCTGCCTCATTAACATAACTGCCTGTAAATCTGCCTTGATAACATCATAAATGTTGGGATTTACAACACATAGGATAATTACATCAGATTATAAAATGGAGGACAACCACACAACACTGGGAATTATGGCCTAACCAAATTGACACATATTTTTGTAGAACACAATTCAATCCATAATATTCTAGCCTTCGGCCCCCCAAAATTCATGTCCTTGCCAAATGTAAAACACATTTACCAATCATTTCATCCTAAAAATCTTAAATCAACTCCAAGAGCATATTCCTTCCAGGGGCAAAATTCCTCTTCATCTGTGAAATCTAAAGTACAAGTTATCTGCTTCCAAAGTACAATGGTGGAACAGGCACAAGATAGACATTTCCCTTACAAATGAGAGAAAGTGGAAGGAAAGAAGAAATAATGGGCATCAAGTAAGTCCAAAGCCCAGCAGAACAATTTACATTAGCTTTCAAGTCTTGGAAATAATCCTTTGTTTTCTGAGGTCATCTAGGCAATGGCCCTGCCCTCCAGACTCTAGAAGTTGGCCACTGTCATGGATTGAATTGTGTTCCCCCAAAATATGTGTCAACTTGGTTAGGCCATGATTCCCAGCATTGTGTGGTTGTCCTCCATTTTGTGATTGATATAATTTTCCTATGTGTTATAAATCCTAATTTTTGCCTGTGGTTAATGAGGCAAGATTAGATTACGTTAAAGAGGATTAGGGTAGGATGTAACACCCTTGCTCAGGTCACATTCCTGATCCAATGTAAAGGGTGGCCTACACCAGCTTTTATCTTACAAGAAATGAAAGGAAAGGGAAGCGAGCAGAGAGGGGGGGACTCATACCACCAAGAAAGAAGCAACTGGGAGCACAGTATGTCCTTTGGACCTGGGATTCCTGCACAGAGAAGCTCTTAGTCCAGGGGAAGATTGATGACAAGGGTCTTCCTCCAGAGCCAAAAGAGAAAGCCTTCCCCTGGAGCTGACACCCTCTACTAGACTGTAAAAAAATAAATTTTTGTTTGTTGAAGCCATCCACTTGTGGTATTTCTGTTTTAGCAGTGCTAGATGACTAAGACAGCTCTGCTCTCTGGATTCTGGGCAAAGGTCCATCAGCCCTGGGCTTTAGCTCTGCCTTCCAGGCCCACTGGAATGACAACTCTGCTACTTTGGATTTGGGCGGAGTTCATTCTCCTAGTCCATCAGAGTGGTGACTCCACCACCCTGGCCCCATTCTTCTGCCCCTTGGGCATGGTAGACCCTCTTCCTCAGCTTTGGGCAGTAGATCCAGCCCCATGCCCCTAGCACTCAGGAACAGCAGCCCCACACTCCAGAACCAAGTTGATGAAGATCTGACTCTTTGAAACCTGTGAGGCCGTGGCCCCACTCTTTGAGACCCAGTAGACCTTTGTTCCACCCTTTGAGACCCCTGTGCTTCCTGATCTCCTTTTCTCTTCAGCTTCTGCTTCCTGGTTCCTTGACCTCTCAGCCCCTTGGGCCTCTTGAGCAGGCCAGGCCTCTGCCTTTCTTAGGCAACTGCTACAAAGCTCTTTAGCTCTACCAATAAATGCCTGGAGGCACCCCATTCTGCCAGTAAACATTGGCTGGAAGGCACTCAGCTCTCTCTTTATGTGTCAGCAAGCCTTGTTCCATGTATAAGTGCCTGGAGGCACCATGCTCCACCAGGAAGCTTCCTGCCCAAAGGTGTTCAGCTTATTTGCTCTGTGAGTCAGCTCTTACGCCATCTTGCACCAGTCTTCTGGTTCTGCTGCTGCCGTTTTTCTGCTGCTGCTTCTTGCCATCTGCACCATCTATGATGCTACAGCTCCTCTAACTTCCTTCTGAGCCCTCACCAAAATTTTCTTAATGCCCATAATTCCACCAAAAGTCTCTTCAACGCAATCTAGGCTTTTACTATCAGGCACTTTAAAATTCTTCCAGTCTCTACCCACTACTCATTTCCAAAACTGCTTCCACATTGTAGGTATCTGTTAGAGCTGCACCCCACTCCCAGTACAAAATTCTGTCTTAATTATCTAGTGCTTGTATAGCAGAAATATCACAAGTGGGTTGCTTTCACAAATAAAAATTTATTTTCTCACAGCCTAGGAGGCTAGACATTCAAATTCAAGGTGCCAGCTCCAGGGGAAGGCTTTCTGTCCCTGTCAGCTCTTGGAGAAGCTCCTCGTCATCAATCTTCCTCTGGTTCAGGAGCTTCTCAGTGCACAGATCCCAGGTCCAAAGGATGTACTCTGCCCCGGCTCCTCTTGCTTGGTGGTAATGAGGTCCCTCTCCTCTCTGCTTGCTTCGCTCATTTATATCTCGAAAGAGACTGACTCACTATACAACCTAATCCTGTATATTGTGTCCTGCCTTATTAACATAATTGCCACTAATCCTGCCTCATTAACATCATGTTGTTGTTGTTAGGTACTGTCAGGTTGGTTCCAACTCATAGTGACCCTATAAGAGAGAGTAGAACTGCCCCACAGGGTTTCCAAGGAGCGGCTGGTAGATTTGAACTACTGACCTTTTGGTTAGCAGTTGAGCTCTTAGCCACTACACCACCAGGGCTTCATTAACATCATAGAGGTTAGGATTTATAATACATAGGATAATTATATCAGATCCCAAAATGGAGGACAACCACACAATACTGGGAATCGTGGCCTAGCCAAGTTGACACACTTTTTGAGGAGACACAACTCAATCTATAACATTGACATGAGAACATGTTAAAAAAAATCCACCTTACAATGTTGGAACTGGAAAGAATGGGCTAGATCAATTAGTCCTTTACCTTCATTGTAGAGAAAAGGAACTTCTGTTTCTGAGAAATAATGAGACCTGTCTGTGGCCAAGTGTTACACCTGCTAACCAAAGGGTCTGCAGTTCGAATCCGCCAGAAGCTCCTTGGAAACTCTATAGGGCAGTTCTACTCTGTCCTATAGGGTCGCTATAAGTCGGAATCGACTCAATGGCACTATTTTCTAGGTTTGTGGCCCCTCAGAGGTAGTCAATGGTAAATCAGAACTGAGACTACAGGTTTTCTGATCATTTCACCTTTCCTCCTTCCACTTATATTAGTTAGGGTAATGCTTACCAGCTGGATTAAAAAGACCCCAAAAATGTAACACACAAACACAATATAGGTGCAATTGTTGCTCATGCTGCAGACTGGAGTGAATGCACCTTGTCAATGGGTGGTCTCTGACTAACAAAATTCTGAGATCTAGGCTTCCTATAGCTCTAGTTCTTCAACACATGGCTTCCAAGGTTACTTTGGGGTCATTTCTTTCCCATTTGGCTAAAAAGGGGAATAAAGAAGACATGTAGGAGGGAGATTTTTTGAGCTAGGTCCAGAAATAACAATCATTGTTTATTATAACATTCCATTAGCTAGCAACTAGTAGTTTATGACTACTTTTGGCAGTAAGAGATGTTTAGGAATATAGTCCAGGTATTTGCCCAGGAGGAAAAGGAAAAAAAAAAAGTTGGTGAGTATCAAGTGGGCTCTACTTCATTGAATAGGATGCTAATCTGTAGGGATAACCCAGTAAAAGATGCCCAGCATCCTAGCCCTGTCATATAAGTCAGGGAAATACTTGGATGACTGCTCCAGGGTTATAGTCCCCAACCATCAAAACATTGGTGATGCCACAAAGAGGACTTCTCCCTGCATATCCAGTCTCTATCCAGGATCACACTCTTCCAATCTGCCATGACCTTCACATTTATCTCTGCTTTCAGGTTTAGTACACAGGCACTAGTGGAAATATGGTCACATGGCCACATTAAAAAGGAATTAAAAATGAATTAACTATTTTATTCAGAACAGACATCTTTTTATATGCTATGCATATATTCTACAAGTGTGAAAATATACATTGGAGAATCATTTGACCTAGGATACAGGCGTTTAATTTAAAATGCAAAGATAAAATTTTTCCCTGTGAATGGAGTTTTAAAAAAAAGGTCAATTTAGATAAAATGGATGAAATTCTTTAATAAGTATATATCCCCCCCAAAAAAACCCAAACCAAAGTAATTGCCATTGAGTCGATTCCAATCCACAGCAACCCTAGACGACAGAGTAGAGCTGCCCCATAGGGTTTCCAAGAGCGGCTGGTGAATTTGAACTGCTGACCTTTTGGTTAGTAGCCATATCACTTAATCACTGTGCCACCATGGCTCCTAATTATATTAGGATACATTACAATTGCTAGTTGCTGTCAAGTCGGCTCTGACTGCTGGTGACACCACATACAATGGAAGGAATAGCTGTCCAGTCCTGTGCCATCCTCCCAATCATTGGTATGTCTGAGTCTATTGTTGCAACCATTATGTATTCTGGCCTAGGGAGCTCATCTTCCAGTACTATATTGGACAATGTTCTTTTGTGATCCATAGGATTTTCATCAGCTAATTTTTAAAAGTAGATCTCCAGGTTTCCTAGTCCATCTTAGTCTGAAAGGTGCACTGAATCCTATCCAACATGGGTAACCCTGTTGGTATTTGAAATAACTGTGGCATAGTTTCCAGCAACATAGCAACATGAAAGCCAGAGCAGTAAAGTTATATATCACAACCTTTCATCCCATTAAGAAAACAAGGCTTTTAATTTATAAATCCTAGAATTTTAGGAAACTAAAAGCATAGGACATAGGCAATAGATTTGGAAAAATAACATCAAAGTTTGAAAAAGAAACTGAATTTCTTGTATGAAAAAAGGGATTGAGTAAGAGGAGAAGCCATGCGAGTTTGATAAAAAGCTCCCCCTCCGCCTTTTTTTTTTTTTTTTTTGGTTATAGTGCCTTGCTCCCTGGGTCAAGCACAAGGGTGAGCCAGAAAAAGCCATTAAGTGGCTGAAAGTTGTCTTTTGGAATATAGGACCTTAGGTAGCCTCCCAGAGTCTCCCACACCTCTGGAAAGGGATGATTCATGTGTACTCCATTAAAGAGAAGCTTGTTTTATGACCTAAAGGGATGTCGCGAACAATAAAGAGGGCTGATTAATGCCCTGTGTGAACAGACGATCAAAGACCAAGCAAGATAATTATCTTAGGCTGGGTTCTCTAGAGAAGCAAAACCAGTGAAGCATAAAAACCAGTGAAGCATAAAGATATATAGAGAAATTGATATCAAGGAAATGGCTCACATAGTTGTAGAGGCTGGAAAGTCCCAAGTTCATAGGTTAGGCTGGAGACTTCTCCTGACTCATAGCTTCAGGGGCTGCTGATTCCAAGATCAGCAGGTGAGCTGCTAGCTGAAGTCCCAGGAACCCAAGGTCGGATCAACAAGAGCCAGTTGCAGGATCCAGAGAAAGCAAAAGACAGTGAGCTTCGCCAAAAAGTCCACCTATATTTTTTTCTTATATTTTTTATATTTTATATATTTTTTGGGGGTTGGGTATAATCAGATGTAGGCCACAGATGTAGGCCACACTCCCAAGGAAATTACCTTCCAACTGATTAGCCACTCATAACATCTCATCGCTGGCGCGATTACATCATATCAGATCTCATTATGAGGTGACCACATCATTACATAGCTACCGAACTGCATCATAACTGCCAAACCACTGAGAATCATGGCCCAGCCAAGCTGACACACAACACTTATCGATTACAGAAATGGAGAGAATTTACTAAACTTTTAGTGGAATGATGGAGTCCCTGGGTGGTGAAAATGGTTTATGAGCTTGGCTGCTAACTGAAAAGTTGGCAGCTCAAGTCCACCCAGAGGAGACTCAGAAGAAAGCCTTGGTGATCTACTTGGGGGAAAAAAAAATCAGTCATTTAAAACCCTATGGAGCACGGTGATACTCTGACACACATGTGTTCACCATGAGTTGGCATCGACTCAATAGCAAATTTTTTTTTTTTTAATAGTGGAATGGATTTACCTATTATACTTCTGAGCACTCACCACTCAGATCACAATATAACCATTTACAAAACCAAATCCTGTTTTCTCAGGCTTCTTGTCAGGAAATATTCCAAACCCTATCCTCCAAAGCTAACCACACGGACCTCTATCACCGTAAATCAGATTTGTGCGTTTTGAACTTCACATAAATAAAATCATATAATTATCCCTATTATGTATCACATTATCTGGGGTTTATAAGTATGCTTTTATAACATTTTAAATATGTGCTGGCCTCCGGGCAGGGACTTCCGAAACTGCGTAAATTAGGCGGAAGTTAGTCGGCACCATGTTTTTGGGCTGAATTTATTGCAGGAGGTTCTGCAGCTGGGAGGAGCGACTGTGAATGGCTTTTGTCGCTTTTTTCCCTCTGTACAGTGCGATAAGTCTCCTAGATATATTTACTCTCCCCTTTTGTGTTAATTGGAGGGCGCAGTATTCATCATTAGATAACATTCAAGCGCACAAGTTATTTTCAGGAGAACACTGTAAACACGCATCCTTGATGTACTTTGTGTACACAGGTACGAATAAGCACCACTTACGTTTTTCTGGCCGTTCGGAACTATGAACAGCAAGATAAGCCTCGTAATGATATTTACGTTTTCTTTGTGTTATTAGACAGGTGCGGTTTTGGGGAATAGATGTGAAAAACTTATTTCTAGGAGAAATATATTGTAAGCACGCATTGTTGCATCCTTGAAGTACTGCATGGACATTTCGTGCAATTGTCAAAGACCTGTCTTCCAGTTTCTAAGCTGTAAGTACTTGTTTCTGGTTTCTAAGCAGTACGAGGTAATTTATTGCAGTGGTAATGTTCTCATAACAGCACATCCTCTTGGGGCCTTAGTTTTAGACAAGGCTTGAATTACACAATGGCTCCATTTGTGTTTTCTCACAACGTTTGGGGGATATGTTATTTGTATTATCTTGTTGTGATGGTTCAGGTTGTGTCCATTTTGCTGGGCTATGAGTCACAGTGGTTTGGCAGTTATGTAATGATGTGGTTTGGCATTATGCAATGATGTAATCATCCTCCGTGATGTGATCTGATGTGATCAGTGTATCAGTGTTAAGGGCAGTTACACAATGATGTAGGGTGCCTTTATGTGTTACTTCATGTTTTCAAAATTCCACTCAACACCAGCAACAAAAACAATTGAGAAGAAAAACCAATTCTTCCCTGCCTCATTCCACCTATCTTACCTCCAGAGTTTACTGGTATATATGTGCACCACACAATATTAATAAAAAATCCTATTACATAACCAAAGATTACCAACACTCAGTGATTCAGCACACATTCTATTAGTGAGAAAACATTACATCACCCCAAAATTACAAACATAAAATAATTAGTTCATGAAAGGGATAGTGTGTCCAGGTTCTTTTTCTCAGTATTATGTCTGTGAGAGTCATTCATGCTATTGTGTGTCGTAGTTGGCCACTGCTATAAATATTTGCTCTTTATACTACAAAATTTATCCTTTTTGATTGCTGTACAATGTCCCCTTGTATGACTATAACAGTATTTTTACATTTTCCTATTGACGATCATATGAGTCATATTTGTTTTGGGGTTATTAGGTATAAAGTTGCTATGAACATATTGTAGATGTCTTGTGGACATAAGAATTTATTTATCTTGAATATATATGCAGGAGTGAAATTGTTGGATCGTAGGGTATACATATGTTTTGTCTTTAATTCTGCCAGAGTTTTCAAGAGTAGTTATAAATTTATATTCCTACCGTCGATGTATGGACATTCTAACTCTTCTGCATCCCTTGCTAATTCTTGCTACTTTCTGTCATTTTCATTTTAGTCCTTTAGCATAAGGAGTAATTGTAATTCATCGCTATGTTAATTTTCATTTCATTGATTAGTAGTGATGTTGACCAGTATTTCACGTACTTAATGGTCATTCAGGTATCTTGCGGAGCCTCGGTGGAGCAATGGTTAAGCACTGGGCGACTAACGGAAAAGCTGGTGATTCAAAGCCACCAGCAGCTCTGTGGGAGAAGACTAGAGATCTGTTCCCTTAAAGATTGCACCCTAGGACACCCTGTGGTGCAGCTCTACTCTGTCACATATGGTTACTATGAGTCAGAGTCGACTCCACAGCATACAACAGCAATAACTGAAAACTCTGTGGAGCACAGTTCCTAGTTGAGATAGCCTCATTTAGGAAATGTCTGTTAAAGACTTTTACACATTTTTAAAACTTGGTTGTCTCTCCTTTTTTTTTTACTGATTTGTGAGAGTTTTTATATATTCTATATGAGGTTTTTTTTTTTTTTTTCAGAGAGTAGACACATCCCGACTTAAAACGTGTTGTATCCAGATGGCTGTGTCATAAGTCAGTTCTGACTTAAGTCAAATACCTCTTTCTTTTTTATTTTCTTAGTTTGCATTATTATTGCCTTTTATTATTAGTATCTTTATAAATCTGCTCTTTGTCTTTGGAGGTTGGAAACACGACATATAAATATCTGTGAATGAACATCTAAGAATGACGACGTCAGCAAATTATGAGGTACAACATTGTATGTAGCACAAAAACAGACAATAGTTAAGTTAGGTTCATTGTAACTCGAATACATCGTAAACTGGGGACTACCTATATATGTATCATGACTATTTTTTGCATAGCTGTAGCTAGTCTTTTTACTCTGTTAACATTGTCTTTTGTTGAACAGAGTTCCTGGTTTTAATGAGGTCTGAAGATTTAAATATTTTCTTTTATGTAGTGCTTTTGCTATCCTGTTTGTTTAAGAAATAACAGCTTTGATTAAGTTAATAAAGATATTGTTATTTAAAAGAATATTTGCTGTTTTACCTTAAAGTTATTTGATCTACCTCAGAAAACTTATTTTATGTATAGTGTGAAGAAGGAGTCAAGTTTCTTGTTTCTTTTTACTATATGAGTGTCCACCTCAATGACCATAAATTATTGAAAAGACCATTTTTTTTCCATACTCAATTGACATGGTGAATATATATGTGGTTGTATATGTGGGAGTCTGTTTCTAGACTCTATTACTTGCACCAGTACTACACATTTTAAAATTGATGTAGCATTGCGATAAGTCTTTATGTTTCCAAACTCTACTGCAAAGAAAGTCAATTTCTCTGGGAAGGGATTTTAAGCTAACTGTTCTATGGCCTGCTTGGCCACAGTCCCTAGGCAAAATCCCTGAGCCAAGCTTCTGGTGCTAGGGGCAGGGACAATGGCATGCTTCTCTCTGAGTGACACTCCAGTTTAGGAGATAGGCATTCATTGAGTGGGAGGACAGGAGCCACAGGTTTCCTTGGCTTGCCCTGTGGGCATGGAGTCCTCACCCCATAAGCTGGAGTGAGAGCTGCAGTATTCTCCGTGACACCATACACGACATAAAGCCTCCACCCCAAGAGTAGGAGCTGGGTGGAAGAGGGGAGCCCCCCTTTCTGGGCCTCACTCACCTGGAATGTAGTCTCAGCCACAGGTAGCTTAGGACAAGGTGATGTCCTGCCCTTCCTGGACTGAAAGCTGGCAGAAGAGGGAGCCCTATGTTCTTGGCCATACCAGTCTCTATCCTGCCCTTCCTGGACTGAAAGCTGGCAGGAGAGGGAGCCCTATGTTCCTGGCCATACCAGTCTGGAAAGGAGTTTCCATCTTGCTGAACTGAGAGGGAAGAGGTAGGGCATGAATCCTGGTTCAAATACCAGAGATGTTCCCAGTTCTTACTGTTTTACTAGATTTGCTTGAATAAAAATTTCTTCCTTTGTTTTATGTCTTTTCGTCATTTCCAGATATTTTAAATGGTTGGGTTTTGTTTGTTTTATAAGATTTTCACAGTTTCACTGGGGAGCAGTTTCACAGAGCTCCTCATGGTGTCATGCCGGAAGTGGAAGGCTGCCCACTATTTTTGACACTAAAGAATTTTGGGCTCTCCTTAATTCAGGCAAAGAAAGTACATTATGGAGGGCATATCTTCGCCTACCACAAGCAAAGGACAGTATTCATGATTCAGTATTCCCAGGAGAATGAAGTATGTGTGTATGTATGTGTGCCATTTTCTGGTAGCAACAGTTCTTTTCCTAAATAAATATATTTTGCATTTCCTTTCTTGGCTCTAGATCAGGACATGGCTGATAAGGCAATGGTGATGAGGGAGCTAGTGTGAGCCAATACTCTATGCTTCCCCCGGTTCATAATTTTTTAAATAACAAAATAAAATATCCCCAGAATATTTATATTTTAGGCACCAGGCATATCAAGACATGTTGTCAGTTCCCATTTTTAATTACTCTTCTAATTGCTTTCCATTTTAAGTTCCACTATAAACCTCCTTTGTACCACCTGCCATACATATAAATGCTTATTCACAGTAGAATGGGGTGGGAGAGGAAGAGAGGGAAAGAGGGAAAGATAGAGAAGAGAAATTAAGGCTTAAATATATTCTGTTGCATCTTAGGTGTTCAGGAATACGCTACAGAGTCCAACTAACCACATTGCCTCCACTACTTGAAGACATGAAATAATGTAATCAAAAGACAGCATGAAATCTTTGTCACCTAAACCAGTTTGTGTTTTACATGTGAAATTCTAGACTAAGCATATAGGCATAAAATGTACCCATTTACATGTCTCTGATCTGCTCAAATACCATAGTTTCTGGTCTGAGTTTTGTAAATCACTAAAGTTTTGGAGTGCACTGTTCTGAATCAGAATTTCACATATTGTGATTTTCTGTCTACTTGCCACAAAATCCCCTGACATATTTATTTAAAATGCTAATTCCTGGTTCCTCTCTTATTAGCTTTTGGAATTGAGAACATAATGATGCATTTTTAACAAACACCCCAGATGATTTTGATGCATGCTAAAATCTAGGACCCACTCTCTCTGTACTTGTTTTTATGTGAGGGGCACACTGACATGCTTTGCTGGGGGAGCTGATGCTGTGGAGCACAAAGCATGTTGGGATGGGCATCAGGAAGTGCCTGCTCTACCCCTCATGAAGTGGTGTTCGGTGAGCCACTCGTTCTTTCTGAACTTTGTTATCGTCGTTTATAAATTGGAGATGATATTCTAGTTCTCCTCTGAGGAGTGCTGAGGATATCAATCAAGACAGATCAATTTGCAAACCCACTTTGCAAAATGGGGCATAATTTACAACCTCAGGAAACTGATACCTAGCGATGTTTTGTTTTTATCTTCACAATGACTAAGATATATTTTACAACTTTACTGGGATATAAAGTAAAAAAAAAAAAAAATGTTGTGGGAAATTACAATTACAGAGTAAAACATACCAGGTAAGCCTGCTCTCATCATATTTTTTCAGCAGGTGACCCAGGAGCTAGAAAAAGATTGTATGCACATCAAAACATGTCCAGAAGTTGCATTCTGATGGGTGCCTTATATAAATTTAAGGGGTCAGAATAAATTATGGGTGACATGCAATGATTAATAATGAGGATATTAATTATATTCCTGAATTGTGGCACCTGCATTTAGTCCCCAAAGAACAGAATGATTGTCAGAGCCAGCAATATTTATCAAAGTGACACCAAAGTCACAATATATGGATTTACTCTTCACCTCCTGAAATTTATAGACTTTGATTAAGTCATGTGATAATGCATGCAGGACATTCTGGAGCTATTGTATATCAAAAGGACAACTCTGCTGACGGCTTCTCCTTGAAACATCTGCAAGTTGCCAAATTCAAGAGAGCATATGTCTGGAAATGGTATTAATGACATATTGTTTAAGGGGTGAATTGCTTATCTGCCAAAAGTCCTCAACCTCTCTATTACCATTCTTTTGCTTTTAGAGGTGACTGATTACTTTTATTCAAGGATGAAAGGACCTTTATGTTAGCTAGAATTTTTCCTGTACAACAACTGACCAAAGCCTCCAAATCTAGAAATTATAGGAAAAACTACTAGCATGACCGAAACTGAGACAGGAGGTAAGTTATGTTAGTAATATAGATAGGACACCATCACCTATCTGCTAGTTTGTCATCCTGTAGTGGCTTGTGTCTTGTTATGATACTGAGAGCTATTCCACTTGTATTTCAAATACTAGCAGGGTCATCCATGGTGGAAAGGTTTCAATGGAACTTCCAGACTAAGAAGAAAGGCCTGGCAATCTACTTCTAAAAATCAGTCAATTAAAATTAGCCCTAAGGACCACAACAGAATGTTGTCCTATATAGTACGAAAAGATGGTCTCGCTAAGTTGGAAGGCACTTAAAACACGCAGTGGCTTCAACAATAGACTCTAGTATACCAATGACTGTGAAGGTGGCGCAGGGCTGGATAACGTTTTGTACTTTTGTACGTAGGGCTGCCATGAGTCGAAGCCAACTCGACTGCAACAACAGCATTAGGACAAGAATCAAGGGTTCAGCAACTGGAATGCTGTCCCTTGATGTACCTAACTTGATCATATTGGTGCACACATTTAAAAATCATAGAATTCTAGCTTTGAAAGGGATCTTTGAGATGATTTTTCTAAAGGAGGCAAATATCAAATATCTTTCAGGATTATCATTCTGGGATTAATAAATGGGGACTGATGGGTCCTGAACAGAGAGACACTTGGATTAACAGATTAAAAAGAAACAGACCACTATTCTACAACCTCTCATTAATCCAACCCTCACATTTCCTGAATGAGGAAAGTAAGTGAGACCCATAAAAATCATGCAGCTTGTTAGGAGCAGGGCCCAGATTACAACCCAATTCTACTAAGGTATTCAATTTGGTTTCATTTATAATCAAAGCTAAGGCTGTTTTAAACTGCCTGAAATAATCTGTACATTTCCTAAACCAGATTTGCAAGACAGAAGATTTATACATTTTATTTGAAAGCATCCAATTTATGACTTTCATTCATTTAGATATCTTGGCAGGATAATTACTGAACATCCTAAAGTTCTCTGAATGCTTAATTTACACTACTAGTTTATATAATACTTTATTTTTTCTTAACTGCACTTATCATGACATGCTGTATTTTATGTCTAGAAGTATACTCCCTTTCAATAAGAAGTATATATCTACTTATTGTGCAGACACTTAAATTGTTTTCTGATACATCTAAGGCCTAGGTGGCCAATAGATAAATTTTATATATTGCCTGCATCTCTAAAATCAGTCAAATTACTTCTCTAGTAGCATAATGCTTAATGGATTATTAACCAACTAAATTGTTGGATTTTATTTAAATGAATTCTAGAACAGCAACTAGGATTCCAGATGGCTGATATATTTAATAGCCAATATGGGAATATAGAGTAGGTGAGGATAGCTGCCTCAAAAAATATTACATAACTTTTAAAGCTTTTGACATACTGGCAATACTGCTCAAACATTGCAAAATGTTTTTATATGGTAAATACCACTGGCAAATGGGTGAAACTCATAAGCATACGTTCTCACCTTTAAACAGGGGACATAACATACATAAATGCAAGGCCCTAAATAAATTACAAATTTATAACCAGATGCTGTAAGTGTAGATAAAAATATGCTTTCAAAAAGTTAATAGCCAACTCATTAAGGACACAGTCACCTTCTAGTCTCCTAATATTTTTATCATAAATGAATACCATAGAAAACAGATACTGTGCAGAAAAGAGCCACAGGTTAATGTAGGGAAATTATCAAAGAACAGTAAAGTGGGTAATTTTGGGAATTTTCTCTCAATACTTCAGTCCATGTATTAGCTACCAAAAAAAAAAAAAAAAATACATATTTATTATACAATAGCCAAATGCCAATATTTTATAAAGTAAAAAACATTAAAGTATCTTCCTTTAAAAACAATTAATTACAGTTAATACTTGGCACTTACCAATAATAAAGGTTTACATTTAGAGTACTACTGCCTTAGACAAATTTATATTAATGGATCTTAACAAGTAACAGATGAAGGGAAAAAGGGAAGACTGTGAATGTGTTGAGTGTCAGGTGCCAGTGGAAAGGTTGGGTCAGTGACTGGAATTCAAAAATAAGGAATTTGAAGGGGAGCTATGGTGGGAGATTGATTTTGTAAAATATCTGCTCAGAGTGATAGCTAAAACCATGAGGATCAATAGATAACTAAGGAAGAGTATGTACAAAGAAAAACCCAGAAGAAGAGACAAAGAAGAAGGTGAAGAAGCATAGCCTGAGGGGCAGGAAAACTTCAAGAATCATGCCCTTTTATTAAAGCCATGAAGTCTACTTTTAAGAAGAGTTAAGGTTGTGAACAGGATCCACTATATTCATTCCTGAACCACAGTTTTCTCATCTACTGAGGGAGATGGCGTAGAAATTCTTATAAAGACAGCTTCCAACTCAAGTGCAATCTGACAATTGAAAGCTTTAGAGAAATTTTAATAAAATAATGTGGAACAAAGCTCAGATTTTAAAGTTTATTTGGAGAGTGGGTACTGGGCAATGCTTTATTTCTGTCAGCTTCTTCTTTGTCAATAACTTTCAAAAGATTCTCACATGTAAAAAGTTACAAATGCATGTATTTACTTAACCTTGAATTTTTAGAGTCGGTTATTCCAGATAGAATTACAGCCATCTTTATATTTAATGAAGTTTTATTCTTACAGCAACATTTCAGGGAAAATGTGACTATTTAATGACAAATACATTCCTGAAACTAGTAGTTTTGGTCTCAATATTAACGTGGAATGGCTGATAAGGATGTGAAGAGTGAGCTACAACCACAACGACAAAGCCAACTATGATAACTAGGAAAAAGTAGTGTCTCTTTCTTCCAGTCAAGAAGACTTGACTTCTGTTCCAAATACATGGCAATTACATTTACAGTTTAAAAGACAGATCCTTAATTGTTAGGTAAAAGAAAGTGCCTAGGATAATATTAATAAAAGCAGAGTATTTAACAACAAAACATTAATCGAGTTTAACAGGGAACCAAGCTATCAGGAAAATATAATATCCATGAACTTGTATGCACTAATACAGTAAATATCCTAAAAAGAGATAGATCATATACCAATAGAATAACAAATAGGAAAACAAAACTGTAATGAAAGTGGATTTATGTATTTCTACCAGATACAGATAAACAGTCATAAATTTAATAGAGGTATAAACAACACAATTGATTATATGTGTTGTATATGCATATGTCTATATTTTTAGAATCTAGGCTCTAAAAAGAGAGAATATGCATATTTTTTAGAACATATGAAACATTTACAAAATTTAACCCTGTACTAGGTCTTGAAGAAATCCAAAAAGGAAAACAAACAAAAAGAATATATATACATATATAAAGAACTCTGCCATATTGATCCCATTCTGTGACCACAATGGAATGTAATTCCTTTGCAGCTACATGTGTTTATGTGGCTGAGTTCTTGCCAATAAAATGGAAGGTAAATGATGACTACAACTTTTGCATCCCTGGTTTACAAGTAAGTTACTTGCCTTGGGTTTGCTTTCTTTCTTTCCTATAAGCTGAAATTCAGATAGGCAGCAACTAGCCTTGACTCTGCAGACAAGAAAAGCACTTAGGAGATGGCAAAGCATCTAAGATGGAAGAGGCCTGTTTACTGACCAACCTTGGAGAACAGACTTGTTCCATTAGGCAGTTACGTGAGAGAGAAATAAACTTGTATCCTGTTTAAGCCACTCTATCTTTGTTACAGCAAATTGAAATTGATGCTGAAAATATTTTTCAAAGAATTTAAAACCTCTGGGAAGATGTAGATTTTTGCCAGTTAATGCAGACATGTCTGTGTAGGATTTCAATCACTTTGGTATTCTCAAACATCCCGCACTCATTAACACATGTACCCTATAGCCAGCAAGTTGATGTCAAGACTATCTTAATCCTTTTATCTCCATTACATTGCTCTCTATTTTCAGCTCTCCCACAATTCAAGATTGTGCTCAAATGTTTAACGAGAAAAATGCTGTTTCAAACAAAGGCTAACATTGTATATAAATATACAATAAAATAAACAAAAGGATCAAAGATTCTAAAAACATTTAGATTCATAAATAGTTTCATACATTTCTACCTTAAATATATTAAGAGTTTTCTTCTAAACAGAAATATAATAGACCACAATTTAGGTTGCTGAAAGTATTTGCTAAGTTGAACATACAGTTGAACATAAACATGTTGATTTTTGCATGTCTACTCTGTGATTGGCTTTGTGTGCTAGGAAGGCACTTGGCATCACAAGCCTGCCTATGGCAGATACTCTCCAAGTATTTGTTTAATTGAATTGATGTTATTCTGTTTTATCTTTTTTAAAAAACCTCTGCAATGGAAGTATTGGTAAATGCATTTTTCAGATGATGAAACTCTGACATTGAGACCTTAACTCACTGGCAAAAGATCATAGACTTTGAAACTGTTAAATTGCAGAGTACAGTGTGTAAAGCAAATATAAATTCAGGGAAAGGGGTGGTTAATGAAGATGAGAGGTGTGACCAAAGCCCAGGGAAGACATTAGGGAATGGCTCATTGCTCTGTTACTTATAAAGCCAATTGAAGATGGAGCCAAGATGGCGGAATAGACAGATGCTTCCAGCGAGCCCTCTTTACAACAAAGACCAAAAAAAACAAGTGAAATGAGTATATTTGTAATAAGCTGGGAGCTCTGAGCATCAAAGGCAAGCTTAGACAACGAACTGAGGGGTGAGGGAGGAACAGACCGTTCAGAAATAGAGAGGAGTTACTGGACCTGAATCACGGGAAGCCCTCAGGCACCATTCCGGGAGCAGCAGTGGCAGTTGGCGGGGGGGGGGGGGGTGGTACTAGCATTCAGCTGCAGTTTCCTCAGGTAGAAGCAGCCAGCCACACAGCCTGCTCACACATCTGGAGCCTGAGGAGAACGGCGCTCTCAGCAAAAGCTAAGTACTTGCTTATATTTTACTGCGCCCCTCACCCACCCCCAAGCCAGCTTCAGTGGCTGAATCTGTGCGCCTGAGATAGACCCTGGTGAGGACCTAGAGCCATCCTCCCGGCCTTGGGGAAGGAAAAAATTTGCAATTGAGGGGAAAAGATAATTTGCTACCTCCATTAAATGGAGGAGCTCAGGACAAAACCGGCTCCTGTCCAGGCATAAACCGTCCGTAGACCTTGAGCACCTTTCCCTTCTGTGTGGACCTGTGTGGGCCTATTTTGGGAGAATAGGCCCTTGTTGGCAAACTCCAACCATTACAGCAGTGCGGCGGAGAGGTGGACGTTTGACGTTTGACATTGCTTTGCCTATTAAACAAGGTCCTCACCTTCCCACATCAGGGACCTAAGGAGTGGCAGCTCCACTCAGGTCACCCGTGACAGGGATCCAAAGATAACTGGTACCTCCCAGTCCTTACAACCAAAAACTTTGGTGCCCATGGTCCCTTTGCAATACCCACCCACCAGCACGTTCTAGGGAACAGAGACACATTTTCCTCAGAGACACTTGGGGGTCGGTTCACAGCCCCCTGCCTTGTTCAGAGCGTGACCCCCCGCTGCAATCAGATACCAGTATATACGCCAATCACCCTTGCCCCTCTAAGACTGTAGGACAGAGCCTGTACCACACACTTGATGATCAGCTACCTGGACACCTGAGCTGAATTCATACAAGAAAACTGAATGGAGTCCTAGACTGATATACCTGATAACAGATCTAGCCAGCTGGGGACAGGACACCAGAGCTCTAAAGATGAAAATAATCAACCTAGCTCACTCAAGCAACCCATAGGGGTATGTCAAAACAAAACAAAACAAGCAGCTGCGACACAGTAAGCAAGCATAAACTAATACAATAACTTATAGATGGCTCGGAGACAACAGTCAATATCAAGTCACATAAAGAAACAGACCATGATCACCCCAACAGACTCTCAAAACAAAGAATCCAGGGATCTTCTAGAAGAAAGTGCATTCCTGGAACTACCAGATGCAGAATACAAAAGTTTAATATACAGGCCCCTTCAAGACATCAGGAAGGAAATGAGGCAATACTCAGAACAAGCCAAGGAACACACGATAAAGCAACTGAAGAAATTAGATTATTCAGGAACATGATGAAAAGTTTAATAAGCTGGAAAAATCCATAGACAGACAGCAATCAGAAATTCAGAAGATTAACAATAAAATTACAGAATTAGATAACTCAGTAGAAAGTCAGAGGAGCAAAATTGAGTAAGTAGAAGCTAGAATTTCTGAACTCGAAGATAAATCAATTGGCACTAATGTATTTGAAGAAAAATCAGATAAAAGAATTAAAAAAAAATGAAGAAACCTTAAGAATCATGTGGGACTCTATCAAGAGAAATAACCTACAAGTGGTTGGAGTACCAGAACAGGGAGGGATAACAGAAAATACAGAGAAAATTGTTGAAGATTTTTTGGCAGAAAACTTCCCTGATATTGTGAAAGATGAGAAGATATCTATCCAAGATCCTCATTGAACTTCACATAAGGTAGATGTTAAAAGAAAGTCACCAAGACATATTATAATCAAACTGGCCAAAACCAAAGATAAAGAGAGAATTATAAAGAGCAGCGAAGGATAAACAAAAAGTCACCTACAAAGAAGAGCCAATAAGAATAAGCTCAGACTACTTGGCAGAAACACATGCAGGCAAGAAGGCAATGGGATGACATATTTAAAAAACTGAAGGAAAAAAATTGCCTGCCAAGAATCATATATCCAGCAAAACTGTCTCTTAAATATGAAGGTGAAATTAAGACATTTCCAGATAAACACAAGTTGAGGGAATTTGTAAAAACCAAAACAAAACTACAAGAAATACTAAAGCGAGTTCTTTGGTTAGAAAATCAATAATATCAGGTATCAGTCCAAGACTGGAACACTGGGCAGAGCAACCAGAAGTCGACCCAGACAGGGAAATAAAAAAAAAAAAGCAAGATTTAAAAAAAAAAAAGAGGACAACATTAAAATAATACAGAGGGACCAAGAAATGTAATCATATGCCTTCCATATGGAGAGGAAGATATGGTGATACAAAGAAATAAAAGTTAGTTTTAAATTTAGAAAAATAAGGGTAAATAATAAGGTAACCACAAAGGAGACAAACTATCCTACTCATCAAAATAAAATACAAGGGAAAAATACAGACTCAGCAGAAAAAAAATCAACAACAATAAATATGAGGAAAGGAGAATATATAAAGAAAATCTACCCAGCACATAAAATCAAGTGGAAAAAGAAACTGTCAACACACAAAAAAAGACATCAAAGTCATAGCAGTAAATTCATACCTATCTATAATTACCCTGAATGTAAATGGACTAAATGCACCAATAAAGAGACAGAGAGTGGCAGAATGGATTAAAAAACACCATCTGTCTATATGCTGCCTACAAGAGACACACCTTAGACTTAGAGACACAAACAAACCAAAACTCAAAGGATGGAAAAATATATATATCAAGCAAACAACAAGCAAAAAAGAGCAGGAGTGGCAATATTAATTTTTGAAAAAATAGACTTTGAACTTAAATCTATCAGAAAGGATAAGGAAGGACACTATACAAGGATTAAAGGGACAATACACCAAGAAGATATAACCATATTAAATATTTATGCACCCAATGACACGGCTGCAAGATATATAAAACAAACTCTATCAGCACTGAAAAGTGAGATAGACAGCTCCACAATAATAGTAGGAGACTTCAACACACCACTTTCAGTGAAGGACAGGACATCCAGAAAGAACCTCAATAAAGACATGGAAGATCTAAATGCCGCAGTCAACCAAATTGACTTCGTAGACATATACAGAACACTCCACCCAACAGCAACCAAATATACTTTCTTTTTTAGTGCACATGGAACATTCTCTAGAATAGACCACATATTAGGTACTAAAGCAAGCCTTAGCAGAATGCAAAACATTGAAATATTACAAAGCATCTTCTCTGACCATAAGGCCATAAAAGTGGAAATAAATAACAGAAAAAGCAGGGAAAAGAAATCAAACACTTGGAAACTGAACAATACTTTGCTCAAAAAAGACTGGATTATAAGAGACATTAAGGATGGAATAAAGAAATTCAGAGACTCCAAAGAGAATGAAAACACTTCCTATGAGAACATTTGGGACACAGCAAAAGCAGTGTTCAGAGGCCAATTTATATCAATAAATGCACACATCCAAAAAGAAGAAAGGGCTAAAATCAAAGAATTATCCCTACAACTTGAACAAATAGAAAGAGAGCAACAAAAGAAACCCTCATGCACCAGAAGAAAACAAATAATAAAAATTAAAGCTGAACTAAATGAAATATAAACAGAAAAACAATTTGAAAAAATTCACAAGACCAAAAGCTGTTTTTTTGAAAAAATCAACAAAATTGATAAACCACTAGCCAAACTGACAAGAGAAAAACAGGAGAGGAAGCAAATAACCCAAATAAGAAATGAGAGGGGCGATATTACAACAGACCCAACTGAAATTAAAAGAATCATATCAGATTACTATGAAAAACTATACTCAAACAAATTTGAAAACGTAGGAGAAATGGATGTACCTACCAAAACCAACACAAGCAGAGGTAGAACAACTAAATAGACCCATAACAAAAGAGAGATTGAAAAGGTAATCAAAAAACTCCCAACAAAAAAAAGTGCTAGTCCGGACGGCTTCACTGTAGAGTTCTACCAAACTTTCAGAGAAGAGTTAACACCACTACTACTAAAGGTATTTCAGAGCATAGAAAAGGACGGAATACTACCAAGCTCATTCTATGAAACCACCATATCCCTGATACCAAAACCAGGTAAAGACACCACAAGAAAAGAAAATTATAGACCTATATCCCTCATGAATGTAGATGCAAAAATCCTCAATCAAATTCTAGCCAAGAGAATTAACAGTATGTCAAAAAAATAATTCACCATGACCAAGTGGGATTCATACCAGGTATGCAGGAATGGTTCAACATTAGAAAAACAATTAATGTAATCCACTACATAAATAAAACAAAAGACAAGATTCACATGATTTTATCAATTGATGCAGAAAAGGGATTTGACAAAGTTCAACACTCATTCATGATAAAAACTCTCAGCAAAGTAGGAATAGAAGGAAAATTCCTCAACATAATAAAGGACATTTATACAAAGCCAACAGCCAACATCATCCTAAACTGAGAGAGCCTGAAAACATTCCCATTGAGATCGGGAACCAGACAAGGATGCCCTTTATCACCACTCTTATTCAACATTGTGCTGGAAGTCCTAGCCAGAGCAATTAGGCTAGATAAAGAAATAAAGGGCATCCAGATTGGCACAGAAAAATAAAAGTATCTCTATTTGCAGATGACATGATCTTATACACAGAAAACCCTAAGGAATCCTCCAGAAAACTACTGAAACTAATAGAAGAGTTCAGCAGAGTATTGGAATACAAGAAAAACATACAAAAATCAGTTGGATTCCTCTACACCAACAAAAAGAACATCGAAGAGGAAATCACCAAATCAATGCCATTTACAGTAGCCCCCATGAAGATAAAATACTTAGGAATAAATCTTACCAGAGATGTAAAAGACTTATACAAAGAAAACTACAGCACCTTTCTGCAAGAAACCAAAAGAGACCTACATAAGTGGAAGAACATACCTTGCTCTTGGATAGGGAGACTTAACGTTATAAAAATGTCTATTCTACCAAAAGCGATCTATACATTTAATGCAATTCCGATCCAAATCCCAATGACATTCTTTAACGAGATGGAGAAACAAATCCCCAACTTCATATGGAAGGGAAAAAGGCCCTGGATAAATAAGGCATTACGGAAAAAGAAGAACAAAGTGGAAGGCCTTACTTTACCTGATTTTAAAACCTATTATACTGCTGCAGTAATCAGAACAGCCTGGTACTGGTACCACAACAGATACATGGACCAATGGAACAGAATTGAGAATCCAGACATAAATCCATCCACATATGAGCAGTTGATATTTGACAAAGGCCTCAGAACAGTTAAATGGGGAAAAGACAGTCTTTTTAACAAATGCTGCTGGCATAACTGGATATCCATCTGCAAAAAAAAAAAAATGAAACAAGACCCATATCTCACTCCATGCACAAAAACTAACTGAAAATTGATCAAAGACCTAAATATAAAATCTAAAATGATAAAAATCATGAAAGAAAAAATAGGGACAACATTAGGAGCCTTAATACATGGCATAAACACTATACAAAACATTATAAAGAATGTAGAAAAAAAACTAGGTAACTGGGAGCTCCTAAAAATCAAACACCTATGCTCATCCAAAGACTTTACCAAAAGAGTAGAAAGACTACCTACCTACAGACTGGTAAAAAGTTTTTAGCTATGACATTTCTGATCAACACCTGATCTCTAAAATCTACATGATACTGCAAAAACTCAACTGCAAAAAGACAAATAACCCAATTAAAAAATGGGCCAAAGATATGAATAGACACTTCACTAAAGAAGACACTCAGGTAGCTAACAGATATATGAGGAAATGTTCACGATCATTAGCCATTAGAGAACTGCAGATCAAAACTACAATGAGATTTCATCTCACTCCAACGAGGCTGGCATTAATCCAAAAAACACAAAATAATAAATGTTGGAGAGGCTGTGGAGAGATTGGAACACTTATACACTGCTGGTGGGAATGTAAAGTGGTACAACCACTTTGGAAATTGATTTGGTGCTTCCTTAAAAAGCTAGAAATAGAACTACCATAAAAAAAAGAAATAGAACTACCGTACGATCTAGCAATCCCACTCCTTGGAATATGTCCTCGAGAAATAAGATCTTTTACACAAACAGATATATGCACACCCATGTTTATTGCAGCACTGTTTACAGTAGCAAAAAGATGGAAGTAACCAAGGTGCCCATCAATGGATGAATGGATAAATAAATTATGGTATATTCACAGAATGGAATACTACGCTTCGATAAAGAACAGTGAGGAATCTGTGAAATATTTCATAACATGGAGGAACCTGGAAGGCATTATGCTGAGTGAAATTAGTCAGAGGCAAAAGGACAAATATTGTATAAGACCACTATTATAAGAACTTGAGAAATAGTTTAAACTGAGAAGAAAACATTCTTTTGTTACAAGAGGGGGGAGGGAGGGAAGGAGGGAGGGCGGGAGAGGAACATTCACTAATTAGATAGTAGATAAGAACTACTTTAGGTGAAGGGAAAGGCAGCACACAATACAGGGGAGGACAGCACAATTGGACTAAACCAAAAGCAAAGGAGTTTCCTGAATAAACTGAATGCTTCGAATGTCAGCATAGCAGGGGCAGGGGTCTGGGGACCTTGATTTCAGGGGACATCTAAGTCAACTGGCATAATAAAATCTATTAAGAAAACATTCTGCATCCCGCTTTGAAGAGTGGCATCTGGGGTCTTAATCGCTAGCAAGCAGCCATCTAAGATGCATCAATTGGTCTCAACCCACCTGGATCAAAGGAGAATGAAGAACAACAAGGACACAAGGCGATTACAAGCCCAAGAGACAGGAAGGGCCACAGGAACCAGAGTCTACATCATCCTGAGACCAGAAGAACTAGATTGTGCCCAGCTACAACTGATGACGGCCCTGACAGGGAACACAACAGAGAACTCGTGAGGGAACAGGAGAGCAGTGGGATGCAGACCCCAAATTCTCATAAGACCAGACCTAATGGTCTGACTGAGACTGGAAGGCCCCCGGTGGTCATGGCCCCCAGACCTTCTGTTGCCCCAGGACAGAAACCATTCCGGAAGCCAACTCTTCAGACGTGAATTGGACTGGACAATGGGTTGGAGAGGGATGCTGGTGAGGAGTGAGCTTCTTGGATCAGGTGGACACTTGAGACTATGTTAGCACCTCCTGCCTGGAGGGGAGATGAGAGGGTGGAGGGGGTTAGAAGCTGATGAAATAGACAGGAAAAGAGAGAGTGGAGGGAGAGAGCAGGCTGTCTCATTAGGGGGAGAGTAATTGAGAGTGTGTAGCAAGGTGTATGTGGGTTTTTGTGTGAGTGACTTGATTTGTAAACTTTCACTTAAAGCACAATAAAAGCTATTAAAAAAAAACAAAACAATTGAAGTGTTCCTTTAGAGGAGGTTGTCATTATGGACATTTGTGTTCTAAGCTTAGTACTGACTATTCAAAACACGTTTCAAGACAACATAAACTACAAAGTTATTAGTACCTTCGTTTAGCCTTATATTACTATTTTATCTTAGATTTGGAATATATCCTATGTAAATTATTTCCAGTATTATTGTACTGTGTGTAGTCAGAGTTCAGGTAGGAAAAGATAAATCAAAGTGGTTAACTAATATCAGAGAACAAAGGGGGAAAATACAAAAAGAATACTGATTTGGAGTTATAAAGAGATAGTAGTATGCGCAAGAAGTAGATAACACTCCTAAAGCTGGGTGACCAAGGAAAGGGGTGGAATTATCAGAAGTTAGCATATAGGAGCTTGCAGATCTGGAACCTAGAGCTCTGAGGAGCGGACATTGCAGGGCTTAAGTTAGTGTTTACAGTGGAGCTGGGCCCAGACCCTGAGAAAGGGGTGGCAGTTGGTGCTGGCAATGCTGCAAGGCTGGTTCTGAGAGGTGCAGAGAAGTTGGAAACTAGAAGCAACTATTTAAGGGCCAAGACTGGGGCAACCCCAACAAGAATAATGAGTAAACACAAAAGGGAAAAACCCTTCTCTCTCTTCCTGCTTTCCACACTTGTTGTAGTGTCCCCGTTGGCAGGCCCTAAAAGGGAGTCAGGAGGAGTGGTAGTTCAGTGGTAGAATTCTTTCTTGCCTTACACGTGGGAGACATGAGTTCAATTCCCGCCCAATACATCTTAAGCACAGTCACAACCCACGTGTCAGTGGAGGCGTTAGTGTTCCTATAATGTGCAGAAGATTTCAGAGGAGCTTCCAGACTAAGATGGATGAAGAAGGAAGGCCTGATGACCTACTCCTAAAAGAAGTCAATGAAAACGGTATGGATCACAAGGGTCTGATTTGCAGCCAAACACAAGGATAGTGCAGGATCAGTCAGTGTTTCATTCAGTTGTGCACGAGGTCAGGGCTAACTCAACGGCAGCTGACAACAACAAAAGAGAGTCAGTTGGCAAAGACGAATTTTTTTTTTTCTTTCTGTCTGGGTGATCCCAGTCCCAGCATCAAAAGGAAGAGTATGAAGAATGAATTTACAGCTGTGAAAAAAGAATAGCTTACTACCTCTCACATTTATGTTCTAAGATGAGGAGTAAAATGTAAACATTTCATAATAATTTTGCTATAAAATTGAAATCCTTTCCACGTAATTTTATTGCACTGCCTTTAGCTTTTCTTACTGCTAAATGCGCATCTCTGTGGGAAAAAGCAAGAAAAAAATTGTTGAAAGGTGAGTGAATATAATACTCACCAGCTATTTAAAGACCATCATTGAAAGGAAGAAAATATTTTACTTTCATTACAATTGTGTTTAGTGCAAGCAAAATGTTAACAGACAAACTAATGTAGATGAGAAGAAAATAGAAGCTAAAGGCTACCCTTATGTGCGCTAATGAACAACCACTACATACCAAATGAGAAAGATGAAGTAAAGGAAGGATAAGTGGTGAATGATGACACTAATGAGCAGCAGCTGTGTAACATTTTTTATGCTTTTCCTACTTTTGCACGAAAACCTGACTGCAATCAAGGTGCTGACCAGATTGCTGTCATCTCAAGGCTCAACCGGGGAAGGATCTGCTACCTAGCTCAGCCACATCAGTGTTGGAAGGCCTCAGGTTCTCATTGTTTGTTGACTGGAGACTTAAGTTCCTGGTCACATGGGCCTCCCTAGGGCAGGTCACAGCATGGTACAGGGAGTGAGCAAGAGATCAATAGAGCGCCCAAGATGTAAGTCATGTTCTTTTTGCAGCCTGATCTCAGAAGAGTCATCTGCTCCACTCTACTGCATTCTATATCTCTAGAAGGAAGTCCCTAAATCCAGTCCACACTCAAGGGGAGGGAATTACAAGAGGGCATGAATACCTTGAGGCAGGTATCATTAAGGGTTATGACAGAGGCTGCCCACACTGATCCTAAAACTTAAAGCAACAGGGTAGTTTGTCTGTGTTCTGGCCCTAACAGAATCTTAGAAAAGGGTAGGCATTAAAATTTTGAAGATTATGAAATCCGCTTGTTGAGATATTTTATGATAGGTCTACCATCAGCATTATATGGTTAAATAAGCTAATATATACATTCAGGACAAAGTTTTACAGAAGTGTGTGCCTTGGAGTTATTTTCAGTTCCATAATGACTCTTTCTAAAAAGTCTATAAAAAAAAAAAAATTTATAGTATACAACTATATTGTATACTCTCTACGGTGATTGATTCAGAAGGTCAGTAACATCATCTTTGTGACAATAATGACTGTCTTTCTGATTTTTAAGGCTTTTCCCTCAGGGTGCAAGTTGGCTACCACAATTCCAGGCTTTGTACCTTCATTCAAGGCAGGAAAAAGTGTGGGAAGGGGGCACTAGTAAGCACTCTTTTTCATTTATAAGATCTCTCGAAAGCCCTCTTGCAGACTCCCTTTACACTACAGTAGTCACCAAAAAAAAAAAAGTTTTTTTCTTTTTTTTTAGTCATTCCTAGATCAGAGAGAGACTGAGAACTTGTTGACAGATCCACACAGATCATGATTAGGCCCCTGGGGCTGGGAAAGGGGGATGCCTTTCCTGAGGTCGAGGGATCTTCACACTCTAAAACATCAAGTCTTGCCTGGTAAGCTGAGGAGGAAAGGTTGTTGGACGTGCAATGCGCATCAAAGTCTCCACCACACCAAAGTTTGTGGATGATAACCAGTGTCTCCCCCAGCCTTGTATACTTTAAATGCAGTGAAATTTTATTCTTCTAATTTATTTCTACCTTCTACTTTATCATATGAAATTATTAGCTGCAGAAAATAAATGCAGCTAAAATGAAGTTATATAAATCAGGGCTTTAAGGCAATAAATTTTTAATTTAATTCTTGAGCTGTTACTTGTCTTACTGTTAGATAAAATTAGGTTAGAACAAAAAATACATTATGCAATGGGGAAAACTACAGACGCTTTATGTAATAGATGTTAATGATGAAAATTTTTATAACGAAATCTTTACCTTCTAATGTCTGCTATCTGCCTTCATGCTCCAGTCCTTCTTCATTATGAAGTCTACACTTAATATTTTAAGTGCAATTTAATAATAGATGAGGGGAAATGAAGTCTTTTTTTTTTATGTTCTTGAACACCTCATGTTTAGAGTTGTTCAATAAATCTGCAGTTGTTGGAAACAAACATTTTCTAACTTAAAAATGACATTGTATAGACAGGCTATTAAAATGGACTAAAAACCCAAAAATAGGGAAAAACTACATTCAGAAACTTAGAATATGATTAAGATTATACTTCAAATTCATGGCCTAACTATGAATTTTAATAAATGGTATTAGGATAATTTGATAGTAATCAGATTTTACTCAAAATGGAATCATTTCAAATACATAAACAATGTGAAGAAAATAAAAGTAATAAAAGAAAATAGAAGGTTGTTGTTTTTAATCATGAAATGAGCAAACTTTCTAAGACTGATAGAAAAAAAATTGGTAATTTCAACCACGTTAAATCAAGTATTCTGTACTACGCAACACACACACAAAGAACAAAGATTGGTAATTATATAACAAAGGGCTAATTCGTTTAACACAGAAAACACTCCCAAACAATTAAAAAAAAAAGAAAGGGACCAACATAAAGTTGTCCAGAGGTTACGAGAATACTCCACAGAGACATTAATTCAAGTAGCTAATCAATATCTGAAAAGATGGTCTACCTCACTCAAAAAAAGATAAATGAAAAGAAAATTAAGAGAGAATGTTATATTCTCCTAACAGATTAGCAAAGACCAAGTTGATTTTAAAAAATTATGAAATATATATTAATACATGTATGCCTATAAAATTTATTAATATTTCTCAGAAAATAAGAAACTGATAATATGATTGTTCCTGGATAAGTGAACAGAATGACTGCTGAGAGACATTTCATTACAAACCTTTGTGTGTCATCTGCAACTTAAACTGAGATAATCTATTCCTATTTTAAAAATTAAAATCATTTAAAAATGAAAGAGTACTGTAAAATTTGGTGACCCAATTGTAATCTAACTGAAAATCTACAATTAAATTATCACATAATTTCATAAAGCATTACTTAACATCTTTGCTTCTCATTTACTCCAGACCAAATTCCAACTTCTAACTGTTAAAACAGTATTTCTTTGTCTGAGAGATTTCTCTGAATATTGACACCTGCTTTGTTTGCCTGTGCAGCAGGCCAGAAGTGCCTGGAAATTAGCTCCCCACAGGAGCAGCCCCCAGTGAATGATTGACAATACCTGGTATTTAAGTAGCTAAGTTCAACTATCCCTCGAGTGGGATATCTCTGAGGCATGTGTCTTATCCTGGCTGATAGAATTTCCCCAGTGTGATTAAGCTCAAATTATATGATGAAAGTTATACATTTGGTATTGGGTTCAACGGTCCAAAGTGCACAAGTAGGTTTCAACATTATCGTGGTCCAAGAACCCAAGCCACATACCTCTGTTGTACTACATACCCACATGTCTCCTTCAGGTCACACCTATGGCCTTTTGGCCAGTCTCCTATAGCCAGCTGGCCAAGGAATAAAAGTATCCAAGGCTTCTTCATGATTGGCTGCCTCCTCATATACCCAGTTATACTTAGGAGTAGCCCTAAAATATAGCAATGAGGGAAAAACCTTTCAGTGGTCAGATATTTCAGCTATACACATTTTTGTTGACTTGGTGTGGAGAAGGGAGTGGGCTGAAATGTGGATGTTCATAGAATCATGAATAGCATTGAATGACTTGGCTAGTTGGTCAAGAGCCAGAAAGGAGCAAGATTAGAATATCAGAGGAAAAAGGTTCTGGGAAAGAAACATGTAGATAGATTTATGAGAGTGAGCAAAAATTGTACAGATCTTTGTGTCAGGCATCATGGTTACCAGAAGCATCCACAGAGAAAAGATACATAATGACCAGATGGAGAGGCTATTGTGGAAATCAGCCACCCTCTTTCCTCAGCCCGCCTCTCCTAGTGTTACATGATAAACTTATGCTAGGCCTGTGAATGGAGCAGTAATAAGGGCAGGGATGAACAATATGCATGGACCCAAAAGCAGGGGGTTCTTCCCAACTGTATCATACTAGAACTGGCTCCAGGAGTCTCTGCTACTATGACATGAGTCATAGTAGAATTCCACATATCAATAAACTCTTCCTTATATAGTACTCATTCTGCATCTATCCAACATCCCATCCAACTTCACGCCCTAAACAGGATGACACCTCTTGAATGGCTTTTTTTCTGAATTCCATTAACTTTGTGATCCTCTTTTTTCTTCTTGATTTAAAGATATTTACAGACATGAGTCCAATTCGTGAGCTAAGTCATCTGTGTGTAAGTGGGGGGACAGAGGGCATTATAAAGAGCAGGGTGTTTCCCAAATTGTGTTCTGTGGAACACCAGCACCTTCACGATGCCAATACGGGTTCCATGGCTTAATAAATTTGGTGAAATGTTACAAACTAAACCTTAATCTTGTAAGTTTTCACATTTTATAGGCTGTGGGAAGTTCTAAAGTAAATATAATTATTTTGTTTTACTTAATATATATTTTCTCAAATTTTTGAACCATGGGACATTCTTTCTAAAAATTCTAACCCTTCAACTTAACATATTTTAATGTGTTTACAACTGTACAACACAATTTGGGAAAAAACTTTAAGCAGTATTTTCTTAGCACACTTCAGAATAGGGGAGTATAGCAAATGCCCTAAAATTAAGAAAAAGTTATTTCATTACAGCAAATATAATAACTGATAGTAAAATTGTGCAGAATATACTATAATTAGAAAGTATGTGCTCTTTCATGCATTATTTTAATTAAAATTATTAAACATAATTGCCATTTCAATACTTCAGCTAGACAGAAATCCTTTTATGGGGAGGAGCGTATACCAATAATTCAGCAATGTATAAGTACGTTGGTAAGTATGTTCTTTGTGTTGTGCATTTTATGTTCATAGTCAATCATAGATTTCTTGCAGGCCCAGGGTATGTCTCTTGTATCTTTCATATTTTCTCTCTAAATATGTGTTACCTATCTGTTCACAGGGAGTTCAATAAATATACTATGGAAGTTCTTTACATTCAATATCTCCAGATTTCTCAGATTTTCTACAATATTTATTTGGACTAATTTGTCTATTTTTTATTTAATATGTTTAGTTTAGGGTATACTTACATCTACATTTCAGTTTAAATTTTTGAGACTTTATTTTTAGCTAGTTTCTTACATTGTTAGATGTCATATTTCCACTTATAGTTTCACATTTAGAACACTATTATCTGAGCCTTGCTACCTCAAATCCATTTAAATATTTTCACTCAAGTAACTGAAATAGATGACCTTGGAGTGGAAACACAATATACTATATTGGATCAAAAAACTAGGCTTTGTATTGTAAAGAACTGAAAGCATTCATGAAATAATGGAATATTCAGTAAAGCAAGTGAAAAATGTCATTGATCAAAATCAGAAATATTATACAAAAATGTTGTAATGTTCCTGTCCAACTTATAGACCTAAAAGCATTCTAATTACACTAAATTGTTGTATTTAAAAAGCTTGTCAAAATCTATTACTCTACTGGTGCCAAATTTTCAATTATACAACTTATCTAATACTAAACAGGAGATTAGTTAAATAAAGACTTCTAGAAAAAATACATAAACATTTATAACAAGGATCCAAATTTTATATATGTTAATTTCAATAAAAGATAGGTAGTGAAACACATTCCCTTGAAAAGCTCAGAAGTTAAATCAAATAGTCAAATTAAAGTTACATTTGTCAACTAAGATGCATTTCCAAAGCATTGCTGTTGTTGTTAGATGCCGTTCAGTCAGTTTTGACTCATAGCGACCCTATGTATAGAGAATGAAACACTGCCTGGTCCTGTGCCACCCTCCCAATCGTTGCTAAGTTAGAGCCTGTTGCCACTGTGCCAATCCATCTCATTGAGAGTATTCCTCTTTTTTGCTGACCCTATACTTTACCAATCACGATGTCTTTCTCCAGGGACTGGTCCCTTCTGATAACATGCCCAAAGTAAGTGAGAAGAAATTGCATCACCCTTGCTTCTAGGAAGCATTCTGGTTGTAATTCTTCCAAGACAGATTTGTTTATTCTTCTGACAGTCCATGGTATATTTCCAAAGCATAATAAGTGAAAAAGAAAAGTTACAAAAAGATAGGTTTATTATAAGACCATTTATATAAATAGTAATAAAAAAAAATCCTTTATTATGCCAAGTGAAATAAACCAGACATGAAAGGACAATTTTTGTTTGATTCCACTTGCATGAAATATCTCGAACAGACAAATCACAGAAAAAGAAGTGAATTAGAGGTTACTTGGGGATAGGACGGAAGAGAAAGTAGTTGAGTAATGGTTAGAAAGTGCCTGTTTGTGGTGATGAAAAGTTTTGGAAACAAATAGTGGTGATGGTTGCACAACATTGTGAATGTAGTCAATGCCACTATAATGTACACTTAAAAATGGTAAAAATAGCAAATATTTAATTTTACCACATTAAAATGTTATTGTTGTTCTCCAGTCAATTCTAATTCATAGCAACCCCATGTGACAGGGTAGAACTGTCCCATAAAGTTTTTTAGACTGTAATCCCATAACACTTAACCACTATGCCACCAGGGTTTCCTATTTGGTTTTTTGGTTTTTAATAATTAGCAGAGCTGCTGGGTGGGTTTGAACCACCAAACTTTTGGTTAGCAGTGGAGCACTTATACGGCTTCCAAGGCTGTAATCTTTAAAGAATCTTTATGAAAGAAGACTGCCACATCTTTCTCCTGCAGAGTGGCTGGTGTGTGTTCGAACCACTGACCTTTCACTTAGTAGCCAAGCTCTTTAACCACTGTGCCACCAGGGCTCCTTAGTAAGTAGGTATATATATATATATAACCCAGCCCATATATATAAAACCCAAAAAAAAACAAACGGAGTGCCATCGAGTTGATTCCGACTCATAGCAACCCTATAGGACAGAGTAGAACTGTCCCATAGAGTTTCCAAGGAGCACCTGGTGGATTCAAACTGCCGACCCTTTGGTTAGCAGCCGTAGCACCTAACCACTACACCACCAGGGTTTCCGTGTGTGTGTGTGTGTGTGTGTGTGTGTATATATATATACATATATATACGTATATATACGTATATATACATATATATACACATATATACATATATTTATATATATATATATGACAACCCTATAGCTGATAGGCCTGGATGGGGATGGTTATTTTTGCAAGCCTTTACCCCACTTATAGAGTATTTGAATTAGAAAGATCAACCAGAAACTTGTCACCAACAATGGCTCAAAGGGCTGATGGTATAATCGCTGAACAAAAATTCCTACATTTCTTGATTAAAGTGGTGCTGGATAGCAGAATGGTATTAGATTTTTTATCAGCCCAGCAAGGAGGTCTCTGTGCCATAGCAAATACTTCTTGTTGTTCCTGGATTACCGCCACTGGAGAGGTTTGAACAAGACATAGTAAAATTCCATTAAAAGCCTGTTTGGTTCCACTCCATACTCCTAATGGTGGTGCCATCCTTTTCTGACCTTTTTAGTTGGCTACCCCAAAGTATTGGATCATGTTTACAAAATTTGTTGCACATAGAAATAATGCTTTTAATCCCACTTTTAACAGTCACTGGAATTGCAAATGTGCTACAAAATGCATTTCTAACCTAGGTACATGCTCTAAGACTCCAAAAAAATATGTACATAGATTCAGCTTATTTTTGTAATAACATGGATGGTTCCTGCGCCCTTAATTAGCCTCATGAACTGGTCAAGTTATTCCTGAAATTCAGCATAAGTCTCCTAGAAGCCTCAAATATGATCACTGAAAATGGTTATTCATGACATGGCATGGTGAAGAACTAAGAGCATGATGCAGAAAACCAACGCTGCCTGACAACTAAGGCATGGGTGGTGGAAATAGCCACTTAGGAGCAGCAAGTCATAAAAAGATCTAGCCCAAGCAGAAAATAGCATTTAAGAATAACACATGCAGAAGAAAGTATGCCTGCAAGTGTGATCAAAACATGTTCCATGAAAACCTTTGATCAAAAGGAGGAAATGGCATGGGGATCTTAAAAATTACAAAGGTGCTTGGCCAGAAGTAGTAAGGCTGAAGCAGAGTCCAAAGACTGGAATCCATCTTTATATAAAAGTTTGTTAAAAGCTTATAGTCAATGCTAGAAACCATTTTGTGTGGTCATTTGTTAAAAGTTGTAGTTAATCATTATGAAAATTTCCAGGAAGAAATGAAAGTACAAGCTGAAACTCATTGTTTCATTTCCCCTACTTAGGGGAGGAATATTCAATGAAGGGTACTTTATCTCAACCAACAAAATTGTTATGCTATGGGGAAGTTATGCTCTCACAAAGGAGCATATTGCAATTTCCTTGTGACTGACCTGAGAACCTGTTGCAAGTCTCTAAGCGAAGAACAGATATTGCTGGGTCATTCCTGAGTGTCTTAGTTGTCTAGTGCTGCTATAACAGAAATGCTACAAGAGGACGGCTTTACCAAAGAGAAATTTATTTCTTCACAGTAAAGTAGGCTAAAAGTCCAGATTCAGGATGTCAGCTCCAGGGGAAGACTTTCTCTCTCTCTCTCAGCCTTCTCATCAGTCTTCCCCTGGACTAGGAACTTCTCCATGCAGGGACCCCGGGTCCCAAGGACATGCTCTGCTCCCAGCACTGCTTTCTATGAGTTCCCCCTTCTCTGCTCACTTCCGTTTCCTTTTTACCTCTTGAGAGATAAAAAGTGGTACAGGCCACAGCCCAGAGAAACTCCCTTTATATTGGATCAGGGATGTGGCCTGAGTAAGGATGTTACAATTCCACTCTAATCGTCTTTAACATAAAATTACAATCACAAAATGAAGGACAACCACACAATACTGGGAATCATGGCCCAACCCAGTTGACACATATTTTTAGAGGTCGTAGTTCAATCCATAACACCAAGGAAACCTCCGTATAGTAACTCAATGGTATCTAGCCAATGAAGACTCT
Organism: Elephas maximus indicus; assembly: GCF_024166365.1. NCBI lineage: Eukaryota > Metazoa > Chordata > Mammalia > Proboscidea > Elephantidae > Elephas > Elephas maximus. Next base: position 64,823,272 of record NC_064824.1, on the reverse strand, counting down.
TTAAACCTATCATGTACTCCTCTGTGTTTTGTTCCTGCCTTTGACAATAATGTATTAATGAATAATCAATCAAAATTATTTTTAGATACACTTCCTTCTGTAATGATATATCAGAGATGCTTTGATTGTGATTCAGTGTTTTCCTATGGTCTTTATTTCTGGCACATGCTGACAGTTTTCCTCATCTGAATGAATTTTTTCTTTGTCTTGGCTTAATGAAAATCTCTTTTGATTAAATTTGAGTCCGAGGTCTTTTTCCCCTAATACACACACACACACACACACACACACACACACATATATGTATTTACATACACATATACACATATAGTCAGAATTGACTCGATGGCAACGGGTTTGGTTTTTGGTTAAATATACATATACACATATATATATGGATAGTCAGAAACAGAGAGACAGAGGAAGGATGACCATGTGACCACAGAGGTAAATGCAGCCAAGGGACACCAAGGTACTCCAAGGAACACCTGAAACTACTAGAAGTTTGTAGAGAGGCATAAAACAGTTTTCCTCTTAGAGCTCTCAAAAGGCATCAACATGGCCAGTATCCTGATTTGGACTTCTAGCCTCCAGAACTATAAGATGATCAATTTCTTTTTAAAGCCATCCACTTTGTGGTATTTTGTAAGACAGCCCTGGGAAACTAAGACATGTAGCAAGGACAATTTTGATAGTCTTTACAGATTTGCTGTCATGAAGATTCCTAGATAGCTCTAGCTTTTTATTCACATCTGTACATATCTATTACTATAACAAATATTATAAAATTAAAAAATGATAACTATCATTTTCTGTGGTTTCTAACACCATGTGTAAGAAAGATCATGGAGGAAAATAAAGAAAGATTTAGGACCAGTAGCCAAGAGAAACTTAACACCAACAAAAGAAAATCATCAGTATGCTGAAAACAGTATTTTCCCTGCCTTCTATTACTTACCAATTGATGGTTAGAGGAAGATAAATGGCAATGAGAAAGATAAGATTTTTTCTGAATAATATTTCTTTTCTGTCTCATGGCACCTTCTATTTGACTTCTGTTCAAAGGTCTTGGAGTTTTATATCTACAGATAAGCACTGGTTTATAAATTCAGAAAAAAAGGCACAGTAAGACTGTTCAAAGACTAGGAAGGCCAGTAGTGCCCCTGACTATAAATTTTCTATCATGTTTATTAGCCTAAACAAACCCCCTCAATCTTAGAAATTGTGCCATGTTCCCTTAAATAGTCAGTGATGTCTAAAATGCTTACTTTCTTCAAAGTTACATTTTGAATGTTAATTTATGGGAAGCAGAGCTGTGCTGAATTATCATTTACAATATGTCAATCTCATACTTTGAAGTACAGAGAATGCTGTTTGTAAACAGTAAAAACTCAGCTTTATTTTTTTGCAATCATTTAGCTTTTAAAATACATCAAAATATACCTCAAAGACAGAAAAATGAAATTACAATCTTTGACATGTTTTTCAAACATGAGTGGTTTCTTATGCTTATATTTTTTGTGTAGCTTCCCTTGCATTTTGACAAAAAAATTTAAAACTGTAATACATTTTCCCAAAATACAGGCAGGATCATATTTAATATGAAATCAGCTTAAGATTAATTTCTCAGTATTTCTCCTTTTAATTAGGAAAATAATAAGCAATTATTCAATAGTAGAACCAATTGTTTCATTTACATTTTTTAAAAAATTACATTTATCCTGTGATCTTCAGTGTTGTATGTCAACTTGGCTAGGCCATGATTCTCAGTGGTTTGGCAATTATGATGTAGTTTGGCAATCATATGATGATGTGATCACCTCCATGATGAAATTTGATGTAATGTGATCACCTTCATGATGGGATCTGCTCTGAATAGCCAATCAATTGAAGGGAGTTTCCTTGAAGGTATGGCCTGCCTCCAATACAGGTGGACTTTCTGGCAAGGCTCTTGGGCTTTTACTCACTCTGGATCCAGCAGCTAGCTCCTGTTTGTTTGACCTCTGGTTCTTAGGATTTAAGCTAACAGCTTACCTGTCATCTTGCTTAGTGATCTTGGGATTTGTCAGTCTTCACAGCCTGTGAGCAAGAGCCCGGCTGATCTTGGATTTGCCAGCCCCTAAAAAAAAAAAAAAAAAAAAATTTTTTTTTTTTTTTTTTACAACTATGTGAATCAGGAGAAACCTCCATCCTGACCCACAGACTTGGGATGTTTCAGCCTTTACAACCCCATGAGCCATTTCCTTGATATAAATCTCTTTCTATGTATTTATATACTTTACTGGTTTTGCTTCTTTAGAAAACCCAGCCAAAGCTATATCCCAAACTTAAGGCATTATTTTTGACTCCCTGTTTAATTTTGAAAAAACAAACAAACAAACCAAAAACAAATACAACCTAATGCCAAAAAGTGATTGCTATGAATTGTAAAAGTTGTAGAAAATACACCTCTGTTTTATAACAGTGTTTATTATTTTCTTTTAATGTTACCTAGATCAATGTCAGTAAGTGGAATTAACTGAGAAATTTTAGAACATATGTCTATACACTTAGCAAAGCCTCTTCAATAGTCAGAAAGAGAGACTTCATATTTTACATTATGATAAATTGAATAATGGTCATATGTAAATGGAAGATTTTTTTCCCGGAAACTGCAAGCAAAAAAATGGATACCATAAAAGCTTACACTTTATATTAAAGATAGGTGTGGGGCCAAGTTTTGAGAGAGGTTCTTACTATTTTATTTCTACACAAAATATTTGGATTTAAAATTATTCGATGTCCTATTAACTAGGAATGATTGGAGACCTTGGGTGGCACAATTATCGTGCTCAGCTGCTAAATGAAAGGTTGGAGATTTGAGTCTACCTGGAGGTGCCATGGAAGAAAAGCCTGGTGAGCTACTTTTGAAAATCAGCCATTAAAAACCCAATGTAGTACAGTTCTGCTCTAACATGCATAGGCTTACCACGGGTCAGAACTGACTCATTAGCAACTGGTTTTGCTTTTTGTTTGCTTTTTAGGGCTTTTAATACTACCATGGGGAGTTGACAGTCAGTTGTTGCAAATAAAACTAGTATTTTTTTTCTGCATTTAGACATAACAACATACATCAAATGTAAAATGTTTATTCATATTATTTGACGAATAAAAATACCTCAAAATACACCTCAAAGATAGAAAAATGAAATTACAATCTTTGACATGTTTGTCAAACATCAATTGATAAGTAATAGAAGGCAAGAAAATATTGTTGTACTTAGTATATTAATTCATTTACCTAACTTGTTTGATGTTATGTATTTCACCATCATCCACAATACCCTTTGATAAATAAACATTATGGTAGTCTTGAAAAAATTTGAGAAGATAAACTGGAGTTTTGCTTTAATAACAACAGAAATACATGTGATGGAGACCATGCTCTTTCCAAGTGCTGTGAAATCAGAAGGCCTGGACTGCAAAAACTAATGATTTTGTATCCTCGAACCATGCACAATAAATTATGTTTTGGTAGAGTACATCCACAAACATTTTTCATAGTCCCTCTTAGCCTCCCCTCTCTTGGGACTCTGTTTTCACTGAGCTAATGTCTTCTGTACAACAGCCAAAAGTTACTTTTTAAAGCACATTATCAGGTACCTTTTAAGAGTTCTTGTTTTCTTAACTGCAGATGGACAAACATTCAGTGACACGTATGTTCAAGATTAGTAGTTTTCTCTTTTTCAAAGAAGAAGAAAAGTTTCAAAAAGAAACTGCAGCATTTTGAAGTTTTTATCTTTATTCTCTATGCAGCATCTTAGAGATTCTCCTAAAGGACAATTCTGAAAGTCATTTTTAGATGTGATCAAAATAACTTCATGCAGAACTTTCAAGACAGTACTTTGATAAGACTAGTCAAGATATACATGTGGGCATCTACCAGTTGCCTGCCCTGTTTTAGACACTCTGGAGAATACAGAGAAATAGAGGTCACTGCTCTAGCACTGTAATATTTCTTTTCATTGAAAACTGCCTCTTCAAGCAGGTCCAGAAGAAGACTGACAATTACTTGTTCCATTTGGATTATTAAAATCTACACAACTGAAACATTTTGAGGAGGTAACAGTCAGCCATATTTCTATAATACTTGAAAGAAGTTAACACGTTTAATTATTTTATTGGAGCCTTGTTTATAGTCCATTAATGGAAATAATCACTCCTCTCAATCCAATGATAAAAAAAATATAGTTTTCACAAGAGAGAATGAAGAAAACCAGAGACACAAAGGAAAGATAAGTCCAAAGGACTAACAGATGACAACTACCACAGCCTCCACCAGACTGAGTCCAGTACTACTAGATAGTGCCTGGCTACCGTCACTGACTGCTCTACAGGGATCACAAGACGGTCCCGGACAGAGCTGGAGAAAAATGTAAAACAAAACTTTAACTAACAAAAAAAGACTAGACTTACTGGTCTGAAAAAGACTGGAGAAACCCTGTGAGTATGGCACCCAAACATACTTTTAACTCAGTAATGAAGTCACTTCTGATGTTCACGTTTCAGCCAAAGATTAGACAGGCCCATAAAATGAAACAAGACTAAATGGGCACACCAGCCCAGGGGCAAGGACGAGAAGGCAGGAAGGGACAGGAAAGCTGGTAATGGGGAACCCAAGGTCCAAAAGGACAGAGTGTTGACATGTCATGCAGTTGGCAACCAATGTCACAAAACAATGTGTATCAATTGTTAAATGAGAAACAAATTTGCTCTGTAAACCTTTGTCTAAAGTACAGTAAAAAATGTATATATATAGTTTTCAGTTTAACTGATATTGTTACGTGGCTACATACTACCTTTGTTTCTTAATCACCGTTTTTGCAAAAAAAAAAAAAAAAGGGAGGGTTGACTAAAAATATTGACATCTATTTGTTTTAAATTATACAGAATATGGCTTCTTTCTCTTCCATGTCAGGAAGGTGAAAGAATAGTTACGCATGTTTTGCCTTCCAAGTACAGCTTGATGACTTAAAGCATCGTCCTTATATTCACCTTCATGTTACCTGCTTCTTCTCAGAGCACAATGAGATATGTTCATTACAGGATAAATTGCTATGTTTACAAGGGTTTACACACAATTGAGAATGGCCAAAAAACCAAAGAACCAAACCCACTGCCATCGAGTAGATTTCAACTCATAGAGAGACCCTATAGAATGGCTAGCACAACAAAACCTGTATCAGTGAGATGCATTATACTGGCTTAACAATTTACCTCCACTTTCCAAAACCAAACCAAACCCATTACCATTGAGTCGATTCTAATTCTTAGTGACCATATAAGACAGAGAAGAAGTCCCCCATACGGTTTCCAAGGCCGTAATCTTTATGGAAGTAGACTGCCACATCTATCTCCAGTGAAGCGGCTGGTGAATTCAAACCACCAACCTTTCAGGTAGCAGCCAAGCTTTTAACCCTGAGCTACCAGGGCTCCGTTCTCCACTTGCTAAGCAGTGTCAAATATCTTATTTGAAGCAGAGCTACAGTTTTTTTGGAATTTTTCTTTTTTATTCTATTTTATCCCTACAGAAAGGTAAATACCAAATGAAAGAAATCAAGGGGAGATGGAGAGCATAGCAAAGCTCAGGTAGAAAGTACGTCTGAATTTCTATACCTTTCTTTGTTTTTTTGTCTCTGTTCTTGCCTATGCCTCACTTACTTATGCATCCAAAAATGGGAAGAACCAAATCTGATACAGCCTATCCAACTGATTAATGTGGTAAGTAGTAGAAAAGTTGGAGATAGATTGGATTTTCATTTTAAAAGAACAATTGTATCAATAGCCTTTGGTAGAAAGTAACAGAATCTAGCTCTGTCTAATCAGGTAAAAATGAAATAAAAGTGAAAGGTATGAACTGGCTCACATAATTGAGGAAGGAGGAACTGAAGAACCAGGGCTTAAAAACAACAGAAAAAAAGAATTACCCAGGGCCAGGGATTCAAGTAGCAGGAAGTACAGACAAGTAGCTTTATGGCGGCACTTTGAAACAAAGATGTCTTATTTACCTAGTGCTGTCGTAACAAAAAATACCACAAATGAGTGGCTGTAAAGAAGAGGAATTTATTTTTCATAGTTCAGGAGACTGCTGTTGTCATCGTTAGGTGCTGTTGAGTCGATTCCAACTCATAGAGACCCTATAGGAGAGAGTAGAACTGCCACATAGGGTTTCCAAGGAATAGCTGGTGGATTTGAGCTGCTGACCTTTTGGTTAGCAGCCGAACTCTTAACGAAAATTGGCATTTGTATATAAACCTTGTATTCTGCTACCTTGCTATAATCGATTGTTATTTCTAGGTGTTTGTTACTTTGTTTTGATTTTTTAGTTAGTACTTTGAGATTTTTTTTTCATTGTGGTAGAAACAAACATAACAAAACATTTGCCAATTCAACATTTTTTACACGGTAATTGAGTGACATTGATTACAATCTTCATGTTTGTGCAACCACTGTCACTAATCTTTTGAAACTTATTCCACCACCATCATGAACTCAGGGACCCCTAAACAGTAATTTCTCCTATCCCCCTCTCTCCCACCCTTGGTAACCACTAATAAACTTTGGCTTCTATGTAAGTGAAATCATATAATAGCTCTCCTTTTGTGACTGACTTATTTCACCCAGCATAATATTTTCAAGGTTTATCCATGTAGTATGTATGTATCAGGAAGTACATTGAGTTTTGAACTTTCTAATTTCATTTTTGCTTATATTTCTTTCAGCCACCTGAGAATTATAAGGGATATATTTGGGAAGTAGAAATCTAATTAGCTTTTTCTCCAATTTTTCTCAGTTGACTTCAATCACTACTGTTAATTGAACATATATTCCTCCCTGGCTGATTGGAAATGTCAACCCTATCTTAAATAAAATCCCATGAATGTTCTTGTGAATTTCCAGGCATCTCATCCTTTCCAGCATTTGAAAATTATTCTGCTACTTTTCTATGCTTTTATCCTGTTTTTACCTTCTGTTTTTTTCTACTGGCCTCTTCAGTTTTAGTCTCTTATTCACATACTTTCTTTATTAGGGTTACATCATTTCTGGTTTACTAACATGCCAAACCTGTTGCCGTTGAGCTGATTCAAATAGCAACGCTATAGGAGAGAGTAAAATTGCCCCACAGGATTTCCAACTCTTTTTTTAATCTTTAGGGAAGCAGGCTGCCAAACTTTTCCCTCAGAGCAACTGGTGGATTTGAACACCTGATTTTTCAATTAGCAGCCCAGAATTTAACCACTGAGCCATTTATTAATATACCAAGCTATAACTCTCCTTCCAGGAATAACTTTGTGTTCCCAAATTTTATGTTATGTTCAAATTTCTTTTTTATTCTGAATAGAATAATTGTGAAAGACCTTACTTGTTTTTGTAAATGGATTGATGCTTTTAAATTCTTATGTCAGATATTTATAGATATTTGTTGTGTTGTCAGATAATATAATTTTATTTCTAATTTATTCAAATTTAAGAAGGATTCCAATGTCGTCAAGTACAGGAAATCCAACTTTGATTCTGATATAAATTTTCTGGGATCTTTTAAACAATACGTATTTCTACTTGCACCTCCTCTCCTGGTCCTTTGGAACTACTAGCTTGTGATATGACCATACTTGTAATTGGTCAATAAATACTGGCAAATAATACTGTGCTGTTTTGCAGCTATTAATTGGTACACCTTGTACCACTATATTGGATATTATTAGCAAGACAATTCTTAAACTATTTTTTTGTACATTTAATATATAAAATTATTTGTATTCCCAGTACAATTGTAGACTTGTTCCTATTTCTCTTGTATCTCCAATAGCTTCTCCCTAGGAGTTTTTTTTTTTTTTTTTTTTTTTGGTCAATTTTTATAGATTTTCAACATAGACATATCATCTATGAATAAAGACAGTTTTCTTTCTTTCTTCCCAATCTGTATCCTCTTTTTTTTTTTTTTTTTCTTTTCCAATTGTATTAGCTAGGACTGCAAGTGCAATGTTGGGTAGGAGTGGTAAGAAGGGACATCATTGTCTCCTTCCTGATCTTAGGGGGGAAGCATCTAGTTTGTCAGCATAAAGTATGACATTAGCTGTAGGGTTATTGTAAACATTCTTTATAAGTTGAGGAAGTTCCACCCTATTCTTAGTTTGCCAAAAGTTTTTATCATGAATGGCTGTTGGATTTTGTCAAAGCCTTTATGCATGTATTGATATGATCATATGATTTTTATTTTTTAGCCTGTTGATATGATGAATTACATTAAATGATTTTTGAACGTTGAATCAGCCTTGCACAGCTGGGATAAATCCCATTTCGTGGTGATGTACAGTTCTTTAGATCCCTATGTTATCAGGGACTCCACTGAAATTCAGTCTTTTTTTGACTGACTGTTTATCTAGTGTCTTGTTTCTGTCTTTTAAAGCGACTCTACAGGACAGAGTAGAACTGCCCCATAGCGTTTCCAAGAAGTGGCTGGTGGATTCAAACTGCCGAACTTTTGGTTAACAATCAAGCTCCTAACCCCTGCACCACCAGGGCTCCTTTAAAGGGCTAGTAACCCTATATTTTAGTTTGTTTGGTAGGCTATTTTTTGTTTTGTGAATGTGCTCTAAAGTTTATAATCCTGACTCAAAAACAAACCATAGGATTGTGTATACTCTTTCTGTTTCTTACATACTCTTTCTTTCTTTTGTTCTTTCTCTCAAACTCTAACTTGTTTTCTCTTCATTTATTGAAGTATTATTTGGGTCAGGGGAATACAAGAGTGTTTTCTCAGATTTAACCTGACAAGCAAACAAGTAGTTTAACTGAGTATAGGAACATGTTAAAGTTGGGAGCTATGCTCAGAAGGGTTGATACCCAAAACTATGTGGCTGAAAATAGAAGCAGAAGCTGTCATAATGCTGGCACCTGAGAGATGTTTTCTCTCTTCCCTGACGTTTCATTGCACTATTTGCCTGTGAGAATAATATTGACCTTTCTTTGGGAGTGATAACTCCTATAGTTTTTATTTGTTTACGTCTTATGCTGCTTGTTTTTATTTACATAGCTTTTCAAACATAAAGAAAGTTGCAGGAAAAAATCAAAAAGACACCCATGTACCCACTTTTCAAATTTAATTAATTCTAAACCTTATATATTTGCTTTAGGTCTCTTTTTAAAAATTAACACAGTACAGAACAGAATTTCAAATTCTCATGGAATCTAGACTTTCTGGAGTCATGAGGTTGGATGAACACTGAAAACTATTTGCCCTAAGATAATCTTTAAATCTTAAACCAAAAATATCCCCTGAAGTCTTTTTATAACCAAAAATAATTTAGCTTAGCTAGTAAAGGATGTCTGAATGAGCATTATGCTCTTTTAAGATCTATCTGTATGAGATTGAATTGACAACAGCAATGTGAAAGGCTAGATAGCAACCTTAGAGTTTATGTTAATGGGGAGGAACAACTCAGAAAAGGACGGTTAGAATGGCTGCACAACTTAAAAAAATGTAATTAATGTCACTGAATTGTACATGTAGAAACTTGAATTTGGTGCATTTTTTGCTGTGTATATTCTCAACAACAACAGAATAAATTATTTAAAAAAATTAAGAGTTACGTACACTGCAAATTGGTTCCACCAATCTTACAGTCTTACTCCATTCCTGTTTTTAAAATATATATAGAGAGAGAGAGAGTGAGATGCGTGCACACACACACACACGCGCACACACACACACACAAGTGTATGTCTTGATGATTTTCTTAAGCTGGGTTCCTAGAGAAGCAAAGACAGTAAAGAGTATAAATATATAGAGAGACACAGAGATTTATATCAAAGAAATGACTCACACAATTGTAGAGGCTGGAATGTCCCAAGTCCACAGATTAGGATAGAGGATTTTCCTGATTCATGTAGCTACAGGGAGTGGCAAACCCAAGAGCCACGTGTTGAAGAGCAGGGCTCGGCTCATAGGCTGTGAAGATCAGGTAATCCCAAGATCAGCAGATAAGCTGATAGGTCAAGTCCCAGGATCCAGAGGTCAGACAAACAGGAGGCAGCCACAGGATCCAGAACAAGCAAAAAAACAGACCATCTGCTTATATTCAGATGCAGGCCACACCCCCAAGAAAACTCCCTTTCAACTGATTGGCTACTAGCAGCAGATCCCGTCATGGCAGTTATCACATATAAACACTGAGAATCGTGGCTTAGCCAAAGTTGGACACAATTTTAACCATCACAGTTATAGATACATGCCCCTTCTTTTTTAGGAACATAGTACACGTACTTGAGTCACTTAGACATACAAATTCATGTAATATAGAAACATCCCTCTGTTCAATGGCAAGGTGATATCTAGACCAGATTTTCCAAATGCATCAATGAGAAACACAGGGACAAAATCCAAAGTGTGAATAGTCTCTATCTACAGCTTACTTTCTTAAATCAGAAATTGGGCATGTCAGCGCCATATAAAATCAGATTATTAATTACTTCTCTACAATGTAAATTTCTCGAAGGTAGTACTATATCTTAAGCATCTTAGTAGTTCTCTGTATGTCTGGCATGGCAGATTTGAATATTTTAATCAATGAAATAAATACTGCTTATATAAATATTTAGTCAAAATAGCCCATTCTGAGTTTCTCTTCAAAGACTTAAGTTCTCTGCTGTTTGGGGGTTTTTGTTCTTGCTAATTAGTTTAAATCTAACAATAAGTAGAATCACATCTATCTTTGTAAAATATTGCAACTAAATCCCTCCTTCTCAGATTTCGTGATTCCATGAATCATTATTGCACATTCAATTCCTGCCATGTTTTGAATTGTGTCCACCCAAAATGCGTGTCAGTTTGGCTAGGCCGTGATTTCCAGTATTGTGTGGTTGTCCATTATTTTGTGATTTGATGTGATTTTTCGTATGTGTTGTTAATCCTACCTCTATGATGTTAATAGGCAGGATTAGAAGCAGTTATGTTAATGAGGCAGGACTTAATCTACACGATTAGGTTGTATCTTGAGTCAATCTCTTTTGAGATATAAAAGAGAGAATTGAGCAGAGAGGAGAGGAAACTCATTACCACCAAGAAAGCAGTGCTGGGAGCAGAGTGAGTCCTTTGGACCTGAGGTCCCTGTACTGAGAAGGTCCTATACAAGGGGAAGATTGATGACAAGGATCTTCCCCCAGAGCCAACAGAGAAAGAAAGCCAACATAGAGAGCTGGAACCCTGAATTCAGACTTCTAGCCTCCTAGACTGTGAGAGATTTAATTTCTGTTTGTTAAAGCCATCCACTTGTGATATTTCTGTTACAGCAGCACTGGATAACTAAGACAATTCCTAAATAAACTAGTTGATTTCTAATATATGTCATCAAACTCTGCTTATAATGTAGCATTCAGTCATTTTTTGGCTGTTCAACTGAATTACCCACTCTATCATTATTTTATCATTGTAGTTGGGGTGTCATTCTACAAATATGATTAAATGTAAGCTTACTATAAAACCCAAAACAAAAAGCATGAAAATCATAAACTAGATCAAATTTCTCTACCTAATTCTTAAAAGGAGAAGAAGCCTTTTTTTGGTCTGTTTTTTTTTTTTGCTTCTTGTCTTCGCAACACTGAAGGTGTTTTCTTTTCATCTTTACTTTTGCACAAGAATTGCACTTTCAGTCACATTGTAGTTTTATCACACTTTTTTTCCATTTTTGTTACTAATATCCCAATGTCATTTTTAGCTATTAAAATGGTTAGTATTTCCATTTCAGGCCTCCATGGTAGTGTGGGTCAAGAGATATTATTATCTGTCCTAGTTATCTAGTGCTGCTATAACAGAAATACCACAACTGGGTAGCTTTAACAAACAAATTTATTCTCTCACATTTTAGGAAGCTAGAAATCCAAATTCAGGGCGCCAGCTCTAGGAGAAGGCTTTCTCTCTCTGTCAGCTCTGGGGCAGGTCCTTGTCATCAATCTTCCCTAGTCAAGGAGTTTCTCAGCTCCTAATCCTGTAGACTGTTTTTTTTTTTTTTTTTTTTTAATCCTGTAGACTGAGTCCTGCCTCACTGTTTCTAATCCGGCTTCATTAACATTATAGAGGTAGAATTTACAACATATAGGAAAATCACATCAGATTACAAAACAGCAAACAATCACAAATACTGGGAATCATGGTCTACCCAAGTTGACACAGTTTTGCAGGGACACAATTCAATCCATAACAGCATCTTAATTTTTTTTTTAATATCCTTTCCATGTTCTTGATTCTGAAATTAAAGTAAATATTGCCAAAAATAGGTGGTATGGTAGAATGTGAGAAGTAGGAAGCAGGTATAAGTTACAGGCTATGAATTTTCACATAATATGCAGAGTCTCTGGCCTGAGGTTTAAAGGTGTTCTACCACTAATTCACAAAGTATCTTGCCCGTAATATTTTTCAAATTCACTAAAAAAAAAATTTCAATGATTGTTTTCCCACAACCCCTGTCCTTTTTTATAGGATTCTTAATAGTCTTGATAGCATGGTCTAGAAATTAGTTTATGTGACCTTTCCAACATCTTTGAATTAATAAAAATTATTCTTTTCTAGAAGTATTATGCCTCCTCCCTCCTCACCAAAAATTTGTCACAAAAATGTTCTCATAACTTTGTTAACAATCCGTGCAATTTTCTGTTGTTTTTCCAGAAATTAGAATGTAGGTTTTCTTTTTTTATTCCACTTTCATGTCGATCTGAGATATTGGGAGCATCTGTGAAGTGTTTACTTTTGAACAATAATTTGAATGAGTCCTGATTTTCCTCTGCAGAGGCTTTGCCACCACCCTATACCAAAATGTATAATTAAGGACACAAAGGCTCAAAATCAAAAAGGAGAACTAGTCAGATGTTAGGGAGGGGGCAACTGGAAAATATATGGAAACTAGAGCACCTGGTACATCTAGTGATTCTCTGCCATAAGTGTTATTTCTCTCTCGAGATAGTAAATGGGTTGAGTTGGGGGCGGGGGGGTGGTGAATGTAGTGCTCCTGGTATTTAGTGTCAAGGTCCAGTGATAAGACATCTACTGAAATGCCTGAAACAGTTCCACACAATGAATAATTGTCCAGTTCAAAATGGCACTGGGTCTCTGCTAGGGCATTTGGTATAAGAGTAAGGTTGGAAAGATTAAAGAGTAGTGTTTGGAGAAATGTGTAAGAATGGCATATATCATCACCTAAACCTCCTCAATTGTTTGGAAAAGGTAGACAAAAACTATATTCCCTGGAGTATATTCATTAATGACTCTGAACCAAAAGTAATTGGTGTGCTTTTAATTGGCTAAACGACAATCCACAGGAACATCCAACATCTGCAGAAAGGTAACATCGTCACGCGGCCAGATAGAGATGGCAAGGATCATCTCCAGCTTCCCGTGGTTCAGGTTTCTAGGCTTTTCAGGCTTCAGAAGGAACCTTAGAGCTTAAGCCAGTTAGTTACCTTTCAGGAAGCTGCCCAATGAAACAAAAGGACTGTACCATCAATATCATGGGGTTGAGTGTCTATGAGGATGGAGCGGAACTACAAGTTTCCATAGTTGGACTTATACCAGGAAGATTCCCAGAAGCCCAGAGGGGTGCCTAAAGACAATCGCTTATGTCACTGAGAAAAATTTATATTAGAATATTCACGCCCTGAGTCAAGCAAGACATCAACCACTAGAAAGTTGTTGTTGTTAAGTGTCATTAAGTCTGTTCTGACACGTGGCAACCCCATATTCAACAGAATGAAACACTGCCCAGTTCTAAACCCAAAACCATACCCGTTGCCAACGAGTTGATTCTGACTCATAGTGACCCTTCAAGATGAGGAATTTGATTTTTCCTTCTATTTCCACCAAAGTGTGCCTAACCTTTCTAATCTTCCAAACAACTTCTTCCTCCCTGTTGCTTCTGAGTAGTAGGGCCATGGAAGCTCTGTGAAACTGGAAATTGGAAGTGAGACCAGGATATGGGGAAGGAATAATGCCAGAGAAGAGGAAAATAGTCAAGGAGGCAATTGTGAGTGATAATTGAAAGCATAAGAACAACAGCAACAACACAATACTTGTACCTGGTTGGATACGTACATGAAAGACTACATGAAAGCAAGTTTTAAGTTTCCTGATGCTACACAGGAATAGAAACTCATAACAGAAATTAAGATTAAGTTCTATTAAAGAAGTGAGATTTTTTATTTCATACCTTATTTTTTATGGTTAATAAGTCATTGATACAAGGTTTTTATTGAATGCCTACTATGGTCAAGGTCCTATTCTAGGTCCTCAAAGATAGGGCTGAGAGAAATACACAAAGATGCATAACACGAGGATGCCTTAATGAAAAGTTCTGGATACGAAGGCCAATTTGCATCTGCAGTCTGCCCCTAATTAGCTACGTGGCCTTGGATATGTTCTTGGAGTCTCTTATGTATCATTTTCCTCCATTATAAATTAGAGAAGACAAGGTCTGGATGCCATCTCATGGGGCTGTAGAATCTAATGAGATACAGTAAACCAGAAAGTAGGATAAATATGTAAAGGATTATTATTCTTCATACTGTTGAGGAGCTGTTCTCTACTCAGTACCTATTGTGTAGCTGATGGCTCATATTAACTATTAAATAAATGTTTATAAAATAAAGATGGGTTCATGTAAAATGAAGCTGATAGCTCAGTTAATAAAGATAGAGATTTCTAATTATAAGTGTTTAAATCATTACATCCGAAAAATTGCTTTTCTTAATTTCTTTCATTTCCTCTTTTTCTTCACCCACAAGGAGGCAAATTAATGTTTTGCTTGCTTTTCAATAATGTTTAGAAAAATATTACAAACGTAGTAAAAAAAGTAATTAACTAAAATCAAATTGATGATATTTATTCCTAAGTAAATTTTAAGAGCATAAAAATTTTTTAAATGGAGTAGTAGGATTTTGGCCCAGGAAAGAATCTTAGAAAAGTTCCAATACAATTCCATTTAATAGAGAAGAAAGCAGAGGCAAATACAATCACATACATTAGACAATGCTACATTATTGTTTGCTTTTTAATGTGCATCATTTGTAGTTATAAGTTCTGTCAATTTCTAAAAATTTTTTTTTATATTTAAAAGCCGTGTGTGTGTGTGTGTGTGTGTGCATGCTTAAGGTGAAAGTTTACAGCTCAAGCTAATTTCTTATGCAAAAATTATGCACATTGTTATGTGACACTAGTTGGAATTCCTCTAATGTGACAGCACACTCCCCATTTCCACCCGCGGCTTCCCATGTCTATCCAACCAGCTCCTGCCCCTTCCTGCCTTCTCACCCTGCCTCCTGACAGGAGCCGCCCATTTAGTCTCCTGTAGCTGCTTGAACTAAGAAGCATGCTCTTCATGAGTATTATTTTATGTTTTATTGTGCAGTCTAATCTTTGTCTGAAGAGTGGGCTTCGGGAATGGTTTTACTTCTGGTTTAACAGCGTCTGAGGGCCAAGGCTTCGAGGGTTCCTCCAGTCTCGGTCAGACCATTAAGTCTGGTCTTTTTACGTGAATTTGAGTTCTGCACCACACTTTTGTTCTGCTCCGTCAGCGACTTTCCGTTGTGTTCCCTGTCAGGGCGGTCACTGGTGGTAGACAGGCATCATCTAGCTCTTCTGTCTCAGGCTGATGGAGTCTCTGGTTTATGAGGCACTTTTTGTCTCTTGGGCTGATATTTTCCTTGTATATTTGGTGTTCTTTATTCTCCTTTGCTCTGAGTGGGTTGGAACCAATTGATGAATCTTAGATGGCCTCTCGAAAGCTTTTAAAACCCCAGACATGCGACTCACCAAAGTGGGATGCAGAAAATTTTTTTAATAAACTTTGTTATGCCAAGTGACCTAGATGACCCCCAAAACCATGGTCCCCAGCCCCCAGCCCTGCTACCGTGTCCCTCAAATTGTTTGGTTGCGTTCAGGAAACTTCTTAGCTTTTGGTTTAGTCCAGTTGTGCTAACTTTCCCTGTGTTGCGTGTTGTCTTTCCTTTCACCTAAGATGATTCTTGTCTACTATCTAGTTACTGAACTCCCCTCTCTCTCCCTCCCCACTCTCGTAACCATCAAAGAATGTTTTCTTCTGTGTTTAAGCCTTTTCTTGAGTTCTTATAATAGTGGTTTCATACAATATTTGTCCCTTTGGGATTGACTAATTTCACTCAGCATAATGCCTTCCAAATTCATTCACGTCGTGAGATGTTTCATGGATCATCGTTGTTCTTTTTTGGTGTGTAGTATTACATTGTGTGTAGGTACCATAATTTGTTTATCCATTTGTTTGTTGAGGGGCACCTAGGTTGTTTCCATCTTTTTGCTGTTGTGAGCAGTGCTGCAATGAACACAAGTGTGCATATATCTATTTGTGTAGTGGTTCTTATTTCTCCAGGATATACTCCAAGGAATGGGATTGCTAGATCGTATGGTACTTTTATTTCTAGCTTGTTAAGGAAGCACCAAATTGATTTCCAAAATGGTTGTACCATTTTACATTCCCATTAGCAATGTGTAAGTGTTCTAGTCTCTCCACAACCTCTCTAACATTTATTATTTTGTGTTATTTGGATTAGTGCTAGACTTATTGGGGTGAGATAGTATCTCATTGTAGTTTTGATTTGCGTTTCTCTAATGGCTAATGATCCTGAGCATTTCCTCAAGTGTCTGTTACCTGCCTAGGTGTCTACTTTGAAGTCACTGTTCATATTCTTTGCCCATTTTTTTTAATTGGGTTATTTGTCTTTTTGTTGTTGGGGATTGCAGTATCTTGCAGATCTTAGAGATCAGACCCTGATCGGATATGTTGTAGCCCCAAATTTTTTCCCAGTCTGTAGGTTGTCTCTTTACTCTTTTGGTGAAGTCTTCTGATGAGCATAAGTGTTTGGTTTTTAAGAGCTCCCAGTTATCTAGTTTCTCTTCTGGTGTTTGTGCATTATTAGTTATGGCTCATATTCTGTTTATGCCATGTATTAGGGCTCCTAGCATTGTCCCTGTTTTTCCTTCCATGATCTTTATAATTTTAGATTTTATATTTAGGTCTTTGATCCATTTTGAGTTAGTTTTCATATATGGTGTGAGGTATGGGTCTTGTTTAATTTTTTTGCAGATGGATATCACCCCAATAAGGGTAGCACTAATCCAAATAACACCAAATAATAAATGTTAGAGAGCTTGTGGAGAGACTAGAACACTTATACATTGCTGACGGGAATGTAAAATGGTACAACCATTTTGGAGATCGATTTGGTGCTTCCTTAACAAGCTAGAAATAAAAGTACTGTATGATCTAGCAATCCCATTCCTTGGACTACATCCCGGAGAAATAAGAACCACCACACAAGTTCTTAAACAATTACTGTTACTTATTGATCTTTACACAATTCTTTTTGATATCTTTTTAAAATTAAGGTGGACAGTTTGAAAATGTTTTCTGGAGAGCCACGGTCAATAATTTCCAGTTACAAAATAGATATACATATACTGTTCTCTGGAAATAGGTTTTGTAATGCATTCGGTTTTATGAATAATTTAAAACTTTCACTCTTTTTGTTTCTTTAACAAATGTCAGCACAATTTGGTAAAGAGACTGTCTTTTCCCCATGTGATGGACTTTAGGCCTTTGTCAAATATCAGCTGCTCATTAGGTGGGTGAATTTATGTCTGGATCCTCAATTCTGTTCCAACTGTATCTGTTGTATCAGTACCAGTCTTCTTATCCATGAGCAAGGTATGTTTTTCCACTTACGTAAGTCTGTTTTGGTTTCTTGCAGTAGTGTCTTATAGTTTTCTTTGTATAGATATTTTACATCTCTGGTTAGATTTAGTCCTAAGTATCTTATCTACTTGGGGGCTATTGTACATGGTACTGATTAGGTAATTTCTTCTAAATTGTCTTTGTTGCTGTAGAGGAATCCAACTGATTTTTGTATGTTTATCTTGTATCCTGATGTATTGCTGCAATCTTCTATTAGTTCAAGTTGTTTTCTTGTGGATTCTTTGCATTTTCTGTGTATAAGGTCATATCATGTGCAAGTAGGGACACTTTTACTTCTTCCTTACACAATTTTTATGCCCTTTATTTCCTTTTCTAGCCTAATTGCTCTGGCTAAGACCTCTGGCACAATGTTGAATAAGAGTGGCATCCCTGTCTAGTTCCTGTTAAGGAACTTTATTTTTAAGGAAAAGAATAATTTACTCCTAGAAAGCTTTAGAATTCTTTGCCTTTCAAATTAGTATATTCCCAAAGTGAATCTGTGTGAAATTGGACTATATAATGCAGTATGCATAGATATTGTTTCCGCATAGTAAATTTAAATAAGTAAAGGTGCAAATATACTTACTTTTTGTTATTCTATTTTAAGCCTACAATCCTCACATAATAATTATACCTACATATATTAACCCTGATTATTAACAATTTTTTATGTATTATCTCACTCCTTACAGTGACTCTGAGGCAGGATGTTATTTTGTTGTTAATATTATTGCTATAATTCTCATCCTACAAAGAGGAAGCTGAAGTTTAATGAGTTTATTATCTTACCCCAGTTTACAAAGCTCATTGGTGAAAAGGCTAGATTTGGAACCCAGTCGCAAAAATGCCTCCTTTTACACACTGTGCCATCCTGTCTCTCTTCTAATCTCCAGCAGCTTTAATTTATTCTGTTTTTAAATGCATAAAAGCACCCCATTTTCTTTCTGACAGACTGGAGGAGATGTTATGAATATAAGAAAGTACCAGGGACCTGGTAACACAGTGCCAATATCACCAAGATCTCAGTGTTGCCCATTCAGCTGGAATGTCAGAATGTAGATGGCTTAGCCATTATAAGAAAAGGACCAAAGCCAAACCCACTGCCATGGAGTTAATTCCCACTCAGAGTGACTCCACAGGGTTTCAAAGGCTGTAAATCTTTACAGAAGCTGACTGCTATGTTTTTCTCCTGCAGAGCCGCTGGTGGTTTCGAATCGCCAGCCTTTCAGTTAGCTGTTGATGGCTTTAACCACTGAACCACCAGGGCTCCTAAAACAAGAGGAACAATGAAATATTCAAATAAGAGATTTTAACATTGTGTTTGTAATTGATATGAATTTTGAAATGCTATTATTCAAAACACGGAATGTAAGGAACAAGCAATCCATGTACAATTATCCGATTTTATTTGTACAGATTATATATTACCAGAACTTTGCTTCATTTAACTGTAATTTATATTTAAAATACGGTAGTTTGGATTCAGTTCCTGTCAGTTATCACACCATTTCCTTTTAAAGTCCCTCTCAGAGACTGAAAGCATTATACAAAATAAAGAATAAAGTTATCTTCTGATTGTGCTAAAATGCATATAGGATTGCAAGTGGCAAGCCAATATATTATTCATCAAGTTCTTAAACAATTACTGTTACTTATTGATCTTTACACAATTCTTTTTGATATCTTTTTGAAATTAAGGTGGATGGTTTGAAAATGTTTTCTGGAGAGCCAAGGTCAATAATTTCTAGTTACAAAATAGGTGTACATATACTGTTCTCTGGAAATAGGTTTTGTAATGCATTCAGTTTTATGAATAATTTAAAACTTTCACTCTTTTTGTTTCTCTTTGCAGAGATTTTTTTCCTCCTTTGCAAAGACATAAAGATGACCTTGATTTGCTTTACATAAATCCTCAGCACATTTTGGGGATTGTCTTTGAAACATATGTCTCATCTTGCTTCTCTACATAATATTTTTACGAATTGAACAATGTGCCACCTTGAAAACCCTGAACAAAGCACCTTCTGTGATTTACTGGTGCTCATTCTTAGAGCTTTGCTACAACCAGCCAAAATCAAAGACTAGTGGGTTTGATTCTAACTCAGATAATGAACAAATGGCATCTAATAATTCACGTTCACTTTCAGTAACATCTTTTAGAGGTTATTGCAGAAAGATACTGTTAGAATTATATTCCGTCTCTAAGACTATTTTTTTCTTGAGTGTTGTTTCTTCCTGTAATCTCAACAAAATGCAGCAATCTTATAAATAGAAATTAAATTTAAACATATTGCTTCTGCTTTAGACACGATTTTGATTCTGAGCCATTTTCCTTTAAGGTTACCTGCTTCTTCTCTGCAGTAATTAATGTATTTTGTTAGTGTACAAATTATGTTTTTAGGCATATATTTCATGACGCAAACGTCACAACTTTGCACTACATGACTATTTTCAAATATTTTCATAATCCTCCATTTCTTTGTGAAATTTTAACATTTGTTTAACTTTTTATTTCATCCTATTATAACTTAGTGAATTGTACAGAGGTTGAGTCTTCATTTTGAGTTAGGAAATAGTGAGTTTTAGCATTGGCTGTATCTACGAATTGTAATAATTATGTTATTTTGCTTTTTTAAAGAAGTTAACTTATTCTGTACTCTAATTTCTTGGTAGCATTATTTTACAGTGGTGTTTCAATAAGATGAATGTATTTGGCTATCATAACCAAGGAAACCAAACCCATTGCCATTGAGTGGATTCCGACTCATATGCACTTTATGGGACTGCGTAGAACTGCCCTCGTAGGGTTTCCAAGGAGTGGCTGGTGGATTTGAACTGTGGACTTTTTGATTAAGAGCTGAGCTCTTAACCACTGAGCCACCATGGCTCATTGGCTATCACAGAAACTAAATATTACTTTCCTGTTTAGTTACTTAAAATCAACAACAACAGAAAGGAAGACAACCTTGGAATTTGAGACCCCATCAAACCTGCTCTCCTCTTTACCAACCAATCAACCAACTAACCAGTTGCCTTTATGTTGACTCATGGAGACCATATATGTGTCAGAGTAGAACTGTGCTAGATAGGGTTTTCAATACCCGATTTTTGGAAGTAGAGCACCAGACCTTTCTTCCAAGTTACCTCTGGGGGACTCAAACCTGCAACCTTTCAGTTAGCAGCCTAGTATGTTAACTATTTGCATCACACATGGACACTGTCATCTCTACTTAAGTAGCAAAATGAATCAACATGAAAACAAGATATGAGGATAATAGGCTTACGGTAAGATATGCTACAGATGAAGAGCACCAATATAGTTTAAATTAAGCTGAATCATCTGAGTTAAAAATTTGGTTGCTACAAACGTCTTAATCTTATGACAGTGTCTTATAAAAAATACATAGGAACAAATCAACATTTTTGTTGGGTAGATTTTGCAATGGTTAGAAAATTTTGTTTAGAAACCAGGTCCCTAGCTCCACATTCGAGGAAATTGTATATGAAAATTTATTTTTTATAATTTCTAAATATTTAATTCTTAACTCTTCTTTAATCTGTTGGCACTATTTGACATCATCAGAACCTGTTGCCAATCGCTATGATCTATAGGATAGAGTAGAGCTGCCCCATAGGGTATCCAAGAGTCAACACTAAATGACTTCAGAGAACATATTACTTTGTGAGTTCATAGCATGACTTTCTACCAAGTATTTTTCTTCATGTTTTCAGACCTAGAATTGAAACAGTTGTTTTTTTTTGATTGCTTGTTTTTTGGTTTTTGTCATTCAAATAGATTTCTGCAAACAACTTTATTTCTCAGATCTTTATTTTACTGTCAAATGGTTATTTCTGCAAAATATATATATGTAAAATCCTTTCCAGCATACTCAATGTACTCCTTGTGGGTCACATAATGCAACTCTATTTCAAAATGTAATTCCAATATCTCTTTGCATATATTTTTTTCTAATTATCAAAGCACTAATGGAATAATGAAAACATGGTGGCAAAAATTGGACACTATTTTAGATATTTGTCTTAAAATGATATAAACGAAGTTTGAACACTAATGAGTGAAGAAATTAGGTATCTTTTTTAGAAAACAGTATTTTACTTTATAATTTATTTTAGATTTAGATGAAAGTCATAAAGATAGTACAGAATTCTTATACCCCTCAAGCACTTTCTCCTGTTGTTAACATCTTACATTATATGGTGCCTTTGTCACCACTAGAAAACCAATACTGATAAAAAAAAAAAATTAAGTAGACTCCATATTTAATTTGCATTCTACTAGGTTTTCCACTAATGTCCTTTTTTTCTTCCTCTAGAATCTCAGTTAATATCAAGGATTCCACCCAGGATACTACACTTTATTTAGCCATCATGATTCCCAAGTATCTTCCGACCTATAAAAGTTTCTCAGCCTTTTCGTCTTTTTTTTTTTTTAATGACACTGACAGCTTTAAGGAGTATTGATCAGTTCCTTTATAGAATGTCTCCCATTTTGGGTCTGTGTAATGTTTTTCTCATGGTTAGGCTGTTATAACAGGTTTGGGGAAGAATGCCAGAGAAGTGAAGTTCCCCTAAAACCAAAATGACCGTAATTACCATGGCCTCCATCAGACTGAGTCCAGTACAATTAGGTGGTGCCCAGCTACCACCACCAACTGCTATGACAGTGATCACAATAGAGGGTCCCAGACAAAGCAGGAAAAAAATGTAGAACAAAATTCTAACAAGAAAAAGACCAGACTTACTGGCCTGACAGAGACTGGAGAAACCCCGAGAGTTTGGCCTCTGGACACCCTTTTAGCTCAGTAATGAAATCGCTCCCGAGGTTCACCCTTCATCCAAAGATCAGACAGGCCCATAAAACCAAATGAGACTAAAGGGGCATATCAGCCCAGGGGCAAGGACTAGAAGGCAGGAGGGGACAGGAAAGCTGGTAATAGGGAACCCAGGGTTGTGAAGGGAGAGTGTTGACATGTCGTGGGGTTGTTGACCAGTGTCATAAAATAATATGTGTTCTGTTTAATGAGAAGCTAGTTTGTTCTGTAAACCTTCCTCTAAAGTACAATAAAAAAAGAAGTTCCCTTCTCATCACATCATACAAGTGGCACATGCTACCAAAATGACTGATCACTGGTGATGTTAATCTTGATCACTTGGTTGATATAGAGCTCGCCAGATTTCTCTGTTGTAAAAGTATTTTCCCCTTTTCCACACTCTATTCTTGAGTGCAGCCTATACTCAAAGAGGCGTGGGGTGGCCTAACTCTCACCTCCCGATGAGGGTAGCATTTATGTAAATTATTTGGAATTCTTCTGTAAAAAGATTTGTTTCTTTTCCCCCAATTATTAAAAGACTTAGCTTCTATAAAGTAAAAGCTGAATTTGGCAAGTGTAAAAGGAAAGAAGAGAGAATTTTCAGATGACTTTTCACTGGGGGGAAGGGACCTTAGAAAACGCTCATCTTCTTTTCTTCGAGATTCTTAACATGCCCAAAAAATATTTTGAAACCGGAATCCAAGGTCTTGTAAAAACAGATCATAGGAAAAGATGGAAAAAAGAAGACAGGACATTAAGATCACCATCAGAGTTTTTAAACATTCATACATATACTAGCTATGGCCTTTAAATATTTTTATACAAGGATAAAAGATCTTCTATGTCAAAATTCTTCAAAAATATTGTATTTTCAGGTCAATTTCTCTATGAAAAATGTCAATGTTCACTCATCTATCAGCTTCCAGTGACATCTGATGTGCACCCTAATGCACACTGTTGACTACTCCATCTTCCTTCCACAAACCTTCACCAAGACAGACTGCTTCACTAGCCTTATCTATTCCAATTGTCTCATCCTATGCAGAATTTATAGTGTTCAGAGTTCTCTCCCAAACTCTGAAATGTCATTTGACACTACCTCAAAATCAAAGGTTATACACATAAGACAGGGGTATCAAACACTTCAGTTACAAGTGTACATTTTCATACTTCTATGATTTTTAGAAGTAAACCAGATAAAGCTTTTTGTTTGGTACCTCCAATTTTAAAGGAGAAAAAGTTGGAAATTATTACTAGTCGGAAACAAGGCATCAATTATTATTATTTTTTTAATAATTTTTATTGTGCTTTAAGTGAAAGCTTACAAATCAAGTCAGTCTCTCACATATAAACCTATATACACCTTACTACATACTCCCATTTACTCCCCCGCAATGAGTCAGCCCGCTCCCTCCTTCCAGTCAAGTCATCAATTATTTTCAGACTGGGAGCTGAGTTTCAGAAAGGGTTTGTGGCTGGGAAAGATCAGTAGAGCTGAGATTAGTACACAGCTCCCACATTTTACAATCCACAATTTTTATGCAAAATAAAATATTAAAAGACAAGACTTTCATTATACCAAGCAATCTGAGCAACAATAAGGCAATATTGTATCAGTCACCGTGAAAATTTGTCTAATTGGTGAAGCAGAAGAAAATAATTGATAATTTACTTTGGCGATATTCACAAAGATTTTCACTTGTCTGTTAGTCTGAAAGGCAGTGGGTTTATTAGTCTGAAAGAACGAGGGATTAAATGAAATAGCGGCTAGCAGCCTGAGTGGGTAAATATCCCCTCCTCCAAGTGTGAAAAGGAGGTACCACCTTCCTGGAGAGGAACAGACTCAGTATAATAGCTATTACACTCAGCTCTTGGCTTCAAATCAGGTTCAGCTGCGCTAGCTTTGTTTTTGCACTATGTTTTTATTGTGTAATAAAACAAATTTTCATTAGCATATTTTATTTAAATTTTTTCATACCAGTGGATATTATTTTATCCTTTTCCATCAAGTATTTTTACTCAACAGCAACAGACATCAGAAAACTCAACATCTCAACCCCAAAGACCTTCAAGAAGAACAAAAGGTTCTGCATTATTCCAAGGGAGGCAAATTGATCTCTAGGTCCTTATTAGCTAGGTAAACAGGAAATGTATTATTCTTGATGACAAATGCACAATGTTTTAGGCTCTCATCCTACACTGTGCTTTGGGCATTCTTCCACAGAATTACACAAAATGAAAATTTTAGTCCTATTTATTCAACAGTCACAAAAATCATTACTCGACCAAATGAGAATTTTAATTTATATTTAACCTTTAAGCTCACTTTTACCTTTTGACTTGAAATCAGGTTTTTAAGTTTTTTATACTTTTTTTTTTTTTTTTAAAAGCATATTACTTAGCTCTAAGAGGGTCTACAAATCCTTATGAGCATAATACAGATTTCAATGTCAGGAATCCTAAAGCAATATTTGGGACTTGTGTAAAACGAAATGATCCATCCAGATGCAACTAAATGAGCCAAGGGGCCTGCCATACCATGTATCATTTAACAGTTTAAAGCCAGAGGACTGTGTCTCCAGTAGAAAGAAGGCATTTTACAAAAGAACAAAGGATGAGGACAAAATCCAATCCTTGTAAAATTAGCATGGCCATAGCCAGCACAATTTAAATCCCATATCCTGGCTGAATTTTCCGCTCTTTACTGGAGTAGGACTGGGAAAGAAAATAAATTTAGAAGGAGTTGAGGGAATGAGCTCCTATCAGAAAATACCAGAAAGGCAATTTGGCATGAATCGTTCCTGTCTTGTCTTAGTTGATTTAATTAAAATTGGCAGAAGAGTAAAAAAAGGCAACTGTGCTTCACAGAGTAGAGATGGGTGTTAACAGACACTTAATCACCAAAGACCTAGTCCATCGGCTCCAATAGGCCTGCAGAATGCCTCTACTATTCTTTCAGTCTTCTGTCCTCCACCCCATACTAAAAGATGAAGGCGATCAGTCTTCCTTGAGCAATTAGTCATGTAACAAAGCATTTTTTTTTTTTTTTGAACTTCAGATAGGTGGAAATGAGGGTATAACAGTATCTACAGTTCCCTCTGGACAGTGGCTCAGAGCTTCATCTTGGTACCACCAGTGGACTGAAAACGAAAAGCCAGATGATTAATCTGACTGCATTTTAAACATACCGTGCTATCTTAGGGAACCCTGGTGGAGTAGTGGTTAAGAGCTTTGACTGCTAACCAAAAGGTCGGCAGTTCAAATCTACCAGGTGCTCCTCAAAAACCCTATGGGGCAGTTCTACTTTGTCCTTGAGGGTTGCTATGAGTTGGAATCCTGCTATCTTAAGTAGAAATTGTTTAGCTTAAACTTCTCTGACAGTGTTATCTTCAAGGAATGCATAAATCCATATCCCTCCTATGCTTGAAACTGATTAATGTTGAAATACAGTTATTCATCTTCAAGACTGGGTATATTTAGAAACTGAAAGCTTTTTAAATTAAGATTCAGAACTTAATGGGGGGTGTTTTCAGCTCCAGGGGTGTATCCAATATCCTTGGCTACAGCTTTATCATCATCAAAACTGCCTATGCTTGAGTGGATATTGTACAAAGAAAGTTAGCCACTTCCATATTTTCTATCTTTAAGAGCTGGCAAAATAAAAACTGTGCATGTAAACAAACAAATATCTGTGGTAATTCAAACAACACACTGTATATGTCAGGTATCATTTGAAAATGAGCCTTAAGAATATATTGTATCATTCATAGATTTTCCCAAACTTTTAATATTTAGTATTTTCTCTCATTTTAGTTATCAGCACATTTTCCCACTGAACCAGCCATGGTAGAAAGCTGAGAAAAATTTTAGACTCCTTCTCTCACGCCTTTCATTCGATTACTCACTGTCTTCTATTGATTCTGCTACCTAGAAATATTTTCAATCCATCTTCTCTTCTCAACTTACACTTCCGTCGCCTTAGCTTATGCCCTGATCACTTCTCTCCTGCAGTTCTTCAATGTTGTTCCACTTTCTCTAGCCCCATATTCAATCTGTCCACAATAGAACTAGAGCAAAATTTCTAAAATAAGTAACTAATTATTTGACTTCTCAGCTTAGAATCCTTAAATGATATTCCATTACCTAGACAGTCAAGTCCAAAGAGCTTCTTATGGACTGTAATTCCTGCTGTTTTCCAACATCCATCTCCTGCCACCCTCCCACATGCCCACGCCAAGAACCCTAGGCATATTAAATTTCCTGCAGTTTTAAAATCTGCTGCACATTTTTTTGCCCTCTCACCTTTAACTATGCTGTTTCTGTTGCTTGAATTATCTTATCTCTAATTTTCTTCTTCTCTATTAAACGCCACCCCATACACATACACTTTCGTATTCCTATACGAACTTTTACTCTTTATTCAATACTGCACTCAATGTTACCCCTTCCAGAAGCATTCCATGATCTCCTCAGGAGGAAGTTTCTGTGCTCCCTTAGTGAACTGTTCTCACCCCTGCTTGAGCACACAGGACACTGTGGTAATTAGATGACCTCAAGTCTATCTCCTGGCTTTATTTTACTTATTTTTGTGTTTTCAGCCTGTAAAAAATCCATTGCTGTCGAATCAATTCCAACCCATAGCGACCCCATAGGACAGAGTAGAACTGTCCCATAGGGTTTCAAAGGAGGGACTGGTGACTTCAAATAGCTGACCTTACGGTTAGCAGCCAAATACTTAACCACCAGGGCTCCTAGTAGGTACCTAATTAATGTTTGATTGATGTTTAAATGAGTGAATGAATGAATGGATGAGTCTTGCTTTCTGGTTAAATATTCTAACTAAAAGGCTTTTTTATAAGTAGTAGATATAATGTAACACTTAAAATACTAAAAAAAAAAATTTACTTGGTTACAAATTGATCAGCATGAAATTTTAAATCATTATTAATTGAATAAACAGCAGTAAGTAAAGAACTCTCTATCACACTTGCACAGCACCTGGTTTAAAATGCTTGCTATACTTAAATGTCTGCTTATTTCCAATTTTAGAGACTATAAACTTTACTAATGACAAGACTGCTCTCTGTAAAATGTGCTTTTAAAATAAAAACATGCTGTTTTTTGTAATGAAATATAATTTCACCTTATAAGCCTACTTAATATGGTCCTTCTGCACATCTCTTTCTAGTAAGAATTCTCCGTATTGGGAGAACTGAAGCTCTACTTGTGCAGCTTTCTAATTAAGGATGGAAGGCTACGGAGGTAGACTTCGCCAAAGAGAGAGCAGACAGAAAGTTGTAGATATCTGAGGGCTAGATCAGGCTCCATGTGAGGAAAGGGAGGTGATAGAAATATTGGAGAAGAACTGGAAAAAAAAAAATTGGCACCTTTTATCATGTTTGCCAGGCACCACCAAATCATCTCAAGTGGTCTGCATGCATGTAGAAAAAAGCCGGTCTGGTTATGCCTTCCTTCTCTGTCTCTCCACGTTCTAAAATATGCTCCCACAGAGATTTTTTTACTTCTAGATTTCAAGCACAAGAAAAATTTCCTTTTTGGAATTTATAAACCAATACAATAGTTTTAAAATTCTGATAGAAAGGTGGCAGGCTAATGAGTTTACATTTTTTCAAGCAAAAGCATTAAAAAGAAAACAATACCCATCTATTATCATCATCAAATTCCCCAGATAGGTTTTAGTGAACAAAAATAACATAATGAAAAATGTTTTAATAATGAACACTGCATTTAATTTGACTTCATAAAATACTAACTGCATTTCTTACAGATGAGTAAGAACCTCACCATGGACTGACCTTAGACTAAAGACTGATGCTAAAGACTGATAACATCCTTCTAAGGATGGGAGCAGACATAGATTCCTCTCTTTAAAGAAGGGCAAGTTATAGATATATCAATTAGCAAGATCTTAGGGAGAAACAAAAGAAGAGCCAAAACAGAAGTCATGTTCCTGAGCTCATTAGTGATGGTGTTTTGTCAAGTGTCAAGACCTCTTCTGATAAATTCGGCCCAAAGAAAGATGATTTAACAAACAAATTAATACTATCAGATTAACTTTAATAAGTATCTATTCTGCTTTTAAGAATTTCATAATCAGCATGTCCACTTAGCTCCATCAGTTACATGTTCCTAATTCATTGTTGTTCACTGATCTTTGGGGACATTTATTTCAAATCCTTCCCTTCAACTTGCATAAATCCATACTCCTGCAGGTAGCACTTAACTTCATCTCTCTTTCCTAAAGATAAAATTAAAGCTACCTCTTTTCTCCTTTCAGTTAGACACCCAATCAAACCACCAGCATTATGATAATTTAAGATTCAAGTAATGTAGTAATTTAGAAATAACCACTTCCCTGAACTCTGCAATCCAATCTGATTTGCAATCCAAATTGTTTATAATGGTGAAAGATAGTCTTCTTAATGCTATGTATATGACACCTGAAGAAAAAGCTTAAAATTATATATATATATACATATATATATACACACACACACACACACACACTTTTTGGAAAACGGTAACTACCAGCAATTTGTTAAATAAAAATATTACTTACTAAAACTGTAGTTTAAATTTTTGCCTAGCTTTTGTTGTAGAACTTTACTTTGACTAGGCACTAGCATGTTTGGGATATTGTTTACTATTTTTCACTCTGAGGTAAGCATTACTGCAACGTGAAGAAAATAGAAGACTACTTACTTAAGATTATAGTGACTGAGCCATTCACTACCATTCGCTAACTCTAGCTTTGCTCCTGAATTTAACTACCACCTTCCCACTACTATAACTACCACACACATACCTGAACTGATGCATTTAGGTCTAAAGGAAAAAAACAAACAAATGTAAGTTTTGGAATCAGAAAGAATAGCTTCAAAACTTTGATATACCTTGTATGAACCTCAGTTTTCTCAAACTTAATTAAGAATGTCATTTATATTTCTCTATAGAGTTGCTTGACAGCTCAAATGTGATCACGCATGTATTAGCTTTTACAGAATGCTTGTTTTCATCTTTCATCTAGCTTTGGGAATTTTAAATCCTTTTATGGAGATGTCTCTGATTCACAGGAAAGCAAAATCTTGAGCGCTGTAACATCATGGCATCATTCGTTGTTTGAAGGATGTGCAGTGTAAGAAATGCAATAGCAAGAAAAAAATCAAATCATAGAAACCAACTGGTTAATTCTACATAGTTCTGAGTGGTATTTCTGAGTAATGGTAACAACAGAATATAAGCAATCCCAGAGATAACATGTTGCTTAGTAAAGTAACAACAGACAGGGTGACATTAGCTTAGAGCATGTGCCATAGTCTGAAGTCAGAGTACCCCAGCCTCAAAGGCTAACAAACTTCTTTTAGTTATCCATGTCTTGAATCCATATCTGCAGATTCACATTTAAAAAATTCAAAAGATTTGAGTTTAAAACTAGAATGCCAGGTTTGTCATCTTAATTATTCTTTGCTGATTTAAAAGACACTAGGATCCTCTCTTTACTCTACATACACTGATTGCCCTCCCTGGGCAACTATAAAGGATGTCAAGTTCGAACCTGAATATTAGCTTGTTAATTTAACATGAAAACTTGAATGTGTAACTGCCAAAGACACTGGGTAGGTGGAATTCTCCAGTCAATATGTTATCTCTCTAAGCAAGCTTCATGGAAAGCTAAATCATGATTAGAAGGTTGCCTGATGAGTATGGGATTAGAATAAGTGGAGTGTGTTACCACATGCCATTAAGCATCTGAATCATATAAGATTATGCTTTCTTCTCTGCCCTGGAGTCATACAGCCAGCTGGGACAGACAGATGGTGTTCCTAAGTAATGTGTCTTGGCCTATAGGTGATTTCAGCCAGTGCTTGCCTCCTCTTACGAATCCATGACTTATCAACCTCCCTGCTGTCAGTTACAACCCTTTAGTAAATACATTAAAATGTTCACCAGATTATAGGCAAATATTACAGACCTGGGACCTGTTATCTCTAATTTGTGACAAT
This sequence comes from Elephas maximus indicus, assembly GCF_024166365.1. Classification (NCBI taxonomy): domain Eukaryota; kingdom Metazoa; phylum Chordata; class Mammalia; order Proboscidea; family Elephantidae; genus Elephas; species Elephas maximus. The sequence continues at coordinate 64,792,624 of NC_064824.1, read as the reverse complement.
ATTGTTCTGCTTTTACGTGTTGATTTTAAAAAATTTAACTCTTACAGGACAAATCTCTTCCCTTTTTAAAATTTTCTTGGGAAAAGCCTGGAACCCCCCATTTTCTGAAAAGAGCAGATCCAGAAGTTGTGTTATGAGTGAGCATGATGAGTCTTGAAAATGCCTTTAACATTAGACAGGAAGCCTCAGCAGTAAAGAGTGGGGTATTTTAGTCAACCAGTGCTGCCATAACAGAAATACCAAAAGTGGATGGCTCTAACAAACAGAAATTTATTCTCTCACAGTCTAGTTGGTTACAAATCCAAATTCAGAGTGTCAGCTCCAGGGGAAGGTTCTCTCTCTCTGTTGGCTCTGGGAGAAGGTCTTTGTCCTCAATCTTCCCCTGGTCGAGGAGCTTCTCAGGCGCAAGGACCCTGTGTCCAAAGGACGCACTCTGCTTCTGGTACTTCTTTCTTGGTGGTATGAGGTCCCCAACTCTCTGCTTGTGTCCCTTTCCTTTTATCTCTTGAGAGAGAAAAGATGGTGCAGGACACAGTCCTGGGAAACTCCCTTTACGTTGGATCAGGAAAGTGACCTAAGTAAGGGTGGTGTTACAATCCCACGCTAATCCTCCTTAACATAAAATTACAATCACAAAATGGAGGAAAACCAAAGAATACTGGGAATCATGGCCTAACCAAGTTAATACACACATTTTTGGGGTGACATAACTCAATCCATGACATGGGGGAAAGTGAAGACAGAGAGGAGAGCTGCAGAACATTGTAAACATGAAAGCTGCCGGATTTTGCTTTGCAACTGCCTAGAACACTGATCTACAGAAAGCGTAACAAACATTCCATTTCATAATGCCGAAGTCCTAGTTAACTTGGACCTCAGCCTTTCTGCTGGAGGGTTACTCATGCAGTGATGTGAAGTCTTCAAATTTCTTTGACCTGTGTCAAATGTGTCACTTTTCAGGGTCAGCTTACAGACCAAAATTCCATCAAGGCAATTCAATAGGGCAAATTTGAGAAAGAGCGCGGGTGGTACTCCTCCCTGCCTTTGCCCATTTTTTGCAGAAAAGTAGAATGTGTGTAAGAGAGACTCGTACACCACAGAAAATCTCCAAATTCTCAAATTCAATAAGAGGATTGATGACTTGCTAGAATTCCCTTTTCATTTGTAACTCTAATGGCTCTTTTGATCACCACTGCCCACCTCTGCAGTAGTTCAATACTTGTATGATCCCAGAGGGATAGAAAGCTCAAAGTCCTGTGGTATATTTACTTTGAAGATAAGAGTTCTCAGATTACTTAGAAAAAGGATCCCACCTCACCACTATTAATAGCTAAAAAAAAAAATGTACGTCCGTGATGCCATCTGATGCCTCCTGTGGATATATAATGAGGCTATCATTATTTCTCAACCTGACCAGCTTTCTGAGCCACCAGTGTAATGACATCATGTTGGGTATTTGGTAGCTTTATTTCAGCATCTCAGTATTCTCTCTGACCTTCTCTATCATTACCCTGAAAGTAAAGAAGGCCTATACTCCTCAGAGAAAAGAGATATTTGTTTCCTGATAGCCACCAGTCACCATAATACTATTTATATTACTTTATACACCATTCTGTCTATGTAAGAAGCATCTCTTATGATATGAATTCTGCCAAAAATATTTTGCAAAGTGCATTATCTTTTTACTGAAGTTGCTTGAAACCCTAACCCTATATTATCTTTCTTTGGTTATTGCCCAAACCTTCCTTATGCTGTCTCCAGAAGGAGCTATTTTAGCTCTAATATCTTCATCCTATTCATGTATAGAAGAATCTGAAATATAAAAATGAGAAACATATCTAGAGAGGGTAGGGAAGAGCTTGTGGGACTTAGATAAAAAATACATGCATGTTTTGTCATTAAACCAAGAGAATATGGTATTCAGGACAATTCTCCTGTCATAATCCATCTAGTGTATAAAGGTCTCATACGTGATACTCTACAGGCTGCTGCATAAGCTTAGAGTTAAGTTCAATGCCTTCGTCAAGTTGTAATTCCACCCCCTTCTCTTTCACTTTGAAAAGCAAATGCAAGTCAGTGAGCATGACATTATTATGGGGATAACCTTGAATCCACTATAATTTATAAGGCAGTGAATCATTCAAAAACTTGTGCATCTGACGCCTCAAAACTGGTCTCTCTGTGCTTCTATACCACAATTAAACATTACAAGATAAACCTATCACAAAAATTATAATTCACAAAGCATGTGATAGAATTTACATGATGTAAAAGGTCTGACTTGTTTTAAGTTAGTAAACCTTCCAGGTCTGCAATGAGATTTGCTTTTGTTTTGCTCGCTTTGGTAGTATGGTGCAAACTAGAGAACAATTATATAGGAACAGAGATGGAAAGGTGTGTGAGAGAACAGATTATCAAACTGTCTAGTCCCTAGGTGGTGCGAACAGTTAACATGCCTGGCTGACAATGGAAAAGTTGTAAGTTCAATTCCATCCTGAGGTGCCTTGGAAGAAAGCCCTAGTGATGTACTTCTAAAAATTCAGACATTAAAAATCCTATGGATCCCGGTTCTACTCTGACACATATGGGAGCATCATGAGTCAGAACTGGCTAAATGGCAACTGATTTTTTTATACCATAATGATGAATTTGCACATTTGAGTAAGGAGCAGGAGTGAGAGGAAAAAATAATTCAGGAATCAAGTATTTTCTTTTCAATTGTTTTTTGAGTTTACACTGGTTGCCATTTTTTGCCCATGCTGGGGTAATGCTTCGTGAATGCTATCTGCTTGGGTTCTCTACAAAACCAAGATGTGTTTCTTATGAGATTTTTCCCTAGGGCCTCTTTCGGAAATAAACAGTTCATTGATTATAGGGTTTTATAGGGCAAGTTCTCTTTCAGTGGATATATGACTAAAAAAATGGAACTGTATAAAAATTGTTGCTACGATTTTATCCCCCAAACCACAGAATTTCTAACTTGTTCCTTTTGGTCAAGTAGACCCTAAGGCTTCCTTTCCCTTTCCTTTCAGAAAATAGCATACTATGAGTATGCAAATTATTCGGCTCCCAAATGCCAATGGCTACTCATCTATAATATTTTATAGTCTTTTCTCAAAACTGTATTATAAAGTAATACAGCACATAAATCATATACCAAAGCTGTGTGTGCCAGAAGTAACTTCTTTGCCTTTTTAGCTGCCCAGAAAATGGACTATCAATGCATGGTATCTCTAAATTTGGCTTTTAAATTCAGTTTTTAGACTCTCTTCTTCTGAAGATATCACCTTGAATAATGAAATGGATGCCTAGTTGGCGTATATCCAAAATTCCTGAAAGAATAAAGCAAGAAGTATGAATTTATAATATTTACTTTTATAAGAGATATATTCACTGCTTTTCTCTTCGCAACGCTATTCACCTTTAAGTGCTTTGCTAATAGGATGTAAAAACCAATTAATAGTCTCAAGACTCCAGTAACCAAGTATGATTAACCACATATTCAAACATCTAAAATGATTTTAAAAGGTTAAAACTTCCTTCCATCATAGGAAAGGGGGAAAATAGTAAATTTATTTCAAGAACATTGAACTGCCCCCACCTATAGACCCAACTTAAAACAAGTTCACAAATAAGCTATCCATTCAAAAATAAATACTGTTTGCCAACTGCCTTCCAGGGCCTGAGCTAATAAGCATCGTATCATGCAAATGGTTGAGAAGTAAACAAACAAACAAAAAGACCAAGTGGTAATTTATTTTGGCCATCTAACATCTGCTCAGTTCTTCTAGAGCATAATTCCTGAGGGAAAACTTAAGCAGACAGCATCAGTAGCAGGAGTGTGAGTCCTTTATTGCTCCCTCACACTCTGGGAAATCCGACATAGCTGGACATAGGACTTTAAGACACAGTCTCCTTGGGTTGAGGGGATTTTTATGCTGTATAACTAGGGAAGCAGTGATCCTTCCTTGTTGGGATTAGGGACCAGATTTCAATAGCAATGTGATGCGGTAATAATTTAGCTTCAACCCTGTCCTACCAGCTCAGTATTCTTAACTTGGGCAGGGAGTAACCTTTGTGACATAGTAAGTCAGCAGCAATGTTAAGCAAATGAGCACTCATGACTAGCAAAGCAACATCCCAACATTGGCATAATCTTGTAGTTAACCTTAAAAACTGGGCCATAGCTTCTTTCTGCTGAACTTTAAAGAAGGTCATTTATTTTTTTTGGTGAAGCCAACTTGTAGTGTCAGTCTTGGATTTTCTCATTTCACCCTTCTGATCTAAAATGGTGGCCTCAAAATGTCACATCTTACTATGTCAGGAATCTGTGTCATCTAAAAACTCCTAATAGCTGTGAGTCCAGTCCCTGAAAATCGATGTAGGGGAACTGGAAGATGATTAGAAATTTTCAGATGACCAACTCCAGGGTGCAAGTCATGTCCCCTCCAAAAAAACCGGGAGGTCCATTGATATGAACAGTCCAAAAGATATACAATGTCTAACCTGGACAGTGCAACACGTTTGCTGTTCTCAACTGCAGAGTGGGATATGAGAAAAAACATGCTCCTAAGTTTCACTGAAAGACTGGAGAAAGAAGAGCTGCAATCCTTGCTCAGCCTCTGCTCTCAGAATCCATTGTTTTTAGTTTATTTGGCAGATACTGGATGATACAATTCAACGTATGTGCCAGGAGTCTAGAGGGTCCCAGGAGCACAACGGTGGTATTAGTAGACTCTGAAATGGCTACCAGTTTTACACTGGACATATTCAGTACTGGATCCAAAACCAAAAACCCCTTGCCATCTTGTCGATGCCAATTCATAGAGACCCTATAAGACAGAATAGAACTGCCCCATACGGTTTCCAAGGAATACCTAGTGGATTTGAACTGCCAAACTTTTGGTTAGCAGCTGTAGATCTTAACCACTATACCACCAGGTTTTCCAAATAGCAAGTAGTTAAAAATGCCACCATTTGTCAAAAATGTATATACAGGGTGTCCCTGACTCATAATGAGGTTATGTTCTGATGACTCCATCGAAAGTCAGTTCTGACATAAGTTGAATACCTCATTTTTTAAGTTTTCGTTATTATTGCCTTTTATTATACATACCTTTATAAATCATAACAAAACATCTGAGAATCATAACATCAGCAAATTACATGTTGCAATGTTGTATGCAGTACATATTACTAACAATGAAATGTACAAAAAAAGAAGACAGTCATAAGTGTGGTTGTCATAACTAGGGTACATCATAAGTCAGAAACTACCTGCATAGAATTCAATACAGCCCTGGTCACATCAGGAAGCACCAAGAAGACTCCTAGTAACAGGCAATTAATATGTACTCTCTTTTTTTCACCCATAACATTACATGTTTTCTTCTGGGCGGGAAAGGTTTAACTCAGCAGTCCTTGGTTGCTCAAACTCTGAGTGTTACAAAGAAAGGCTTATTTTCAGAACTGGCCCTTGGCAAGCTCCTGGGAAATAACTTCAGAGCCCTTGGAAGATTACTTCTCCTCTGTAAGAGTGCTGTTGTATGCCTGAGGCCTTGATTCAAATTGTATTTATGGTAAAGGCCTGTTTTTATATGTCTGGGGTTATGCTATACCAGTTTGACCAAATAAGCTTATTTAAAAAAAAAAAAAAACTGGGCTACAAGGCTCAGGTGAGCTTCCCTTGTTGGAAATACTTCACATGTGTTGTTATACTTCATTTCCAGGAGAACTAGGCATGTTCTCATGTGACTCCACTTGTAGTGCATACCTCGAAGCTTGCACCTGGTTTCTGCTAGACTTCACCCATGTGCCTTTTACCTTTGCTGTTTGTAATCTGTATCCTTTCACTATAAAAAACCTTAACCTTAATTATAACAGATTTTCTAAGTACTATGAGCCCTTCTAGCAAATCATTGAGACAAAAGCTGTTTTTCTTACTCAGAGATCATTTGATCATTGCCACTCTTTCACACACCCATAATCCCGTGGCAGTTAAATGTACTGACCCGCAGCTGTGATGCAGTGAGACTGGCCAGCATAAAACATTCACTACAGGATGTTTAGATTTGGAACTGCTATATCACATGAGCGGAGTAAAAGATAATGGGTATGACCTCAGGGGGAAACCCTGGTGGCGTAGTGGTTTTAATCCACCAGGTGCTCCTTGGAAACTCTATGGGGCAGTTCTACTGTGCCCTATAGGGTCGCTATGAGTCGGAATCAATGGCAGCAGGTTTGGTTTTGGTTTTTATGACCTCAGGTGAGGGGGTAAACAAGAACCATTCAGCTGATAGCAGTGACTTCCAGGTTGGTGCTTGCTCACCCCTTGGCACAGGATACTATTAAAATTTAGTATTCACCTTAGGAATCTGGGTACGGAAAAAAATGTGTGGGAAGGTTTATATGGGTCATGTGCTACCAAATTTTATGGCACCCCAGATATTTCCTATCACTCCCTAATTCCTGGGTCTCTGTGGGTTAGGTCAAAAGGGATGGACCCTGAAAAACAACATTAAGCAAGTTCAACTAGCTTCCCAGGAAAATGCAAGGGCTGTGATAATGCGGTTTAACTTTGATTTAGCTGTTCTAGAGGTCTATTACCCCTCAATCCTCAGGCATTAAGGAACATGGGATGTATATTATGTGGGACCACCTAGTGTTGTAATGCCTAAATCATAAAGAGTTATCTGATGGAATAATTCTGGATACCCCAACAGGAAAAAGCCAACCCTCCCAACCCATTCAGTGGTTGAACTGTGTGCAAGGGCGCCTTCTTTTGGACAGCAAAAGTTTCTGCCTAGCTTCTGAGTAACTGAGAGGTTTTGAGGTTTGAGTGGATCAGTTGGCTAGGGATCCATTCAGGGACTACCCCATCAGGCTGATCACTTTGCTATCCCTAAACTCTTAGGGAGGAGTACTCCACATCCCTTTTCTTCTGTATGGACAAAGGTCTTTTTGAATACCCCATCATCTTATGTACTGATATGTTATACCCACCCTTCAGTCTTCTAAGGATGGGGACAACAATTCTCTCATCCTGTAGGATTTTTAAGCTGAATGATTAGAAAAATAATTGTCCCTCTATTGTTGTGGTCAAGGACCATGATACCACATCTAAGTCCCAGTGCTATCCTGACAGCTTAGCTCTACGATGATTGGAAGTTGGGGGTCCAAATTTTGTGGTTGCACTTCTATTATATGACAGGGAGGAGCAGAATTAGCCCACATGAGCAATCATGGTGGTAAAGTAACAGCCCTCCCTCTTGACATCATTCAGAAACTGAAGTCTGAGTCTCATTCTTGACCTAGATTAATTGCCTTAAGCACCAGCCACAGCCAGTTTCATGGAGCTTTGCAGGGAGGTTAACTCCTTTCCTGGGAGGCCAGCCTACAGAGTATTAGTGTTGGACAAGTTAAGCCTTTTCTCTAGCAGGCTACAACATTGTTATAGAGTATTAAGAGTTTTGTAAGACATTATCTCTGTCCTAGAAAAATGGCAGCATCAATACAGTTTTAGCATACATGAAGAATACTCATTGCAGCGAGGCATTGCTTTGAATCTCTCAATTTCAAGTTTGATAGTTACTTCATTTCAGTATGGTCACAGTGCACAGAGAACCTAGTCCGCTTTTGTCATTCTTGGGTTTTCTTTACCATTTAATGCTTAATATGAAAGACTTTTTAAATAAACAGAAATTCGTTAATATATTTTAGTTGACATTTAATGAAACCATTATTAGCATTATTATTGAGGTTTGCTAAATGGCTCACATAACTGTGAGTTGGGCAAGAGACAAAAAATTCAAGGAGTGTATATTCAGATGCCATCCCTAACTCTAATACTTTGGGCCCTAGACTAATCACTTAATTTCCCAACAGCCTAATAGCATTATTGACAAAATGAGAAGAGTAGAAGAGAAGAGCCTAGTCATCAGAATGCCAGAATGTGTATAGAGTGATGAGTATTTTTATTTAACCAACTTGGGATATGATATGCAAATTGTAACAGGCAGCAAGATAGAGAGTTTTCCTATATGCATTTTGCCTGAGGGATTTTTTTTTCCTCTCCTAAAAATCAAGCAGAAACATTTAATGTCAAATTCTACTTCCTTTCTGACGTGAGCCCCTTCAACCTTAGCATTTAAATCATATTGTATTTTTGTATTTGTGTAAACCTTCTCTCCACAATAAACCTATAAGCTCCTCATTGGCAGGTGGAGTTAACACAAAACCTATTTTAAACCAATAATGGAAATTGATTGAGGATTATTTAATATACAATTTGCAAATTGGGGTAATATTTTGACTTAGAGAGTCAAAAATTTTCTGAAGATAATAACTTCCAAAATTCTTATACCATATCTTATCAGTATTTCCATGAAAAAGGGCTGGAACAGAACTGATAAACAATTTGTAGTCAGGAAGAATTTCATAGAGCATTGTCCTGAACAATTAAAATAATTACTTATTTACCCTAAAACTAGCTCCCAATTTGACCTTTGGAGTCTCTGTTTTTCAAAATTGACTGAATTCTTCAAAAGAGCACAATAACCAAGGCAAAATGGTCTTACCAGTTTACCCAGACCATCACTTGACTCAAAGGTGACTTTTTAGAAACCACTTTCTTAAAAGCTCAGGGTTCAAAAGGACACTTAAGGGCAAATGGCCTGGGTGGTCACGCTAACTCCATGGACCCCAGAAATCTGGATTACAGGAGAATTAAAATGATTCTTAGTGGCATGTCTAATGCTTCTCTGCATCCCTGCAATACTGAAGGCATTACTAAGCCCGCAGTAGAAACTCACTATACATTTGTTGAGTAGAGTAATATCACAAACAGAAAGCTAGAAAGATAGCACAACGTGTTTCCTCGCACTTAATTCTCACACAGTTATATTATCAGGTACAAAATCCCAAGTATTCAGCCTCTCACTGCTTGAGCCAAAACATTACTCCTTCGTTTTCCATGGGTGGCTAATGTCAGCAGGATCATAATCACAACCCTCAGAGTCAAACATCAGGAGGTTAATAGAAGCTGTTGTTGGAGAGAAAAACATCCTGTTGTTCTTTGTCTCCAAAATTTACCAGCAGGCATAAGGACCTCCCACTAGATTAAGAGCTTAAAAGAAGGTCTACATTTACAAAACAATTATCTCATAACAGTACTTTCTGTTGCCCCCAACGGTGTGATGAATGGACTGATGGAAGAGAGCACTCCTGAGTATGTTTTTACTTCCTTCTCAGAACTAAAAACACAATATCTCTGTTGATACCAATGGCAGGAGAAATAATTCCATCTCCCATGGCCATTAGCTTTTTTCAACTGTTAAATTTCCTTTGGGTAATGAATATTTTTCTAGGACAGAAAGTGCATCACTTATTCCATGGAATGTGTTCAGTGGGTTTTCTACCATTAAAAAATAGCAACTTTGTTGATTATACCTCATTAATGGATTCTCCTTAGGGAACGAATACACACAGGTTCACCTGAAGTACTCTACATTGTTTTGAGATTCTCCCAATTTAACTTTGCCAAAGAAGCAGAATGATAGCATTAAATTGGTTAGTATCTGTAAGAGGCAAGACAGTAAAGGCAGAGGGCATCTCACGTAAGAGCAGATCGAAAAACAATCCATTGTCATCTGGTCTATTCTAACTCATAGTGATCCTTTCAGACAGAGTAGAACTGCCCCGTAGGATTTCCAAGGAGTGGCAGTGGATTCAAACTACTGACCTTTTGGTTAGCTGCCAAGCTCTTACTCACCACCAGGGCAGAGTTGTTCAAAAAAGAAGAAAAAGTCAAGGCTACCCATTGTGCACATTGTTCTCTTCACAACTCTTAAAACTTCTGTCTTTCTTATACTTTTTAATTTTTTCAATTTAAATCTTAAATATTTGGTAAAGGAGTTATATGTTCATTGAAAGAATGGCATGAAATATGACAGCTGTTCAGTACTTGTTAAATAAATAGTTATCTAGTTTCTTATAACTCTCAGATGCTCTCCACTTAATCTTAAACTTCCTGCCCAAAGGAATTGTGATCTGCTGCATACATCCCACTCAAGTCAAATGAGATTGCCTGCCATTTTCCACCCTCGTGCTTACCTGAAAGAAAACAGATTTTAGAGTTAATGTTTATTGTTTTGCTGCCCTCTGCTGGCTTCATGGGAACCAACTACTGTTTTTAAAGAAGGAAAATTAAGTGATTTAACTCACTGGTTGGATCTTAGATTACAGCCATAAGGAAGAAACAAGTTCAAACAAAGCCTAACATTGAAAATAAGCTATTGAAAACAAAAATGTAAGAAAAGAAAAAACAAGACAAGCTTTCTTCTTCCTTTAGCATAAGTGGAATTTTCTAATCTGTATATAACAACTAAATTTTATTATACTGAAATATTGCAGAGGTTTGCAATAGCAATAGGAGATGCATGCATTTTATATACCAATAAATATTAAGTTGGCAATGAACATGTTTCAAACATTACAGCAAACCTAAAAACATTACTGCCTGCTTCCTCCTCCCCCAATTTTTGTCCCCTCCTTCCTCACACAGTGTTAAATCCTGAAGTCACAAGTCATAAGACATAGGAGATATTATATACTTCCAACATGTCCAACATGTATTGACTTGTTGAATTTGTTTTTAAGCATAACCTTGGACTAAAATTGCTCTGATTAAGTTGTTTACAATTCTTATACAACTCTATAGGATTTAGGCATACAGCCAACAATTTTTTAATTCAATATTCCACTTAGATGTTAAAATACTTCCTACACTGGTTTTGTTATTGTCCAGAACATTCTTTCTAAAGTTTGAGAATCACAATTATGAAATATTATTAAATGAATTTCCTCAGACCTGGTCCTATTTAAGTGATTAAGATAGAGCACACACATTGTCACAATTCATTTTCACATGAAGGATGCAAAATTCAGTGATCGAATGTGATAGCAGCCACTGAAAGGATTGATTTTAGTCACCTTAATATACTGAGTTGTTTGGCATAAAAAAGTGGCTAGGTCATAGGACTCCTAACAAATTGAGTTATCAAACTAGGAAAAATTATTTTTATCATGTTCAGCTTACAAAAGTGATTCCTTTGTAAAGTTCAATAGAGTGGAACAGATACTAAATGCACAGAGGCAGTTGTTCACATATTCTTTCTATCACCTTAAAAGCATGACTGGAGCCTTGCAGGTGCAAACAATTAAGCACGCTGGGCTGCTAACTGAAAGGTTGGCAGTTCAAACCCATCCAGTAGCTTCTTGGGAGAAAGACCTGGCCATCTGTTTCCATAAAGATTACAGTTAAGAAAACTCTATTTTCTTGGCAGTTTTCTGTCACATGGGGTCATTATGAGTTGGAATCAATTAACTCGAAGGTACCCAACAGCAGGTGGCAATGAGGCTCATGATCACTTTCCCTTAAGAGAAGGCTGGTAGGCAAAGAAAACGTCATTGTCAGCGTCATCACTGTCAACGTAATCACTATTTACTGAGCATATTTTCAGTATCAAATAGAGGACTGGATGCTTTACTTTTGTGATCTCATTTAATTCTCATGACAATGCTTTGTTGTTATGTGTCATCGAGTCTATTTAGACCCATAGTGACCCTGTAGGACAGAGTACAACTGCTCCATTGGGTTTCAAAAGCTGAAAGCTTCACGGGAGCAGGTCATCAGGTCTCTTCTCCTGCAGAGCACCTGATAGTTTCAAACCACCGACCTTTCAGTTGGTAGCCAAGTGCACAACCATTCCACCGCCAGGGCTCCTTATGACAATGCTAGTAGGTAGTTATTACTGCCTCTGTTTTACAGATGAGAAAAGTGTTGGAGCAGTGCAGGGTTTCCAACTCAAATTTGACTCCAAGGTTTATGTTTTTCTCAATGAAGTAATCACTCTATATATTTAAGATGTTTGATTTTAAGCAATATCAACTATTGAAAGCAAGTTGAGTCATTAATCCTTTCAAAAGACATCTTTTTATTTTTTCTGGGGGGTGTGTGTAAATCATGAAGATTAAACACATATAAGGTCAGGTTTTGTAATGAATTTTTCATTGTCCACCTTACCAAATAGCTCTAATGAAGGTGAAGGTGAAGACATATTGTCGCTTTGGGAACAAAAACCAACTAAGTGACAACCCAGAGCCATTCTGCAGTTCAGCTGAGCCACACAACTTAAAGTATCTTTGTGCCTTAAAGTCCATGTTTTTGGGATCAATAGTTCTATGTAAACACAAAATCAGTCTTGAAAAGAAAACCCAGAAATATGGATCCGCTTGCTAAACAAAGAAACTGGGCTGTGCTCGAAGATCTACTCTATTCTAAAAGAAAGATTCCAAACAAGCTTAATCACAGCATACACACATATACACATATTCAAAGTAAGTTCATGCCTTTTTCTTCTGGACAAGCAAGCATATAAAGTATAATGAGAAGCATCAACTGGAGTCCAAATCTGTAAAATACCATATTCTCTGAGATTACTTAAAAAAAAAAAGGGTAACACTGTTTCTTGTCGAAATCTGTTGAGGAAAAAAAAAAAATCAGTCAATTTATAAAGAGTTTACCTGATGGGACCTGAACTTCCACTGAGAACCTCTTAAGTTTGAAAATATGATTACAGTCAAAGGGGTTTCCGTTGCAGCTTGTCTTGGAAGGCATCTTCTAAGTGCAGGTAACGTGTTCCCTCCACTCTGGTAAGCTCTGTGAGGAACTGATCGGCGTCATAGCTAATGAAGATGCTTCGCTTCGCCTGCCTTTTGTCAGCATACAAAAGCTTCTGTCAGGAAAGCTTTCTGAGGTAATCAATCCCAGGGAACAAATGGATCAGGAAGAGAATATCATGAATAAATATTTCATTGGACTAGTTAAATGCACTGTTTTTTAACATTGCCATATCCACAAAGGCAACATTCCCCCATCCTGTTTTACAGTAATTGATTTTTAATTACAAAACAACTTCGATTAAATCAATCCATGATCCAAAACTGTGTTTTACTATCAGTTCCGTCAGTGTTGAACCTACTTATTACCAGTTTCCCATGCCTCATAATTAACCAAAGTTTTTCTGTGTCTCCATTAACTTCAGCTAATCAAGGTTATCCTCTGCTTATTATTCACCTTTAATCACTCGTTTCTGCACCATGAATCATGTTGAAGAAAAGCTCTGGCTGAAATATAGTCTTTTGGAAAGTACACAGTGATGACAGTAACCCTTACCATTGAAGTGTGGTTTCATAAAATCCCATACGTGAATGGAAATAATCTCTAGACTTAGGTGAATAATGAACGCTAACTTTTATATAGTGCTCACTATATTTTAAGGCAGGTTTTGACTAAGCACGACACATGCACTCGATAAATCCTCACGAGACCCCTATGAAATAAGAACTATGAAAAGCCAAGTTAAGTAAAAGCATCCTACATGGCCTAGGTAATGGCACTGCCAAAGCTTGAGTTTGGTATGAGTGACTCCTTTAATCACTTTATTCCTCTAATATAAATAATTAGTATAAGATTTTCTTTTGTAGCCTTTTCTCTGTCTTGTTCACTGTGTATTCTTAGAGGATGGAATACAGTCTTATCTATAATAGATGATATATATATAATAGGTGAGATAATACATATGTATATATAAATAATTTAGAATTTCTATAGTTCATCTTCATTATTTTTCATATTTTAAAATTTTCTATAAAATCTAATGAATTACTTATATTGCAAATTTTCTAATTTGCCTGTCTAAAAAGCTGGCTGCAGTGACAGACTGCTAACTGCAAATTCATTTGTGAAGGACCATAATTTATTCAGGCCAGTCCAGTGACAAGCAACAGAAACTCAATTCAAATTAGCTTAAAAGAAAAGGGAAATATATTGATGTGCATAACCAAACTACGAGAAAGACGGAGGCAAAACTGAGGACAACCTGGAATTTAAACTCTAAGAGTTTTCCTCTCAACACTTGTCATCTGATTTCTTTCTAGCTTCTCTTCTCTGAGACTACCTCCTCCATGAGGTAGGATTGGCTATCTGAACCTCTGGGCCCAAATGCTTGCAATTTTGTTCTCAGAGAGAATGACACTCTTTACCTCCAGTTCTAATTTTAAAAATTCTATAAGAAACCGCTCTTTGATTCACTATGGGCACCACGCCCATCTAAGGGAACAGAGTGGTATGATAGTCTGGTTTGAGTCACTGTCCACTGCCATTGCTAAGGAGGCACTCTGTATTCAATAGCATTGGATTTCAAATAATACATTTGCTTAATTAGCTTTCAACTAAAAAAAAAGTTGTATAAATTATTTCCTATGACCTCTGACCTTTATCATATCTTTATCATTTATCAACTAAGATAGGTTTGGTTTTATTTATCATCTCTAAACTAGACCTGCAACCCTGTATTACTTCTTAATGAGTCAACGTCTTAAGCGGGAGCATCTGATTGAATGAAACAAGGTCACGTGTTCTCATCTTGGATTTAAAAGGAAGCAGGAGAAGGAGGATACCCCAGTTGCAAATTCAGACTGAAAATGTGGCCTGTTGGCTCAGTAATTCTGCACATAATGGGATATTCCTCCTCAACAGGCATGAAGTTCACATGACAAAGGGCAAATTAATGAACATCACCTCATGTGATCAAAACAATTTAATTAGTCACTAACCTTAGTTCTTCAATGTGTTGAATTGATTTATTATGTTATAAAGTTATGCATATGTACACAACAACTACCAGTTGTCAATGAATCAGTTCTGACTCATGGTGGCCTCCTGTGTACATGAGCAGAACTCTGCTCCTTAGGGTTTTCAGTGTCTGATTTTTTGGAAGTAGATAATCTGGCCTTTCTTCAGAGACACCTCTAGGTAGACTCATACCAATGGTTGGCATAACAAACAGCTCACTCCTGTGTGATTATGGCATAATTTAATCTGATTAGATGAATTCCCTCTTCAAGCAGGCAGACTCACCACTGTTCAGGTCAGATGCTGCCTTCATGTCACCACTGCCTCTGGCTACCACTACACTGTGGGGGGTGGGGCCAGTGGGAGGTGGAAGTGGGGGAGCTGCATGGCTCCCCAGGCTTTTTTTCTGCTACTAGGCCCTTCTAGGCCTCAGGCCAGCCCTGCCGAACTACCCAGGCCAGCCATGCCACAGGGGCCTGCACTGAGGGCTGGGGTGGCTCCTACCACACTTAGGTGTATGGGGAGAGGGCAGTGCAATCCCAGCATGGTGAACCCTCAAGCCTCTACCCTGTACAGGCAAGTGTCACAGCTCTTTTAGCTCCACCACCAAGTGCCCAGTGGCACCCTGGCAAGCCTCCTGCCCAAAGACACTGAGCTTTCACCCTATGGACAAGCAATTCCACTACAGCCAGGTCAACCAGCCCACCCTCTCTCTGTCTTCACTCCAGACTCTTCTTGATGGTAATGAGGTTCCACTGAACCTCTACGAAAGTGGCCTTTATATAAGCCCAACAGGATGGCAAAACCAACCTACATAGACCAGGAGGAGCTCAATCCTATTGGGTGGACTTTCAGTCCACTATTTGCAAAATAATCAACCAATCCCTTGCAAGATTATTGCCCAGCCAATCATTTTGTGGGACTTACAAGACCATGGCTAGAAAGGCCATATGAAACTATTCTCTGTACCACAAGTTGATATAACAGAATGTTAAAATTGACATTTTTTGATCAAGATATCAAGATATAATAGTTTATAACAAAATATGGGACCAGACAAAAATGCAAAAATTACAAAAAATAATGTGAAAGACCAGTGTTATTACTCTTGAAATCTGTAAAGAGATGGAGGCTACAAAAAAGGGTCTCAACTGGAAGTAGAGGGAAGATTTTTTAAGAGACATATTTTGGAGAAGATCTCTTTGTAGAAGGCCATGCTATGAGTCCCACTCCCTCATGCCCAAGGAGGAAGAGTAGGGATACCAGTCAGCTTGCTGTAGGTATAGTTGGTTGGCATTTCAATAGGATTGTATATAGAAACCACTGGAGTTCCCAGACACAAAAGACTGAACTTCGAAGGAGAGGCTTTGCACTGAGCTCAGCCTGCATTCTGAACATTTATCAGTCAAAGATACAATGAGTGCTCCCCATGGAACAGAGGTGGGCAACATGGGAAAGCGAGCTTACTCCTGCTCAAGAAGACAAGGATGGGACTCCAACAAATAGAGAGAGTCCTTGGAGAGTGGGCAGCCTGGAAACCAGAGTCTGAGCGGCCAAGGACCAGCAGAAGACAGCCTGCACTCAATAGGTGGGAGCTGTCTGTGGAGAGACCTAGCAGGGAATTTCTGAGGAGTGCACATGTGACCTGTAAAAAAAGAATTGGCTTTAACCTTCTGCCAGGCACACAGAGCCAAAGCCTCTGGAGCAGAAGGCCCTCTTGCTGCAAGGCAGCTGACCATAAATGGATGTTTTCAATTCACCTAAACACAGGGCACTAGGGCAACTTTGCTGGCAGAGAAGTGCGTTGTTTAACAGGTCTGAGTTCAGTAGAATGCATACAAACACTAAATTCTTGCTGTTCTTGGTAGGATGGCTAGAATTCAGATTGTATGATGCCAGTTTTAATTTGTGTTTTGTTGTTGTCGTTAGTTGCAGCAGAGCCTATTCCGACTCACGGCAACCCCGCTGCACAGAGTAGAACTGCTGCTCTGTAGAGTTTTCAAGGATGTGACCTTTCAGAAGCAGATCAACAGGACTTACTTCAGAAGCACCTCTGAGTGGGTTTGACCTGCCACCCTTTCAGTTAGTGGTCAAGCACTTAACTGTTTGTGCCACCCGGGAACTCCAGGAACTTATTTCAGCTTAATAATCAAATTACAGGCCAGGGGATATGATAGAACATGGTGGTTGCTTTTTCCTATTCTACCTACAGACTTCTTAGGTTATATTCAAGACTTCCACTATCTAGTATTTCATTTCTATAATTTTGCTTTTTTTTTTTTTAAGTCAGACTGCATTGTTGTTAAAAGTAAGAAGACTTGAACTCTCACACCCATGAATCTCTCCTTTTTTGATCCACCTGACTCTGAGCCTCTCATGACACAGAAAAGTAGGACAGTTAACCTTCTCTGTCTACAGCCCATCTAAGCATCTCACAGTACTTTGTCATTTCTGGAAAGATGATTGAGGTGTTTCACCAGGATTCCATGACAGAATTAAGCCCCAATGCCCTAAGGCATCCATCATAATATGTAATGAATTACCATCTTTCTTTTGCATCTAGAATGGTATTAGTCATGTATTATCCTTGGGCATACTAAGAAAACATGTTCTGTGTTCTGTGATTTAGATGGGGAACCCAGACAAAAGCACAAAGCTCTGTCATGTCATCTCAAGATGTCATTGTTCTCTAGGGTAAGTCTTATTTCTTTCTATCACTATCTGGTTCTCTGACTCCAGTAGCATTTTGTGCTATGTAGTACTATTTATACTAGACTGAGTTAAGTTTTTATTTCCTAATAAATCATGTGATTCTCAAGGGCAGGAAGTGCTTTATAATCCCTCAACACTTATTGATGCACTCATCAATGTTGGCTGAAAAATGAAAGTTCATTTTGAATTTTTCTAACCCATGCTTTAGAATAACAACAACAAGAAGACAGGATTAAGGATGATGCTTGCCCACTCTCTGATTTGTAAGTTTTGCCTGCATGTACAAACATGGCCTCTCACAGAGAATTCAGTACTACCAGCTGAAAAAGGAGCATCCAGCCAAGCTCTGATGAGAAGGAACAGTGTAATTCCACAGAAATACAAAAGTTCCAATGTAAAATGTGGCTTAATATTTGCAGATCTTCTTTTACAACACATAAACATTTGTAAATTTGCCAATCATTTCTGTGTGATAACTTTGACTGCTATCTTGCCAATGAGAGGAAGGGTGGAAGCTGCATTGAGACTCAGCTGCCATAAATTGATCACATGGGATGAAAGAGAGTGTGCAAAAGAGAAAACCTCTGATGTTCTGATTCATATTCCTAAGGCATCCGAAGCCATCAGTGGGTATGAACTCTAATGAGAGACTGAGTAGGTGAATAAGACTTTTGGCAGAATCACAAGGTTGGGAGACAAAATTTGTAACTGAAAGTCACCAAAGAGAAGGAGCCCTGATAAAAGCCAAAAGTTTTCATATGGATCCCTGGTGATCAAAGGTGAACTTGCAATAGCCCTGCCCTTATAAAGATTGTAATCCACTTGAAAGTCAGCAGAATTTTTAATTGAATTAGTTGAAAACCTTTCAATTCCTTGCCAAAATCAAAAGTAAATTCTTTTTATAGGAAGGTCACATCTTGGCATCTAGAAAATTGTGTCATGGTCATGACTTAAGCTTTAGGACATTTCTGCCTGATGTAAGATTCCCAGAACTAATTTAAAGAAAGACTTCAAAAGTTGACTCATTATTTCTTCTTGAGGTATTCATGCAGAATTACGGGGGAAAAAAGATATGATTAAATATCAGTAGTCCTTATAGAACATACTAATAATGCCAACTGTTTTTTAAACAGACAAGTGGTGAGTGGTGAGTATGGGACTTGGAAAGATGGGGATACCCACTCTTCCATTTCGAAGTCTTATTTATCATTATAGCTTTCATAATCAGTTGTGTAGAATTCCAGGGAAGTACAGCCACTCCAAGAAGCATATTTAAAACTCTTGAACAGTTGGATGATCCCTTGTCAAGTCTTCTTTTTGATATGGAAAGTATTGTTCCTAAGTTAAGAATGAGTTAACCCAGATAAAGTAATGTCAGGAAGCTGCCACCATTACAAGGCTGCAGGAACAAAGGGAAAGAGGTAAAATTATAGGAACCCAGCATCTCAAAGGAGGCTCCACAGAGCTAGTGCCCACCTCTGAGCAGCCAGTGTGTCTAAGCTGCTGCTGGTAGTTGGAAGGGGACATTGCAGGGTTGGTTGGAAGAAGCTGGATGCTGGAGCACTTATAGCTATGAAGCAATGTTGGAATAGAAAAGAAGCACCTTCTTCCCCTCGCCTTCCAATATTCCTCCGATTCTTCTATTGGCTGAGCCTAATGGGAAGCCGGGTGACAAGGGAGTGAGAAAATACAGTTTTCAGAATCCTAGGCTCAGCATTACAGAGAATACTATAGATGAGTGGATTTGGAGCTGAGAAATGGCAGATAAACAACTAGAATACATACCAACATAGGTAAGGACAGCTGGCCTTTTTCACCATGTATTTACCAGTCTCAAAGAAGAAAACTCACAGAAACCAAGTTCACCTATTTAGACTGTATGCACCTCTAGTTCTTGGTGCACTCCTCTCTGTTTGCTGGATGGGTAGACCAACATATAAACTTATTTTAATTAACTCTACAGCTTATGGTCCAAGAGGAATAGGAAACAGTATGCAGGTGAAGAGGGAGAACACCCAAGGTGAATGTACCCATTCTAAATTGGTATCAATATCATATCTTAACTGATGTTTTATCATTGAATATATGTAAAAGAAAAATATTTTCTACACAGAAAAACATTTCCTTCAGTGTTTGCTTTGTCTTCTTAAAAATTTTACCTGATGGTAGTAGGAAAAAAATCAGGAGTCTAGAGGGGGTAATAGATTAATTGAAAATATAACTGAGAGACAGGCAAAAAATAAGGAGAATTCTAAAAGAAACTAACTATGCCATTACAATATTTAATCAGCAGCAGTATTATGAGTAGACTTAACATTGCAAAAAATAGTGATGTGGGGAACAACTTCCAAGCTTTCTCACTTGATAAAGAATAATGATAAAAAGGAAAAAGTGATGAGAGATGATAACATGTATTTTAGTTATAACTAAGACATCCAACATAAAAATCACCGAGCTCTGAAAAGAAAACCAAAAACAATTGAACAAAATTCACAATTAAGTGTATGATATGAAAAGAAAATGTTCTATATCCTACTTCTGTGAGTAGCATCTGGGGTCTTAAAAGCTTGTGAATGGCCTTCTAAGATACTCCACTGGTCCCAGTCTGTCTGGAGAAAGGGAGAATGAAGAATACCAAAGACACAGGCAAAGATTTGTCCAAAGGACTAATGGACTACAACTACCACAGCCTCCACCATGAGCCCAGCACAACTAGATGGTGCCCGGCACTGACTGCTCTGACAGGGATCACAATACTGAGTTCCAGACAGAGCTGGAGAAAAATGTAGAACAAAATTCTAACTCACAAAAAAAGACCAGACTTACTGGTCTGACAAAGACTGGAGAAACCCCAAGAGTATAGCAATGGGACACACTTTTAACTCAGTATTGAAGTCATTCCTGAGACTCACCCTTCAGCCAAAGATTAGACAGGCCCATAAAAAAAAAAAATCAGACTAAATGGGCACACCAGCCCAAGGACAATAAGGAGAAAGCAGGAGGGGACAGGAAACTGGTAATGGGGAGCCCAAGGTCAAGAAGGGGAGAGCATTGACATGTCATGGGATTGGAGCCAATGTCACAAAACAATATGTGCATTGTTTAATGAGAAATAAATGTGCTCTGCAAACTTTTATCTAAAGTACAATTTAAAAAAGTATGATACAAAAAAATTTTTCAAGTTGAGAAAGACTTGACCTAGAGATCAAATATGTTAACAGAAATACAAATCTAAAGAAACAAAGACATTATTTTTTCCTAATAAATTGCTAAATATTTTGATTCATTGCTTAGAACTATTCCCATCACATAGTTGACATATACCAAGTATTTGTTGAATAAGGGATAGTTAACAGAAGAGGAGCCCTTGGTGATGCAATCGTTAAGTGGTTGCCTACTAACCGAAAGGTCAGTAGTTGCCCCCCTCCTCCCCCGCAAGGGTCCCCACAGAAGAAAAGACCTGCAAACTGTTCCCATAAAGAATACAGCCTAGAAAACCCTATGGGCAGTTCTTCTCTGTCCTGTAGGGTCACTATGAGTTGGAATCAACTCGACAGCACACAAAAACAGCAGTTAACAGATATTTATTTAGCACTAACTTCGTAAGAATGTTACAAATATAAACTTATTTAATCTTCTGGGCAACCATATGAATAAAAAAAAAAAGAGTAGGTACAATTATTGTCCCTATTTTACACGTGACAAAACCAAGGTCTGGGGAGTTTGTATCATTTGGCAAAGGTCACATAGCTACTAACTCAGAGAACCCAGTGTTGAGACAGGGTTGTCTGACTTTAGAATCCATGTGCCACCATTATGAAATGCTATGATAATAAGAAAAATGGATGCATTCTTTCTCTGGGGAGAGGATGTAAATAAGGCCAGCCTATCTGAGGAAGAGTTTGGCAATATCCACCAGTATATCGGAATTGACTCAACGGCACTGTGTCTGGGTTATCTCTAGGTTATTTCTATTAAAAAGAAAAAAAGTGCCTTTAGTTGACACTATATATTTAAGATGATAATTATAAAAATAAAAAGACTGAACAACGATGTTCATCATAACATTGATTACAACGAAAAACGTGAATATAAACATTGGAAACCAAAAGAAGTTCATTTAAATCCAAAAAACTCATCTGAGGAGTTTATTATAAATTCAGATTAACTAGGTTCCATTTCCTAAATACAATAGATACCAGGATCTCTGAGGCATTTCTCTTTAAACAAGTCCCCCAGATGATTTTGATGCCTGTCTTTAGGACCACAGTTGAGGAACATTGATACGGCACACCTAAGGATGTGCCCTGTGGGTTTTGATAGCCTATATCCAAGTATAGCTCTGCTACTTATTATCAAATAAAACATGTGCAAGTTCCTTAACCTCTATTTCCTTCAGTTTTCTTGGTGAAAAATGGAGACGATGAAGTATTGTTGTGAGAATTAATTAAAACACTACAGGTTTCATAGTAAGTATAGTGTCTGGTGAAAAACAGTTCAAGAAATGTAAACTATTATATTATTAATATCCACCAATAGGGAACAAATACAATAAAATATGGTATACAAATACAATGAAATGCCATTAAAATTTTTTCAAATATAATAGAGGTCTATATTGACATAAAGAAGCCCTAGTGGTGTAATGGCTAAGCACTGTGCTGCTAACCAAAAGGTCAGTGGTTCAAACCCAAGAGAGAAAAGACCTAGCGATTTGCCTCTATAAAGATTACAGTCTGGGAAATCCTATGAGGCAGTTCTGCTCTGTTCTATAGGGTTCTATGAGTCTGAATCAACTAGATGGCACAGAACAATATATTGACAGAAATATTTTGAAAAAATACGATTACAGAATAACATATTTTTATGTAATTTATGTAAAATTGTATGTGCATGTGTGCGTATATACTCTGTGTGTGTGCGCACACAGGTGTATGTATAATATGTGTGTGTATTTATATGTATATATATAGATATCAAGACAGAGAGAGCAAGAATGAGAGACAGAGACAAAGACAGAAAGACAGATAAAGATGGAGGAATTCAGAGAGAGAGAGTTTCCTGAAGCAATCCTTATGAAACTGTGAAGCCATTGTCTTGTGATAGGATGATTTAAAGTAAATTTTATTTTCTTTTTCGTACTATTCTGTGTATGGTTTTTAAATTAGGTGTATGTTTTTCTAAAAATTATTGACTTTTATAAACAAAAACAAAATGATTTCACCATAGCCAAACAATATTAATGAAAAAGATCATTATGTACGTGTGCGCCTGTATTCTTACACAATGTTGCTGTATCGAAGTTTGAAAAATCACCCTCAAACATCAATAACTTAAAGAAAGACAAATAAAACAATTTAGGCATTACTTACATATTAATACATTTCAAAAGATAATGGAATAATGAACCTAAATTGATCTGTTAAATTAAACCACAATTAAGTTAAGGAGCAAAATCCATAGTATAAAAGGCCCAGTATTAAAAATCAAAATAACAAACTGACAAGCAAATTACAAGATACACTTAAGTGCAAACAATTGTTATACACATGGTTAGAAAACAAAATTAAGGTCATACACAACAAAAGCAGAGATTTATAATGTAAAAAAAAACATAATTTAATGAAAGAAAACTGGTTAAACTAGATTAGACAAAGAAAAACCAGGAACAAGTAGGAGTTTGAAAAACCGTACATTTTCATTATTTTACATCTGTTGGGTGATGGTAATCGATTCTATTTTCTTGACATTGATAATTCAAAATAGACAATCAAGCATCTTTTTCTTTTTCAAAATATTAAAGGAAACACAGGTAAAAGTAAAACCAAAGTTCTTATCTTTTAACATACAAGAGGCAAAATTTTAATGTGCATAGAAATCTTCTGGAGAGCTTGTTGAAATGCAAATTCTGATTCAGGAGGCCTGGGCTGTGACGGCGTCTGTGTCTTCATTTCTACCAAGCTCCAAGATCATGCAGGTGCTGTTGTTTCTAGGACCACACTTTGAGTAGCACGGCTGTAGGGGGACTAGTTCTGCCGAAGTGATGCTGACTGATACAAACCAAGTACGTTATCCCTCCCAAGCCACATGTGGTAAACTCTAGTCTGTCAGTGTTAGAGGCAGGGCAAGGTCAGTGGTGCTTAACCACAATGCAGGTGCAAGATCTAGACTTGCTCATCCAGCCAGAAAGTCTAAGCAATTACCCAATTGTCACCCCAATACTCCACTCTGTGCCCTGAAAGAAAAAGGAAAAATTAAAAGTAAATGGTTTACATGCATATGATATTAATAATTAGATTAATTTCAGTATTCCAATTTTTGTGACACCCCAAGGTTCATTTGAAAGGCTTCCAAGAAAGTAGAAGTAACTTGTAAAGTTCACCTTTTAAAGTGCCAATTATATTACAACACTTTACCAAAATCCTTGTTATAATAGGTATCTCTTCATACGAAAAAGAAAATAAAAGAGAGAATCATGTCCCAGGCATTATTTAACTTATTTCAAACTCTACAGGGCTACTGATCATTTTAAGTACAACGAGACTTTGTGGAGAGTTTCTTAGATTTGTTGTCGTCATTCGATTTGATTTTTTTTTTTTTTTCATCAGTAACAACTCAACAGCCTTCATAACAGGTAATCTAAGAGAAAAAAAGAAAAAGCAAGCTTTGGTAATATACATGGCTAACATTTATTGAGCTCAGCACAGATCTAAGCCTTTACATATATTAACTCATTTAACTCCCACAATAGTGTTTCATGTTGTTGTTGTTAGGTGCCATCAAGTAGGCTCTGACTCATAGCAACACAAGGTACAGCAAAACAAAACACTGCCTGGTCCTGCGCCATCCTCACAATTGTTGGTATGTTTGAGCCCACTGTTGCAGCCTCTGTGTCAATCCATCTCCTTGAAGGTCTTCCTCTTTTTCTCTGACCTTCTACTTTACCAAGCGTGATGTCCTTCTCCAGAGACTGATTCCTCTGGATAACATGTCCAAAGTATGTGAGACATAGTCTCACCATCCTTGCTTCTAAGGAGCATTCTGGTTGTACTTCTTCCAAGACAGATTTGTTCATTCTTTTAGCAGCCCACAGTATATTCAATTTCTTTGCCAACACTGCAATTCGAGGGTGTCAGTTCTTCTTCAGTCTTCCTTATTTACAGTCCAGCTTTCGCATGCATAGGAGGTGATCGAAAACACCATAAGTTGGGTCAGGCGCACCTTAGCCTTAAAGGTAATATCTTTGCTTTTCAACATTTGAAAGAGGTCTTTTGCAGCAGCATTACCCAATGCAGTGTGTCTTTTAATTTCTTGATTTTTTCTTCAATGGGTGTTGATTGTGGATCCAAGTGAAATGAAATCCTTGACAACATCAATCTTTTTTTCTCTTTATCATAATGTTGCTAATTGATCCAGTTGTGAGGATTTTTTTTTTCTTTATGTTGAGGTGTAATCCATACTGAAGGCAGTGGTCTTTGATCTTCATTAGTAAGTGCTTCAAGTCCTTTTCATTTTCAGCAAGCAAGGTTGTGTCATCTGCGTGTCTCGGGTTATTAATGAGTCTTCTTCCAATCGTGATGCCTCATTCTTATTCATATAGTCCATCTTCTCGGATTATTTGCTCAGCATACAGATTGAATAGGTATGGTGAAAGGATACACCCCTGACACACACCTTTTCTGACATTAAAACACACAGTATCCCCTTACTCTGTTCCAACAGCTGCCTTTTAATTTATGTAAGTTCCTCATGAGCATCATTAAGTGTTCTACAATTCCCATTCTTTGAAATGTTACCCATAATTCGTTATGATCCACACAGTCAATGCCTATGCATAGTCAATAAAACACAAGTAAACATCTTTCTGGTATTCTCTTCTTTCAACCAGGATCCATCTGACATCAGCAATGATATCCCTCTTTCCATGTCTTCTTCAGAATCCAGCTTGAATTTCTGGCAGTCCCCTGTCGATATACCACTGTAGCAGTTTTTGAATGATTTTCAGCAAAATTTTACTTGTATGTTATATTAATGATATTGTTCAATCATTTCTGCATTCAGTTGGATCCCCTTTCTCGGGAATAGGCGTAAATATAGGTCTCTTCCAGTTGGTTGGCCAGGTAGCTCTCTTTCAAATTTCTTGGCATAGACAAGTGGGCATTTCCAGGGCTACATCCGTTTGTTGAAACATCTCAGCTGGTATTATTCCATCAATTCCTGGAAGCTTGTTTTTCACCAATGACTTCAGTGCAGCTTGAACTTCTTCCTTCAGTGCCATTGGTTCCTGATCATATGCTACTTCCTGAAATGGTTGAATGTCGACCAATTCTTTTTTGGTATAGTGACTCCATGTATTCCTTCTATCTTCTTTTGATGCTTCCTGCGTCATTTAATATTTTCCCTGTGGAATCCTTCAGTACTGCAACTCCAGGCTTGAATTTTTCCTTCAGTTCTTTGAGCTTGACAAATGCCGAGCATGTTCTTCTCTTTTGGTTTTCTATCTCCAGGTCTTTGCACATGTCATTATAATACTTTACTTGGTCTTCTCAAGCTGTCATTTGAAATCTTCTGTTCAGCTCTTTTACTTCAACACTTCTTCCTTTGCTTTAGCTACTTGACATTCAAGAGCAAGTTTCAGTATCTCTTCTGACACCCATTTTGGCCTTTTCTTTCTTTCCTGTCTTTTTAGTGGCTTCTTGCTTTCTTCACATATGATGTCCTTGATGTCATTCCACAACTCGTCTGGTCTTCAGTCATTAGTGTTCACTGCTTCAAATCTATTCTTGAGATGGTCTCTAAATTCAGGTGGGATACACTCAAGGTTTTATTTTGGTTCTCGTGGACTTGTTCTAATTTTCTTCAGCTTCAACTTGACCTTGCATATGAGTATTAATGGTCTGTTCTGCAGTTCGTGCCTAGCCTTGTTCTGATGGAAGACATTGAGCTGTTCCATTGTCTCTTTCCATAGATGTAGTCGATTTAATTCCTGTGTATTCCATCTGAAAAGGTCCACATGTATAGTTGCCATTTATGTTGTTGAAAAGGGTATTTGCGATGAAGAAGTTACTGGTCTTTCAAAATTCTATCATGTAATCTCTGGCATCATTTCTATCACCAAGGCCATATTTTCCAACTACTGATCCTTCTTCTTTGTTTCCAACTTTCCCATTCCAATCACCAGTAATTATCAATGCATCCTGATTGCACGTTCAATCAATTTCAGACTGCAGAAGTTGGTAAAAATCTTCAGTTTCTTCATCTTTGGCCTTAGTGGTTGTTGTATAAATTTGAATAATAGTTGTATGGATATTATCCTCTATCACTGACAGCGTTGTACTTCAGGATAGATCTTGAAATGTTCTTTTTGACTATGAATGCAACACCATTCCTCTTCAAGTTGTCATTCCCAGCATAGTAGACTATATGATTGTCTGATTCAAAATGGCCAATACCAGTTCATTTCAGTTCACTAATGCCTAGGATATCAATGTTTATGCGTTCCATTTCGTTTTTGAAAATTTCTAGTTTTCCTAGATTCATATCTCATACATTCCACATTCCAATTATTAATAGATGTTTGCAGCTGTTCCTTCTCATTTTGAGTTTTGCCATATCAGCAAATGATGGTCCTGAAAGCTTGGCTCCACCCACGTCATTAAGGGCGACTCTACTTTGAGAAGGCACCTCTTGCCTAGTTGTATTTTGAATGCCTTCCAGCCCGAGGGGCTCATCTTCCAGCACTATATGAGACAATGTTCTGCTGCTATTCATAAGGTTTTCACTAGCTAATTCTTTTCAGAAGTAGACTGCCAGTCCTTCTTGCTTGTCTGTCTTCATCTGGAAGCTCAGCTGAAACCTGTCCTCTGTGGGTGACCCTGCTGGTATTTGAACACTGATGGCATAGCTTCCGGCATCACAGCAACATGCATAGTGTTTCATAGGTGCTGTTAATATTCCTGTTTCATAGATGATGAAACTGAAGCACAGATTAGTTAACCAAGCTGACCAATATTACATTGTTCGTAAGAAACTGAGTCAAGATTTGCACCAATCTATCTGATCCTGAGCAGACACTTTTAAGTACAAGCTGATAGGAATGCCAATTTGGGTTTTCTTGTCCCAAACTTTATTGGTTACATTCATTTCTCCTTAATCCTTCCCCTCCCCACTTGATAATCCAATAATATAAACTGTCATACCTATACATAAAAAAAAAACATGCTATTAAATGTATATAAATTCTCATATTATGTTAGTGTAGCACAAACATATATTTTTGCTCATTCAATCAAAAGAATAAATACAAAGTCCTCTGTATTGATAGAGAAGTGTTCGTCTAACAATTTCAACCAAGGTAGGTTTGCCATAATCGATGAGAAGCAATTAGAAAAGCACAATCTAAAGGCAGCTTTTGGAACGTCAATATTCTGCTCTCCCACTGAGCTATTTAATGTTATTTTTCAAGCTACTTGGAACATAGAAAGTACATCGATAATTCAGTACTTTTTAAATGACAGCACGCAATTTCATTTCCTAAGAAATCACTTCTAAAAGCTTGGGTATTCTTTACATATTAAAAACACAGTTCAAAGTTGACACCAAGATATTAAAATTGAAGTGGACCAAAATATACTTTAAACAAGTCCTTACCTTACATTATTAAATAAGAAAATGAAGGTAGACATATTTCCATTACTTAGCAAACCTAGCACAAGTAGGCTAACAGTGAAAACTGAATAACAAATCAATAAGTAAAGCTGACAACTGATTTTGACTTTTTCATAATCTCCTAAATGTTTTTCAGAAATACGTTGAAATTGTAATGGTCAGAAAACATTGATGTTCATAATTGTCTTTTGGACTTTTATGAGAATAAAATTTGTCTCTTTATTAAAAATGAAAAAAATAGCTAGAAAATTCAAGTAATAAATAATAAATAAAAATAATTGAAAAATCAGAGTGGCATGCATGTTAAGACAGAAAAAAACTACTTTTTACTTTGCATTCTAGATACCTTGCCAAGTGTTAAACTAAAAAAGATTAAAAAAAAAAAAATTAGCATAGCAGAAACTTTACCAAGGTTGGCATGCCTGTCAAAAATAAAAACTAGCTTCTAGCATCCTGAATTCTGAGAAAATATATTTTTGTTTTTTAAAGCCACCTACTTGTGGTATCCGTGTTATAGCAGCACTAAGAAGCTACGACAATTATAAAGTCTTTTTTCTTCAGTTTCTTCAGTTTCACGTAGGAGAGAGTACATGGGAATCTTCCAAGTGAGGAGAAGAGAGGGCTGGCTAGTTTGGCTTGGGATGAAGAGCTATTTTCTTCACCTGAAGATGTCCAGACACCTCATTGCACTAGGCTACAAAAGGCCTGTTGAGAAGTGGAGTCAGATACCATGTTAGACCCTTTACATCATTAACTCATCTAGTGTGCTTTCGTTCACTTCTCACAAAAAGCTCAGAAATGTTAAAAAAAAAATCTTTAAGTAAGCCACTCTTATGTTCTACCTTAAATTTTTCCTACCATACCTTAAGAACATTTTC
The DNA here is from genome assembly GCF_024166365.1 of Elephas maximus indicus. Taxonomy (NCBI): domain Eukaryota; kingdom Metazoa; phylum Chordata; class Mammalia; order Proboscidea; family Elephantidae; genus Elephas; species Elephas maximus. The sequence continues at coordinate 64,763,671 of NC_064824.1, read as the reverse complement.
TTTTTTCTTGTTGAAGAGGAGAGGAATTCTTGTCATCTTCCTTAAACCAAAATTCGTTGCTGTCAAGTCAATTCCAACTCCTAGCAACCCTACAGGACAGAGTAGAACTCCCCCATAGGTTTTCCAAGGAACAGCTGGTGGATCCAAACTGCCAACCTCTTGGTTAGCAGCTCAACTCTTTAACCACGACACCACCAAGGCTCCTTCCTTCTTCCTCAAAAATTTGCTTACTGTACTCAAACCAATCATTAGTGAAATATATGTGTATATTTCTCTAGCATCACATCAGAGACATAGAAACCTTATACAATTCCTTTACTTTGGTAATCTAGCCCCCAACTGTCTCGACCCCGTACTTCAAGGAAGTACCAATGACACAAATTCCGTGAAGCCAGTTTTACTTGCAGGAACAGTCTTTTGTGGTACTGCTGACAGAGCTTTCACACAGAGGAACCCTGTCTGTGCTTTTAAAGGCCCAGTTCTATGCTTTTTATTTCAGTTACAAAAAGGAAAATAAGAAGAGAGAAGAAAGAGTCAAGACAAAACATCTCTTCACTACTGCAACTTAAAAAACTTGGGGTTAATTAGAATGCCCTCCCTTGGTCCTCCGAGGCGTCAGGTTTCCACAGACAGAATGCATCCCAAGGAGCAAACAGCAAGTATTAATACGCCCTCTGCAAAGGGCTTAGTTTTCAATGAAGTAGACCATAATCAGGTGTTTGCTGAAAATCATCTACCTATAAGTGTTATTAAAATTGCAACCTGCTTAACTGAGCTAGTCATTGTGTTTACAACCTAAAGAAAATAAAACACAAAATGAAAATATTGTCTTGTCAGGGTCATGCTATAGTCATTAATTTTATTCTTCACTATTGCTTTCTTTTTTTTTTTTTGCGGATTATTTTCCACAGGATGTTGTCAGTAGTTGCCTCTCCACTTGCTTTATTGATAGAGAAAACAGGAGAATTTTAAGCCAAAGAGTATTTGGAGAAAGAAAAACAAAAAGACTCTGTAAAGGCGTGTTAGTCATTATTTGAATAAGAATATACAATAGACCACCCAACAGGAAATAGAATCCCTCTGGGCTTGAAGTTCTTGAAGAGAACTATCAGTGCTTTTGGAAGGGTCCTCTAAATCAGTATTTCTGAAGGGGAACAAATAGTGCTATAACAAGTGTTCCTAAGAGACAGTTACAGGCGAGGTCGATCAAGTAATTTTAAAATACTTGAAGATGCAATTTAAATTCAGGGATCAAGGACAATCTTAAACATTTATAAGAACATTTCATGTCATTAATTATTTAATGTATAAATGTGTATTACATCTCTTCTTTAATTTCCTTTAAATGTAAAAAATAAAATTATCAAGACAAAGCCTTACCTGAATAATAAAATGTTGTACCGTACAGGCAAGTCTTCCTGCCTGCCTAGGTATGCACACAAAATTATACACATGAATATTTTACATAAATGGGATCATACTGACCATGGTCCTTTTCCAAAGTTAGAGTTATTTGTTTTTGTTCTTTTTTCCTTGCTTCTCTGATCCTCCTCTCTTCTCTCCTGTTGACCCCAATTATTAATTACTCTCTATCATCCACCCTCCCTACACTAACACACGCTAACAGCCTGATATAGATCATAAAATGACTTGATTGTTAATCAAAATACCTTGGAACTGCTAGGTAGGGGTGAGTTTGCAATGAAGTACACTGTCTAACAAAAATATATTGCATTTAGTAATAGCATTTTTAATTATGACAATTCATTAAAAATGTGTACCTAACAAATTAAGGCTGAGGCATTTGTTAAAATAATCTGACATGCAAAATAGATCATGATAATTAAAAAATGTATTTTCTAAATTATAAATAAACTGGCATGTAGAAAAAAAAAATTGAGTAAGCATGCTTTTAAACTTAGGGGAGATAGCAAACAGCAAGGGCTGCCCACTGCTTTTCTGTAGGAAGGAAAGCAATCTACTTTTCAATTCCTACCTTATCAGACCCAGAGAGAACACCAGGATCTCTGCCTCTGGCAACTAAGTTTGAAAATGTAAACTTAGTTTGGAAGCTAAGTTTCTGAAACTTTCACATTACCTAATTTTAAAGCCACATGGAGCCTACGACATAACCTAGTTCAACCGTTTTTTAATAGGGAAATTGGACGTAAAGAGGTTAAAATGCTTGCCTAAGGTTTCACAGCTAGTTAGAGGCAAAGCTGGGACTCAAACTGGGGCTCTACTTTCAGTTCAGAGATCTTTTTTTGTTTGTTTCTATGTTTTATTTTTTTTTGTAATGCTGAGTCAAGACTGTAGTGACAGGAGAGGACATTTAAGAATCAGTGCACAATTCCATGGTCTCTTAGAAATGAAGGGTTCCATCATACCTGTGGTTAACAGGTGAATCTTTTCCAGGTGGCACAAAAACCTGCTAGCTCCACAGTTGGAATAATGGGTGATATCTGCTGTGTCAGCTCTTGGCAATCTGGATTCTACAATGACAATTTTTAGTGATATGTGGGTCAATTACAGCCCCCAGTCCTGCACTCTACTCTTCTCAAAACCCCTAAAAGTCACTATATTAAAATTGTTTTAGCCTCAGGTGTAAGTTTGTCACGCTCCTTTGAGTTTCTGAAGTCAACATATGGGGAGCAAGTATGTCGTCAGCACATAAAAGCCCACACATGCATATGTATACATAAACACACACAGAAAGCTGCCAGAATTCTTATTCACTAATTTCCCTTTTTCACACTCCAATTGTTTGCAGGATGACCTATACCAAAAATGACAGCATGAATTTTTCCTGTTTAGGGAAATGAAGGCCTTCTGTCGACAATGTTGTGAGGAAGAGCCAATTCTAGAGCTCTTAAAGCCTTGCCCATGAGAAAGTCTCCTTTCATTTATAAAACACAAACTACAGTCTGCAGAGGGGAAACTAGGGAAAGAAAGCTTTCTTAGTTTTTCAAAAAGAAAAGATTTTTATATTGACATGGTACAGTACAACTAGACAATTTGATTCCTATCATTCCACTCAGAAATATTAAAGGAAGACTATTATCTGACAAGGAGGCTGAGGGAGGTTACTATGTAAAGGACTAAAACAAAAAGTTTAAAACAGGAAATGACAGTGAGTTTTGCAAGTATTATTATATATAATAGGAATTTATGCATTGAAAAAGTACTAAAAAAAGTCTGTTTTCAAAGGAGTAAGGAGAGAAAAGTCTGGGGCGGGGAGGGGAGTGCAAATGCTTAAGCTCTCAGCTACTAACTGAAAAGTTAGCAGTTTGAACTCACCCTGAAGCACCTAAGAATAAAGGCCTGGTGATCTGATTCAAAAAGATCGCCCAAAACCAAACCAAACCCATTGCCATTGGGTCAATTCTGACTCATAGCAGCCCTATAGGACAGGGTAGAACTGTCCCATAGAGTTTCCAGGGAGCACCTGGTAGATTCGAACTCCCAACCTTTCAGTTAGCAGCCATAGCACTTAGCCACTACACCACCAGGTTTTCCTAAAAAAAATCACATTCATTGAAAACCCTATGGAGTGCAGGTCTACTCTGTAACTCATGGGATCACGATGAGAATTGACTAGGTGGCAACCAGTTTGGTTTTTTGTTTGTTTTTAAGGCAAGAAGAAGGAATAAGCAGCAACTGGAGGATCCATATTTTTCTCTCTGACAGCCCTTTCTTGGCAGCCAAAATTACTAATCATGATCTGCAGACAAAGGGAGAAAACAGCGTTTTGTCTAAGACCATAATTATGCCTTTTCCTCTATATTCTCTTCTGTCCAGTAGTATAACTAGAATTATATATTTTAAAAAATTATAACAATATTCTTATTTTCTATGGTCCATAGATGGATATACATGAAAGAAAAAAAATAGCTAGAAATATTTTCTCTTTTGTGTATTTGAATTTTCACTGAGAACTTTGTAATAGCATAGTCCATTGAATTTCATATTCCACTGTACGTGAGAAATTACAAGAAGAATGTATGTGAGAAATTCCAAGAAATTCCAAAAATAGAAAGTAATATTGTTATTATACAAAACATATGAATTGTAGGAATTTCTCTATTTTTAAATGATTATTATATTATTCTATAAGGAGATTTAGGGACCCCTGCTGGCACTGTCGTTAAGAGCTACGGCTGCTAACCAAAAGATTGGCAATTTGAATCCACCAGTCTCTCCTTGGAAACCTTTCAGGGCAGTTCTACTCTGTCCTACAGAGTTGCTATGAGCCGGAATTGACAGCAACGGGTTTGGTTTTTTTAAGGAGACTTAGAAAGCTTCTTTAGGAAATGACCTCTAGATGTATCCCTAAAAAGATGTTAAAGAAAGATGTTAATATTACATGCAGGACACGAATAGCCATATGCATGCACACCTATGTTCACTGCAGCATTATTCACAAAAGCAAAAAGCTAGAAACAACTTAAGTGCCCATCGATGGTTAAATGGGTAAGCAGATTGTGTTACATATGCACAATGGAATGATATGCAACTATAAAGAATAATGAGTAGTCTATGAAACATTTATAACATGGATGAATCTGGAGGGCATTTTGCTGAATGAAATAAGTCAATCACAAAAAGGCAAATATTGTATGGTCTCACTATTATAAAAAGCCAACTTGATATATACAGAGAAAATAAAGTTTTTTGATAGTAACCAGGGATGAGACGGAGAAGGAGAGGAAATCACGTTCTAGATAGCAGACACTCGTTACTTTTGGTGATGGGAAAGGCAAGACCAAATATGGGTGAAATCAGCACAACTTGCAAATAAAGACACTAAGTAGTACATGAGAAAAAGGGACAATTTCATTAAATACTGTAACATATAACTTTTGCAACAACAGTAAAAGCAATAAAAAAATATATTACGTAGGAAGATGTGTATGAATATATGTGTAGAGCAAGGCATAGGCAAGGAAATGCCAGGCACGTATAGGTGGATCTGCAGGCATATCATATGCATGTTTGTACATGCTGCATATACATCCACATGTATGTATAAAACCACATGGGGGCACAGTTACGGAGGCCTCCTAAACATATCCAAACACCTTGAGAGATTTGTTTATTGGGTTAAAAAGTTTAGGACCACAGTTTCAGGAGGCAACTTAGTCAATTGGCATAATTCACAATGATAATGTTCTACATCCTAGTTTGGTGAGTAACGTATGGGATCTTAGAAGTTTGAGAGTGGCCATCTGAGATACAATTATTGGTCTCTACTCGTCTGGAGCAAAAGAGAATGAAGGACATCAAAGGCTCAAAGAAGAAACTAATCCACAGGACTAATAGCCCACACAAACCACAGCCTCTTCTAACCTGATATCAGAAGATCTAGATGGTACCTGGCTACCACTATTAACCATTCTGACCTGGGACTCAATAGAAGGTTCCAGATAGAATGGGAGAAAAATGTAGAACAAAATTGGAATTTCTAAAAAAGGCCAGACCTACTGGGCCAATAGAGACTAGATGAACCCTTGAGACTATCACTCTGAAATACTCTTCGAAAGCAGAATTAAAGCTGTTTCTGCAGGTTAGATCAATGGAAACAGAACAGAATGGCAAGAATGAAAATGCTGACACATTGTAAAAATTGTAACCAATGGCATAGAACAATTTGTATAAAAATTGTTAAAAGAGAACCTAATTTGCAGTGTAAGCTTTCACCTAAAACACAATAAAATATTATTTTTTAGAAATTGCATGTAGCTAAACTCAACAAAATGAAATTTTAACTAAGAATATATTTTTAGGAATTGGAATAAAAATACATGTCATGGCCCACTTGAAGGAGGCTACCTACCCACGTAATACCAAAGATCCAGTGCATAGTAATCGAAAGTTTTGCTTCTTAATGAATATAAGTTAAGGCTGATCTGATTCAGAAAAGAAAAGTTCTAAGACAAATTCTCAGAATAAATAAGAAGTATAAATGATTTTACCATTTAATTTTTTAAACTTTTAGGATTTTTTTTTTCTAATATTAAAGGATCAAAATGTCAGGGAAAGTTTTCCTTTCAATTCAATTCTATGGGTTTGCCCCTTGCTTAGGACAGACAGGCAAAAAGTACAATACATAGGTTTGTTTTGTTTTTCCCCAGAATGTTAATTTACTGAAAGCAATAAAAATACACATACGTAGTTACCATTGAGTTGATTCTGACTCATGGAAACCCCATGTATCTCAGAGCAGAGCTGTGCTCCATTGGGTTTTCAATGGCTGATTTTTGGAAGTAGCTTACCAGGCCTTTCTTCTGAGGCAACTCTGGATGGACTCAGTTAACAGCTCAGCACATTAAGCATTTGCACCACCCAAGGACTTCTACTGAAAGCAATAGGAAGGAGGAAAAGGACAGTGAAAAATGACTTTACCAGTGGAGAGTGGACCCAAGACTGCGTTTGTCCAAACCAGACTAGATTTTCATTACTTCTCAAATGCTATCAGACCTACCTACTTCTTAATACCTTGCCTTGACCTAACTGCTCTTTCCCTGAAATATCCAACTGTCTTAGCCATCTAGTGCTGCTATAACAGAAATACTGCAAGTGGATGGCTTTAACAAAGATAAATTTATTCTCTCACTGCCTAGTAGGCTACAAATCTAAATTCAGGCAGTCAGCTACAGGGGAAGGCTTTCTCTATCTGTTGGCTCTGGAGAAAAGTCCTTGCCCTCAATCTTCCCCTGGTCAAGGAGCTTTTCAAGTGCTGCTTTCTTGGTGGTATGAGGTCCCCAACTCCCTGCTTGCTTCCCTTTCCTTTAATCTCTTGAGAGATAAAAAGTGGTGCAAGCCTCACTCCAGGGAAACTCCCTTTACATTGGATGAGGGAGGTGACCTGAGTAAGGGTGGTATTACAATGCCATCCTAATCCTCTTAACATAAAAATTACAATAACAAAATGGAGGGCAACCACACAATACTGGGAATCATGCTTTAACCAAGTTAATAGATATTTTGGGGGGGGACACAATGCAATCTATGACACCAACTCTCTTTCTCAACCAAAAATAACACACAAAGCAAAGAAATAAGTTGCTAAAAAAAAAAAAAAAACTTAAATATTATATTTCTGAGGTAAGAATCTTTTCCTAGATGTACATTGACCTCATCGCTCGAGGGCAAGTGGGTCACTTAGGGGATAAAGCGTGGAATTCAGATCAAAGTCCCAATTCCAATTCTTACTGTTTTAATCTAGAAAAGTAATATAAACTCTAGGGTATATATTTTCTTCTCTCAAAAATAGGAATACTAATAACTTTGTTGTGAGGATTAAGAGAATATGAATATGTCTTTACATTTGTTGCAGGACTCTTACACTAGAATGAGACCAGATCCCAGAGAAAAACAACCTAGAAGAGAATTTGCTTTGTTTCTTGACTAACATGCTTCCTAAAATCAAACATAATCCCGATGGATACTGTGTCAGGAACAAATACAAATGGTCATTGATACCTAGTTATATTCAGATTCAGAATTGCCCCTCACTTTGTCCACTAAGCCTTTGATATAAACCCCTGTCCATATTCTACCTTTTCACAGGCTAAGTTCTTTCTGAAGTCCCTCCTCAGAACTCTAAGAACACCATTCAGGCCACATCACCTCTGCCCTGCTAAGGTGTGTCTAAATTCTAGTAGTGGAAGCAATTCTTTCCTTTGGAAAGTCAGTGGCCCCATGAAAATTGGCTTTTAGCTTTATTGCCCCACCAGTTTATCAGGCATGCCTTGACATGTTAAAACCTTTAAACCTCAACCTAGGTTTATATTATTGTTATTTGTTTTAAATGCCCTAAGAAGACAACTCATCTGGATTGGAGTCATGTCTTACCTCTTTGTATCCTCAACTTCACCTAGTAGACTGCTTTTGCTCAATACAGGTTCTAAACACCTTTGTTGGAAAGACAAAAGGAGAGTAGTAGCCTCCACTAGCCTGAACCCAGCGCAACTAGATTGTGCCCAGCTACCACCACTGAACTGCTCTAACAGGGATCACAATAGGGAGTCCTGGACAGAGCCGGAGAAAAATGTAGAACAAAATTCAAATTCACAAAAAAAGACCAAACTTATTGATCTGACAGAGCCTGGAGAAACCCCAAGAGTACAGCCCCCAGACATCCTTTTAACACAGAACTGAAGTCATTCCTGAAGTTCACCTTTCAGCCAAAGATTAGACGAGTCTATAAAACAAACAATAATCCACTTGGGGAATGTGCTTCTTAGTTTCAATCGTGTATACGAGACTAAACGGGCACACCTGCCCAAAAGCAAAGACAAGAAGTCAGGAAAACTGGACGAATGGAAATGAGGAGCCCAGGGTGGAGAAGGGGAGAGTGTTGATACATCATGGGGTTGCCAATCAATGTCACACAAAAAAAATGTGTATTAATTGCTCCATGAGAAACAAATTTGCTCTGTAAACTTCCCTCTAAAGCACAATAAATAAATAAGGAGAGCAGTAATCAATCTTCAGCATTTGACCTCTCTCTTAACCTGTTCTAGCTTAGTACATGCTAGACACTTGCTATACTTATTTCTTTAGGCCACTTGCTGTCATTTGATTTTTGTCGCTGACTTGTGTCCCAGTAGTTTATCTTGGTCCACCACAAAGGCTCCTTGGAAGGTTCAAAAAAAAAGAACCAAACCCTTAGTCCTAAATAAAAGGAAACTGGACAACATCATTTATTGATAGGACAAAGGGAACTTGGAATGCAATAAAACCCAAGAAGATGGAAATACTTGAGATTTGTGCTTCGAAGGCCCTGACAGGGGATGTCAGGCAGGGTCACCACTCAGGGTCAGTCATTTGACATGGCCCCAGGAAGGCTCCAACACCTGTAGCTCCTTTCCTGGAGCCAGAAGGCACCTCGTAAAGAAGTAGCAGATGTGACCAGCATCCCCACCCAGTTCCCTTTTACAGTAGCCCTGCTCTACCTGCAATCCCAGGATCTGAGCTCTCATTCTTGACTCCTCACTCATTTTTTTCACCAATAATGTGAAGTAAGCATAATCCTTATTTTATAAAACCCAGTGCCGTGGAGTCAATTCCGACTCTTAGTGACCATATAGGACAGAGTAGAACTGCCCCATAGAGTTTCCAAGGAGCGCCTGGTAGATTCGAACTGCCGACCCTTTGGTTAGTAGCCGTAGCACTTAACCACTACACCACCGGGGTTTTTAAAAGCAGTGTACTTAAAGGTTAAGCCTATTTCCCACACAAAAGTCTACCTGTGTTAGACTCTTTGCCCCTCCTATCCCTCTACAATGAGACGCTCCCCTTACTTTTACTCACAGCTCCTTTGCTTGATCAACCCCAGCTTGACTCTACCTCTTAAAAATCAATAACCACAGGCATTTTCTTCTGTTTTTCCTCAGATTTGCTTTTGATTTCTTAAATAATTACAGGTGGTTAATGGCTACGGCTGCTAACCAAAAGGTCCACCAGGTACTTCTTGGAAAACCTATGGAGCAATTCTACTCTGTTCTATAAGGTCTCTATGAGTTGGAATCGACTCCACAGCAATGAGTTTGGTTTCCTGGTTTATGAGACAAAGAGTATGAGAAACTTAAAACCCAAGTCAATTTCTTTAAATTTCATTTTTCTACACACGGGGTAAGGAGAACAAAAGATTACACAAAAAGTATTAACTACAAATTTCTTTTAGTATTCTTTTTCATTTAAAATGGTATTGATCCCCCCAAACAAATTACAATTAAAGCAATTTTTTTTTTCCCGATGCTGCCACACACGACTCTATTTAAGCCCTGGGCACAGCACCCAGACAAGTGAAGAGCACAAAGGGAAAGCACAGGGGTCCAAGGGCCATGAAGGGCAGTCCCAGGGCATCTTCCACCCAGTCCGGTCCCCACACCTCCAGGGGGCCCTTTGGAAGCAGCCAAGATGCAGCTCAGGCACCAGGGGCCCCACCTCTTTTGGGCTGGGGGACGGCTCCAGCTTGCCCCAGGCCTATCACACTCTCCTCAGCAGTCAGGAGAGGCCACTGGGCTGGGAACTAGCTTAGTGCCAGTCAGCTCCCACCATTGGACAGTCTGGGGTCTGCCCCCTCCCTTCTGCCTGTTTTCTCTTCCTGTCCACACCACACTACTTGTTGTTGTTAGGTGCCATCAAGTCAATTCCAACTCATAGCAACCCTAAGTACAACAGAATGAACTACTAAGTATGTACTGTGTATAACAGAACACACTACTAAGATGTCTAAAATAAAAAGGACAGACAATAACAAGTGTTGGTGGAGATGTAGAGAAATCCAAACCCTCATTCTTTGCTAGTTGGAATGTAAAATCGTGCAGCCTCTTTGGAACACGTTTTGGAACTTTCTAAAATGTTAATCATAGAGTTATCATATAACCCAGCAATTCTACTTTTAGGAATATACTGAGGACAAATTAAACCATAGGTTGGCACGAGAACTTTCACTGTGGCATTATTGATAATAACCAAAAAATGGAAAGAGCCCAAATGTTCATCAGCTGATAAATATATAAATAAAATGTGATATACCCATATTATCTGGCAATAAAAAGGAATGAAGTACTCACATAGGCTACAACACGGATGCACACTGAAAGCATTATGCTAAGTGAGAGAAGCCAGTCACTAATGACTGCATATTGCATTAATCTATTTATAAAAAATGTCCTAAATAGGCAAAACCATGGAGACAGAAAGTGGATTAGTGGTTGTTAGGTATTCACCTGCAGGGGAGGGTGATGAATAAGGTGTAACTGGTAATGGTAGGTGGTTTATTTTAGGGTGCACAACTGTGAATATACAAGAAAAAAAAAAAAACACACTCAACTGTACACTTCAAAAGGATGAATGTTATGATATATGAATTACAATGCAATAAAGCTGTTATGGAAACCCTTGTGGTATAGTGGTTAAAAGCCATGTTTGCTAACCAAAAGGTCAGCAGTTCGAATGAGCAGGCACTCCTTGGAAACCCTGTGGGGCAGTTCTACTCAGTCCTATACGATTGCTATGAGTTGAAATCGGCTTGACGGCAATGGGTTTGGTTTTTATGTATTGGAATTGATTCAACAGCAGCAGGTTTTCCTGGAAACTCTGGGGGCTTAGTGGTTAAGAGCTATGGCTACTAATCAAAAGGTCAGTAGTTCAAATCTACCAGACACTACTTGGAAACTCTATGGGGCAGTTCTCTGAGTAAGAATTGACTCGACGGCAACGGGTTTGGTTTTTTTGTTTGGTAAAGTTGTTATAAAAATATATTGACAAACAGAATACATAAATATGAAAGGGTAATATGGCTTGACCGATTAAGTTTTGTCCTAGGGTCTTCCTCTCTGCAAATTCAGAACCTCAATTTTATTAGTATATTTAGGTCTACTACATTTGAAATAAACTCAAAAAGATAGAATACATAAAACCACAACCTGAATTTACTAATTTCAAGTGGAGGAGGATCCCATTTCTAAGTATTTATTCAAGAGAAATGAAAACATTGGCACAAAAACCTGCTTTTGAATGTTTATAGTAGCTTTGTCCATAATCACCAAAAACTGGAAACGCCTAAATGTCCTTCAATAAGTGAGTATATATGCAAACAGTAGTACATCCACACAATGAGATACTACTGAGCAATATAAAGAACAACATACTTCAAAATGAATGATTTTGAAACACACGATGATAATGAAATGAGCCAGACTCCAAATGCTGTATACTGTATGATTTCATTTACATGGCATTCTGGAAAGGCAAAATTCAAGGAAGAGGGAACACAGTCAGTGATTGCCAGGGTCTGGGGAGTGGTTAAGGACACAGCAGCACAAAGAAAATTTTTGGAGTGGTGGAATTGTTTTCTATCTTGATTGTGGTGATGTTTACATGGTTGTATCTGTCAAAACTCAGAGAAGAGTATGCTTAAAAGGGTGGATTTTACTATATGTAAGTTATATTATAATAAACTTGATGAAAAATGATAAATATGTGATAGATACATAGATAATAGATGTTAATAGACGGATAGAGAGGTAGCAACAGTATATTTTGCCTTGCTTAGGTAAATAAGGTAGTTTTCTATACTTGTTTATTTTTTTCAGGCACCCTGAATTACTCTGTTGATATGTGTGAAAGACACTAACGAATACAACTGACCCATCCCTATGTTCCTCCTTACATTCACATCCTGTCGAAAAACTAGGGTCCCTGAGGACAGTAGCACTGGACCTATGTTTCATAAGAGTAGACCCGTTAGAATGGAAAGAATTTAAGAGCTCTGAATGTCTGAGTGGCTCGGATGTGTTCTCCCCTAGATAAATGGAGGAAGCTATGGGGAGGAGAAACGCTGAAGACACACCTGGCTGAATTGAAAACTTGCTTTTTATAGCTAACATAATTGTCTATATGAAGTAGCACCCTGGGGACAGAGAGAAGGAAGCTGAGGTATTATTCCTTTTTTATCTCCTGTAGCATGCCTTTCTGCCCCTCCTCATGAATATTTTGAGAATCGTATTCCCAGTACGAAGTTTGCAGCTGCATGCTGGTATTGATGCCACCTGGCCTGTCTTATCTTCAGATGTGGGCTAGCACAAGGGACCCATCTGTCTCCTTCTCTAGCTCCGTGTACTTAAATAACTTCCATGCCTGAAAGGAACAAAATGAATCTGTAGGACTTAATAACTGATAAGGAGAGGAATGTAATTTCCAGAAAGCTCTGAAAAGCAATGGAGAGTAACAACAACAACAAAAAAGTAAAATAAAGATAACTTCAAAACAACATTCTTTTAAAGAGCCAGCTTGCATGAGACTGTGGGATGAAAGCTCATTGATCATCCCCTTATTCATCAGCTTATGAAAAATTATCGTGTTAAAGAGGTCCACCATTTCTTAGAGATATAAAGCCAGAAAATCAATTTGTGAATCATGGGCAGTAATGGTAAATACTACCAATGAGGCACTTTGCAAACCTTTAAGTTTCTTTTCACCAACTCTTAATGGCATGGTTGAAGTAGAAAAATCTGAATCAAAATAACATTTTTATTTATAGTGGTTTAGAATGAGTCTTCCAATGTATAAAATCTAGAAATTCCCTTTGTCCTTAGGTAGGGCATATTTTTTATTTTTGCACTTGTCTTAAGCAAAATTTGAAAGCTGAAATAAGTCATAATGCCTTGCGCCAAAGTACTTTTATTTTTTTAGGATTACTTCCTTATTAAGGACTTTAGCATGCAATTTGCACAAAGTCAAAATGATCCTTCCCTCACCCCCCTCCCCCCGCCAGAAATAAAAGCTTTCTAGTCAAGGTTTTTAAAAGTTGGCATTTTTGATACAACATTTTCAAATATCACCTCTTTTTTATTTTTTACCACAAGCAATATTCTTTTTTTTCTTGTACTTTAGATGAAGGTTTACAGGACAAACTAGTTTCTCACTAAACAGTTGGTACACTACTGTTTTATGACACTGGTTAACAACCCCACGACATGTCAGTGCTCTCCCTTCTCAACCTTACATTACCTATTACTAGCTTTCCTATCGCCTCCTGCCTTTTGGTCCTTGACCCTGGGATAGTGTGCTCCTTTAGGCTCATTTTGTTTTATGCGCCTGTCTAATCTTTGGATGAAAGGTGAACCTCAGGAGTTGGCTTCATTACTGAGCTAAAAGGGTGTCCAGAAGCCATATTCTCCAGATTTCTCCAGTCTCTGTCAGGCCAGTAAGTCTGGTCTTTTTTTGTGAGTCAAAATTTTGTTCTACATTTTTCTCCAGCTCTGTCCAGGACCCTCTATTGTCATCCCTGTCAAAGCAGTTATTGGTCGTAACTGGGCACCATCTAGTTGTACTGGACTCAGTCTGGTGGAGGCTGTGGTAGTTCTGGTCCATTAGTCCTTTGGACTAATCTTTCCCTGTGTCTTTAGTTTTCTTCATTCTCCCTTGCTCCTGATGGGGTTCACAGGCTTTTAGACCCCACATGCTACTCACCAAAATAGAATGCAGAACATTTTCTTTATAAACTCTGTTATGCCAGTTGAGCTAGATATTCCCCAAGACCATGGTTGCCACAGCCTTCAGCTAGTAATTCAGTCCCTCAAGGATTTGGATGTGTCTATGGAGCTTCCATGACCTTGCCTTATATAAGTTGTGCTAGCTTTCCCAGTATTGTATTCTGTCTTACCCTTTGCCAAGTTACCATTTACCTATTGTCTATTTAGTGTTTTACCATGCCCACCCTTGCCCTCCCTCGTAACCATCCCAGAGTTTTTCTTTTTATGTGTAAATCTTTTCATGAGTTTTTATAGTAGTGGTATCATACAATATTTGTCCTTTTGTGACTGACCTTATTTCCCTCAGCATAATGACCTCCAGATTCATCCATGTTGTGAGATTCATCATTGTTCTTTTTTTTATTAACTTTTATTGAGCTTCAAGTGAACGTTTACAGATCAAGTCAAACTGTCACATATAAGTTTATATACACCTTACTCCGTACTCCCACTTGCTCTCCCCCTAATGAGTCAGCCCTTCCAGTCTCTCGTGACAATTTTGCCAGCTTCCAGCTCTCTCTATCTTCCCATCCCCCCTCCAGACAGGAGATACCAACACAGTCTCGTGTCCACCTGATACAAATACCTCACTCTTCATCAGCATCTCTCTGCTACCCACTGCCCAGTCCCTTTCATGTCTGATGAGTTGTCTTAGGGAATGGTTCCTGTCCTGGGCCAACAGAAGGTTTGGCGACCATGACCGCCGGGATTCCTCTAGTCTCAGTCAGACCATTAAGTATGGTCTTTTTGTGAGAATTTGGGGTCTGCATCCCACTGATCTCCTGCTCCCTCAGGGGTTCTCTGTTGTGCTCCCTGTCAAGGCAGTCATCAGTTGTGGCCAGGCACCAACTAGTTCTTCTGGTCTCAGGATGATGTAGGTCTCTGGTTCATGTGGCCCTTTCTGTCTCTTGGGCTCTTAGTTATCGTGTGACCTTGGTGTTCTTCGTTCTCCTTTGATCCAGGTGGGTTGAGACCAATTGATGCATCTTAGATGGCCGCTTGTTAGCATTTAAGACCCCAGATGCCACATTTCAAAGTGGGATGCAGAATGTTTTCATAAGAGAATTATTTTGCCAATTGACTTAGAAGTCCCCTTAAACCATGGTCCCCAAACCCCCGCCCTTGCTCCGCTGACCTTTGAAGCATTCAGTTTATCCTGGAAACTTCTTTGCTTTTGATCCAGTCCAGTTGAGCTGACCTTCCATATATTGAGTATTGTCCTTCCCTTCACCTAAAGCAGTTCTTATCTACTAATTAATCAGTAAAAAACCCTCTCCCACCCTCCCTCCCTCCCCCCCTCGTAACCACAAAAGTATGTGTTCTTCTCAGTTTATACTATTTCTCAAGATCTTATGATAGTGGTCTTATACAATATTTGTCCTTTTGCCTCTGACTAATTTCGCTCAGCATAATGCCTTCCAGGTTCCTCCATGTTATGAAATGTTTCACAGATTCCTCACTGTTCTTTATCGATGCGTAGTATTCCATTGTGTGAATATATCACAATGTATTTAACCATTCATCCGTTGATGGACACCTTGGTTGCTTCCAGCTTTTTGCTATTGTAAACAGAGCTGCAATAAACATGGGTGTGCATATATCTGTTTGTGTGAAGGCTCTTATTTCTCTAGGGTATATTCCGAGGAGTGGGATTTCTGGGTTGTATGGTAGTTCTATTTCTAACTGTTTAAGATAACACCAGATAGATTTCCAAAGTGGTTGTACCATTTTACATTCCCACCAGCAGTGTATAAGAGTTCCAATCTCTCCGCAGCCTCTCCAACATTTATTAGTTTCTGTTTTTTGGATTAATGCCAGCCTTGTTGGAGTGAGATGGAATCTCATTGTAGTTTTAATTTGCATTTCTCTAATGGCTAATGATCGAGAGCATTTTCTCATGTATTTGTTAGCTGCCTGAATATCTTCTTTAGTGAAGTGTGTGTTCATATCCTTTACCCACTTCTTGATTGGGTTGTTTGTCTTTTTGTGGTTGAGTTTTGACAGAATCATGTAGATTTGAGAGATCAGGTGCTGGTCGGAGATGTCATAGCTGAAAATTCTTTCCCAGTCTGTAGGTGGTCTTTTTACTCTTTTGGTGAAGTCTTTAGATGAGCATAGGTGTTTGATTTTTAGGAGCTCCCAGTTATCGGGTTTCTCTTCGTCATTTTTGGTAATGTTTTGTATTCTGTTTATGCCTTGTATTAGGGCTCCTAAGGTTGTCCCTATTTTTTCTTCTATGGTCTTTATCGTTTTAGTCTTTATGTTTAGGTCTTTGATCCACTTGGAGTTAGTTTTTGTGCATAGTGTGAGGTATGGGTCCTGTTTCATTTTTTTGCAAATGGATATCCAGTTATGCCAGCACCATTTGTTAAAAAGACTATCTTTTCCCCAGTTAACTGACACTGGGCCTTTGTCAAATATCAGCTGCTCATACGCGGATGGATTTATATCTGGGTTCTCAATTCTGTTCCACTGGTCTATGTGTCTGTTGTTGTACCAGTACCAGGCTGTTTTGACTACTGTGGCTGTATAATAGGTTCTGAAATCAGGTAGAGTGAGGCCTCCCACTTCCTTCTTCTTTTTCAGTAATGCTTTGCTTATCCGAGGCTTCTTTCCCTTTCTTATGAAGTTGGTGATTTGTTTCTCCATCACATTAAAAAATGGCATTGGAATTTGGATCGGAAGTGCATTGTATGTATAGATGGCTTTTGGTAGAATAGACATTTTTACTATGTTAAGTCTTCCTATCCATGAGCAAGGTATGTTTTTCCACTTAAGTAGGTCTTTTTTAGTTTCTTGTAGTAGTACTTTGTAGTTTCCTTTGTATAGGTCTTTTACATCTTTCATAAGATTTATTCCTAAGTATTTTATCTTTTTGGGGACTACTGTGAATGGTATTGATTTGGTGATTTCCTCTTCGGTGTTCTTTTTGTTGATGTAGAGGAATCCAAGTGATTTTTGTATGTTTATTTTATAACCTGAGACTCTGCCAAACTCTTCTATTAGTTTCAGTAGTTTTCTGGAGGATTCCTTAGGGTTTTCTGTGTATAAGATCATGTCATCTGCAAATAGAGATAATTTTACTTCTTCCTTGCCAATCCGGATGCCCTTTATTTCTTTGTCTAGCCTAATTGCTCTGGCTAGGACCTCTAGCACAATGTTGAATAAGAGCGGTGATAAAGAGCATCCTTGTCTGGTTCCTGTTCTCAAGGGAAATACTTTCAGGCTCTCTCCATTTAGAGTGATGTTGGCTGTTGGCTTTGTATAGATGCCCTTTATTATGTTGAGGAATTTTCCTTCCATCCCTATTTTGGTGAGAGTTTTTATCATAAATGGGTGTTGAACTTTGTCAAATGCTTTTTCTGCATCAATTGATAAGATCATGTGGTTTTTGTCTTTTGTTTTATTTATATGGTGGATTACAGTAATGGTTTTTCTAATATTAAACCAGCCTTGCATACCTGGTATAAATCCCACTTGGTCATGGTGGATTAATTTTTTGATATGTTGTTGAATTCTCTTGGCTAGAATTTTGTTGAGGATGTTTGCATCTATGTTCATGAGGGATATAGGTCTGTAATTTTCTTTTTTTGTGATGTCTTTACCTGGTTTTGGTATCAGGGAAATGGTGGCTTCATAGAATGAGTTGGGTAGTATTCCGTCATTTTCTATGCTTTGAAATACCTTCAGTAGTAGTGGTGTTAACTCTTCTCTGAAAGTTTGGTAGAACTCTGCAGTAAAGCCATCCGGGCCAGGGCTTTTTTTTTTTTGTTGGGAGTTTTTTGATTACCGTTTCAATCTCTTGTTTTGTTATGGGTCTATTTAGTTGTTCTACTTCTGATTGTGTTAGTTTAGGTAGGTAGTGTTTTTCCAGGAATTCATCCATTTCTTCTAGGTTTGCAAATTTGTTAGAGTACAATTTTTCGTAATAATCTGATATGATTCTTTTAATTTCAGTTGGGTCTGTTGTGATGTGGCCCATCTCGTTTCTTATTCAGGTTATTTGTTTCCTTTCCTGTATTTCTTTAGTCAGTCTGGCCAAAGGTTTATCAGTTTTGTTAATTTTTTCAAAGAACCAGCTTTTGGCTTTGTTAATTCTTTCAATTGTTTTTCTGTTCTCTAATTCATTTAGTTCAGCTCTAATTTTTATTGTTTGTTTTCTTCTGGTGCCTGATGGATTCTTTTGTTGCTCACTTTCTATTTGTTCAAGTTGTAGGGACAGTTCTCTGATTTTGGCTCTTTCTTCTTTTTGTATGTGTGCATTTATCGATATAAATTGGCCTCTGAGCACTGCTTTTGCTGTGTCCCAGAGGTTTTGATAGGAAGTGTTTTCATTCTCGTTGCATTCTATGAATTTCCTTATTCTCTCCTTGATGTCTTCGATAACCCAGTCTTTTTTCAGGAGGGTATTGTTCAGTTTCCAAGTATTTGATTTCTTTTCCCTAGTTTTTCTGTTATCGATTTCTAGTTTATTGCCTTGTGGTCTGAGAAGATGCTTTGTAATATTTCGATGTTTTGGACTCTGCAAACGTTTGTTTTATGACCTAATATGTGGTCTATTCTAGAGAATGTTCCATGTACACTAGGAAAAAAAGTATACTTTGCAGCAGTTGGGTGGAGAGTTCTGTATAAGTCAATGAGGTCAAGTTGGTTGATTGTTGTAATTAGATCTTCCGTGTCTCTATTGAGCTTCTTACTGGATGTCCTGTCCTTCTCCGAAAGGGGTGTGTTGAAGTCTCCTACTATAATTGTGGAGGTGTCTATCTCACTTTTCAGTTCTGTTAAAATTTGATTTATGTATCTTGCAGCCCTGTCATTGGGTGCATAAATATTTAATATGGTTATAGCTTCCTGATCAATTGTCCCTTTTATCATTATGTAGTGTCCTTCTTTATCCTTTGTGGTGGATTTAAGTTTAAAGTCTATTTTGTCAGTAATTAACATTGCTACTCCTGCTCTTTTTTGCTTATTGTTTGCTTATTTTTTTCCATCCTTTGAGTTTTAGTTTGTTTGTGTCTCTAAGTCTAAGGTGTGTCTCTTGTAGGCAGCATATAGACGGGTCCTGTTTCTTTATCTAGTCTGAGACTCTCTGTCTCTTTATTGGTGCGTTTAGTCCATTTACATTTAGCATAATTATAGATAAGTATGTGTTTAGTGCTGTCATTTTGATGCCTTTTTATGTGTGTTGTTGACAATTTCATTTTTCCACTTACTTTTTTGTGCTGAGACTTTTTCTTTGTAAATTGTGTGTTCCTCATTTTCATAGTATTTGACTTTATGTTTACTGAGTCATTACTTTTTTCTTGGTTTTTATTTTGAGTTATGGAGTTGTTATACCTCTTTGTGGTTCCCTTAATATTTACCCCTATTTTTCTAAGTAAAAACCTAACTTGTATTGTCCTATATCGCCTTGTTTACCTCTCCATATGGCCGTTCTATGCCACCTGTATTTAGTCCCTCTTTTTGATTATTGTGATCTTTTACATATTGACTTCAATGATTCCGTTTTGAGCTTTTTTTATATATTCATATATTTTAATTAATCTTAATTTGTTTTTGTGATTTCCCTATTTGAGATGATATCAGGATGTTCTGTTCTGTGACCTTGTGTTGTGCTGGTATCTGATATTATTGGTTTTCTGACCAAACAATTTCCTTTAGTATTTCTTGTAGCTTTGGTTAGGTTTTTTGCAAATTCTCTAAGCTCGTGTTTACCTGCAAAATCTTAATTTCGCCTTCATATTTCAGAGAGAGTTTTGCTGGATATATGATCCTTGGCTGGCAGTTTTTCTCCTTCAGCGCTCTGTATATGTCATCCCATTCCCTTCTTGCCTGCATGGTTTCTGCTGAGTAGTCTGAACTTATTCTTATTGATTTTCCTTTGTAGGAGACCTTTCTTTTATCCCTGGCTGCTTTTAAAATTTTCTGTTTATCTTTGGTTTTGGCAAGTTTGATGATAATATGTCTTGGTGTTTTTCTTTTTGAATCAATCTTAAATGGGGTTCAATGAGCATCTTGGATAGATATCCTTTTGTCTTTCATGATGTCAGGGAAGTTTTCTGTCAGCAGATCTTCAACTATTTTCTCTGTGTTTTCTGTCCTCCCTCCCTGTTCTGGGACTCCAATCACACGCAAGTTATCCTTCTTGATAGAGTCCCACATGATTCTTAGGGTTTCTTCATTTTTTTTTTAATTCTTTTATCTGACTTTTTTTCAGCTATGTTGGTGTTAATTCCCTGGTCCTCCGGATTTCCCACTCTGCATTCTAATTGCTCGAGTCTGCTCTTCTGACTTCCTTTTGCATTGTCTAATTCTGTAATTTTATTGTTAATCTTTTGGATTTCTGAATGCTGTCTCTCAATGGATTCTTGCAACTTACTAATTTTTCCACTATGTTCTTGAATAACCTTTTTGAGTTCTTCAACTGTTTTATTAGTGTGTTCCTTGGCTTCTTCTGCAGATTGCCTTATTTCATTTCTGAGGTCATCCCTGATGTCTTGAAGCATTCTGTAAATTAGTTTTTTATGTTCTGTATCTGATAATTCCAAGATTGTATCTTCATTTGGGAAAGATTTTGATTCTTTTGTTTGGGGGGTTGTAGAAGCAATCATGGTCTGCTTCTTTATGTGGTTTGATATCGACTGCTGTCTCCGAGCCATCACTAAGATATTGTAATGATTTATTCTATATTTGCTCACTGAGTCTTATCTTGTTTTGTTTTCTTTCAATATACGTGGATGGGCTACTAGATTGTGCTGTCTTGATTGTTGTAGCCCTTGACTTACTTATGACCTATTACCAGCTGGTTTGGGCTGTTACCAGATATATATGCCTGAGACCATTCACTATTCTTCAGTAGAATCTGATTTTGGGTCATCAAGTGTGTGATGCACCCTATCACCTATCCACCTTGAGAAGTAGTGGTGATAGTTGTGTGCACCAAATTCTAGTAGCAGCTGGGGTTCACAGTCCGGGGGGGGGGCAGGATGCTGACAGGCTTCCCCCAAGTGTCAGTTAGGTAGGTGTGTCTCTATTCCTAAAGCACCTTGGTGGGTGGGCTCTGCAGCTGTACCTTAGGCCCCCAATGCAAGTACCCCTACAGATTGGTGGGTGTCACCCTCCTTAGACCCCTAAGGCAGGAGGCTAGGTGGTCTGGGGGGAGCTTCAGCCCTCGGTTCCCTGTTGTGGGTCAGTGAGGGCTCTGTTGAATAAGCAGAGATATCAGACCTGGGAAACTTGTCTTTCCAGTAAATCCACTAAAAAAAAATTTAGTCAGATCCCTGTCAGAAATGCCTTTGCATTATAATAGCTACCTTGTTCCCTGTAGGGATGAAAGCCGGAGACTGTGGATCACATATGCTTGGCTGGAGCTGGTTCTGTGTTTTTAGTCCAATTAGGGAAGGATTTTTGGTCCCTGAGTTTTTTGTGGTTGCTTCTCTCAGGCCGGAAGAATGGGTTAGGAAAAGACCAAAAAAAAAAAGGGAAAAGAAAAACCACGGAGCAGTTCTCCCTCTGGCTCAGGAAATTCCAATGTTAATGAAGCTGCCTGGGAAGGGGAGGGGAGGGTTCAGAAAAACAGGAGAGAGTAGCACCCGGGAATATAGACAAAGTTACTTATCTTGCTTGGGATGACTATTTTATCTGAGATTCCCGAGAGGCGTGTCGCCTATGTGTGCTGGCTGGGTAGAGATTGCCCCCGAGGGTCAGGCCCGCAGAAGCCGCAGTCAGTTCCTCCTCTGCCAGTCCAAAGCTCAGCGTCAAGGTTCCCCGGCTGGGACGCTGAGCTCCTGGCTCCAAAACCAGTCACTGCCTCCTGGGTACTTCTCCTCCCACCAGCTGTTTCGCCGCGCCTCCAGTGCTGACTGGCTGGGCCCCCTCCTGAGGTCAGTTCAGGGGGGTAGGGCTGCGCCCCGTGTTTGCGCCACCACAGGATGTTGTGTTCAGCTGCCCTGCGCCCAGTCCTAAGCCCGGGGCCAAGCGTACCTGACTGGGATGCTGGCTCCAGGCTCCGAAAACAGTCTCTGCTTCCCCGTAGTTGTTCGTTCTCCGTCTCTGTCACTCAGGTCAACTCTTTAAATCTGTGTTTGTTGGTCAGGGTTCGTAGATTGTCATGTATGTGATGGATTCACTTGTTTTTCAAAGTCTTTGTTGCAAGAGGGATCCGAGGTAGCGTCTACCTAGTCAGCCATCTTGGCCCCCCCCATCATTTTTCTTTATCGTTGTATAATACTCCATTGTGTGTACGTACCATAGTTTGTTTATCCCTTCATCTCTTGATGGGCATCTAGGTTGTTTCCACCTTTTTGCTCTTCTGAATAATGCTGCAATGTACATGGGTATGCATATGTCCATTTGTGTGATGGCTCTTATCTCTCTAGGATATATTCCTAGGAGTGGGATTGCTGGATCAACTGGTTTATGGTATTTCTATTTCTAGCTTTCTAAGGAAGTGAAATATTATTTTCCAGAACGGTTATACCATTTTGCATTCCCACCAGCAGTACATAAGCGTTCCAATCTTCCTGCAGCCTCTCCAACATTTGTTATTTTCTGTTTTTTTGATTGGTGCCAGTAATGCCAATGTGAGACAGTATCTCATTGTGGTTTTGATTTGCATTTTTCTAATGGCTAATGATCATGAGCTTTTCCTCATGTGTCTGTTAGGCATCTGGATGTCTTCTTTGGTGAGTGTCTATTCATTTTCTTTGCCAGTTTTTTACTTTGATTATTTGTCTTTTTTGTTTTCGATGTGTTGGATTTTCCTGCAGATTTTAGAGATTAGACCTTTGTCAGATATGTCATAGCCAAAAATTTTTTCCCAGTCTATAGATTCTCTTCTTACTCTTTCAGTGAAGTCTTTTGATGATCATTAAGTGTGTAATTTTTGAAGATCCCAGTTATCTAGCTTATCTTCTGAAGTTTGTGTGTTGTTCGTTATGGTTTGTATCCTGCTGATGCCGTGTATTAAGGTCTCTAGCGTTGATCCTATTTATTCTTCTATGAATTTTATAGTTTTGGGTTTTATATTTACGTCATTAATCTATTTTGTATTAGTTTTTGTGTATGGCGTGGGGTAGCAGTCCTGTTTAATTTTTATGCAGATGGACATCCGGTTTTGCCAGCACCATTTGTTAAAAAGATTGTTCTTTCCCCATTTGGTGGACTTTGGGCCCTTGTTGAAGATCAGATGACCATAGGTGGATGGGTTTACATCTAGGTTCTCAATTCTGTTCCACTGGTCAATGTATTTGTCGTTGTATCAATACCAGGCTGTTTTGATCACTGTAACTGCATAGTAAGTTCTGAGGTCAGATAGCGCGAGCCCTCCTATTTTATTCTTCTTCTTCAGTAATGCTTTACTTATCCAGGGCTTTTTCCCTTTCCATATAAAGTTAATGATTAAAGAGAAAAGAATAAATACATAAATAAATAGAAAAAAGAAATGCCCCCAAGGATCCCACTGGCAACTGGGGAAGTGGCTCCCAGGTCTCTGGGCACAGACTGTCTAAAAGGGGCAGAGATGGCACATAGCACCAGGTATTTAGGAGACAGGAAAAGACAGAAACTAGAAAGAGACAAGAAATGAAGGAAAAAATAAAAATAAGTGAGTAGCGTCTGGAGTCTTAAAAGCTTGTGAGCAGCCATCTAAGATACTCTGCTGGTCTTACCTTATCAGGAGCAAGTGAAAATGGAGAAAACTAAGGATACAAGGGAAAGGTTAGTCCAAAAGCCTAATGGACCACAACTACCACAGCCTCCACCAGACTGAGTCCAGTACAACTAGATGGTGCCTGGCTACTGACTGCTTTGACAGAGATGACAATACAGGATCCTGGACAGAGCTGGAGAAAAATGTAGAACAAAATTCTAACTCAACAAAAAAAGTTCAGACTTACTGGCCTGACAGAGATTAGAGAAACCCCAAAAATATGGCCCTGTACGCCCTTTTAGCTCAGTAATGAAGTCACTCCTATGGTTCACCCTTCCACTAAAGATTAGACAGGCCCCAAAATAAAACAAGACTAAAGGGGCACACCATCCCAGGGTCAAGGACTAGAAGACAAGAGAGGACAGGAAAGCTGGTAATAGGTAACCTAAGGTCTAGAAGGGAGAATGTCAACACATCGTGGAGCTGTTAACTGATGTCATACAACAATATGTGTACTAACTGTTTAATGAGAAGCTAGTTTGTTCATAAACGTTTATCTAAAGTACAATAAAAAAAAAATTAATTTAATTAAATTTTAAAAAAGAGAAGAAAGACCCCAGCGATCCCACTGGTGACGGTGGAAGTGGCTCCCAAGCCGCACAATACAGCCCAGCTAGAAAGGGCAGAGATGGCACACAGTCCCAGGTATTCAGGAGACAGGAAAAGAAGGTAAGTAGAGAGAGACAAGAATCCAAGAAATGAAGAAAAACAAAAATGAAGCAAGAAAACAAACACAGAAAAAAACAAAAAAAGCCCCAAGAATCCCACCAACTTGGGGGGTGCAGAACACGGAAACAGTTCCCCAGCCCAGTTGTGCTTCACAGCCTGTCAAGAAGAAGCAAAGATGGCACATGGAGCCAGGTGTTCAAAAGAAAGGAAGGGGAGGAGGTAAGAGGCAGGGAAGAAACCAAAAGAAGGCAATAAAAGCAACACCAGTAACAAATAAATAGCCCTGAAGGAGCTGGCTGGTGTGAGTGGGCAGATCCAAGCAGCATGGTGCAGGCGCCTCCCAGCCAAGCAATCTCTGCCGGATTGGAAGAGGCAGAGGCTGAGCAGGTGGGAGAAGGGTGGGGGGTGGGAAAGCATGTATTGCTCTGTCTGCTCCTAGAAGCTCCATGAAGCTGCTTTCCTGTACTCCCTGTTCACCAGTCTCCAAAAGGAGTCCCAAGATAGTGAATTCGTGCTGTGTTAGCTGATAGGGGACCTCTGCATGTATCTCTCCTCACTGTCTGTTCTGTCAGTTTCTAATTCCATTCAGTGCTTGGCTGAGTTCTTTATCTCTTCATTTGACGCTTAAAGTTCCAGGATTGACATTTGTCTCTGTTTTACTTAGTTCTTCAAGTCTTTGCTGTGGAGAGACTGCATGGCGCTTCTGTCTATAGTGCAGTGTTGGCTCCACCTCCCCAAATATCACCTCTTTTGCAGCTTTTATGTATCTTTATACAATTTTCAATTTTAGGTTCTTTTTCTTTTACTCTTTAATTCTGAATCATTTTTGGGCACTTTTACCAGTTCGGTATTACCAGAAGGAAAAACACTGTATGTATAAAAATAGGAGATTAATTAAATGCATGAGAGAATGATGAGGTAGTCTGCTTCTGTAAATATTTACAGCCTCTGAAACCCTATGGGACAATTCTACTCTGCCCTATAGGATTGCTATGAGTCAGAATTGACTCGATGGCAGTGGGTAATTAAACGTAGCACATCCAGACAATGCAATGATGATGCAAAAAAGTATTTATTGGGTACAAGTGAAAAAAGCTGTTAGGAAACGTTGATTCAAAGACTAACATAGTTTCTTTTCATTAAATTAATTGATTGGAAACACTATTCATCTCCAAAGTTTTATTTAGTTATTTTTACCAAATCTGGGAGACCTTTCTGGCAAACATATATGTATCCCTCCAGTGGAAGCCAGTAGTCTAAAGCTACCTCCCAATCACTTGGGTTTCACTCTACCCTTGGGCGGGGGGTTCTAAAGAAGCTGTAATGCAGCATATATATGCAAGCCAACTATAACATTTATCAAAAGGTTCTGAAAGAAAGTCTACCAAAGTGGAGCAACAAAGAGAAAGACAAGGCTTTATTTAAAACTTCTAGTAGAAAAATTGTCAGGGATTGAATTGTGTCCCCTGAAAATATCTGTCACCTTAGCTAGGTCATGATTCCCAGTATTGCATGATTGTCCACCATTTTGTCATTTGATGAGATTTCCCTACGTGTTGTAAATCCTATCACTGTGATGTAATGAGATGGATAAGTGGCAGTTACGTTGATGAGATCCACAAGGTTAGACAGTGTCTTAAGCCAATCTTTTTTGAGATATAAAAGAGAAAAGTGACCAGAGAGACAGGTGGACCTTATACCACTAAGAAAGCAGTGCTGGGAGCAAAGCGTGTCCTTTGGGCCCAGGGTCCCTTGTGGAGAAGCTCTTAATTTGGGGGAAGATTGATGAGAAGGCTGACAGGCAGAGAAAGCCTTCCCCTGGAGCTGATGCCTTGAATCTGGATTTGTAGCCTACTAGACTGTGAGAGAATAAATTTCTCTTTGTTTGTGAAAGAATAAATTTCTCTTTGTTTGTGAGAGAATAAATTTCTCTTTGTTTGTGAGAGAATAAATTTCTCTTTGTTTAGGCTATCCACTTTTGGTATTTCTGTTATAGCAGCACTAGATGACTAAGAAGAAAAAGGTCATTCTGAAAGTGAGACTGCCCTGCCTTCTGGCAGTCAGCAGAGGTTTGATATATTACAGGTAATTAGGCCGGGCAGAAGAAAGAGAAACAAGAAAACAAAATGTACGGGGCAAGGCAAATGTTCCATTATCAGATTTCAATGTAGATGCCCTAAACCAGGAATGTACATTATGCAGGTCTTAGTTTAGCAAAGAAAATGGCCAGTTTAGGCAAACCTAAATGGTTTGGAGTTTAGCAAGATAATTAGATTTTTTGATTAGGAATTTGCAACTCTTAGAGTAGTTGTCATGGATTGATTTGTGCCCCCCAAAATACGTCAACTTGGCTATGTCATGATTTCCAGTCTTGTGGGAACGTCTACCATTTTGTTGTTTGATGTGATTTTCGTATGTGTTGTAAATCCTATCTCTATGATGTTAACGAGATGGGATTAATGGCAGTTATGTAGACTCAATCTACAAGATTAATCTATAATTTAAGCCAATCTCTTTTGAGATATAAAAGAGAGATGTGAACAGAGAGACAGGGTAACCTTATACTACCAAGAAATAAAAGCCAGGAGAAGAACACATCCTGTGGACCAGGGGTCCTTGCACTGAGAAGCTCCTAGTCCAAGGGAAGATTGATGACAAGGATCTTCCTCCAGTGCCAAGAGTGAGAGAAAGCCTTCCCCTGGGGCTGATGCCCTGAATTTGGACTTCTAGCCTATTAGGCTGTGAGATAATTAACTTCTGTTTGTTGAAGCCATCCACTTGTGGTATTTCTGTTATAGCATCATTAGTTAACTAAGACAGTAGTGATTATCAAAATAATTTAAGTTTTTAGAATTATTACTGCACTCCTACCCCTCTCTTAGACTATAGACTGTACAGTCAGTAGAATATCATTGTTGTAGTTAGTTGCCAGGGAGTGGGCTGCCGACTCAGGGTGACCCCATGCATAAGATCTCATCCATAGGGTTTTTGTTGACTGATTTTTTTGGAAGCAGATTGCCAGGCATTTCTTCCTAGTCTGTCTTAGTTTGGAAGCTCTGTTAAAATCTGTTCAGCATCATAGCAACACACAAGCCTCCACTGACAGACGGGTGGTGGCTGCACTTGAGGTGCATTGCCCTAAAATCAAACCTGGGTCTCCCACATGGAAGGTGAGAATTCTACCACTGGATCATCACTGCCTCCCACAGACTATAGACTATAGAATATATATGGTATACTATATAGAACCTAATCCCCTCTTTGCCAATATGCAGCCTCAGAAAAATGTGTCATGGGAGCCTTGTAACTCCAGAAACAGGCAATATCATATCATTCTGAAGTTACTGAGTCCAAATAGGGGAATCCAACTTGTATTCTGCAACTCTTTTCTGTCAATTCAGACAGACTTGGTTGGCACGGGTGACTGAGCCAGCCACTCTTTGAGGCAGGAGACTGACAAAATCAATCAGGTCTAGTAAACCTACTGGACTTCTCTTATTTCTGATTCTATATTGTATCAGTGGGGACCAATGGAATACAGCATATGAATCCTCTAGGACAGAGTCATTTCATTTGGGGCTACTGCGCATTAAGTTATCTAGTGATTCATATCCCTAGAGGACTTCAAAATCAGCTGGGGAACATTTTTTTAATACCAACGACTGAAGCCCAGTCTACATATTGTGACTTAATTGATGTTGGTAGGGCGCTTGTTTTGATATGTTTTTTAAAAGTATTTTTTAGGAGATTTTAATGTGTAACCATTGTTGAGAACCACTGTTCTAAACTACACACCTAAAATGCTAATATACAATAAAAATCACTTGAGGACTTTATTAAAATGCAGATTCTGAGGTTTTGCATTTTTTAAAAACTCCCAGGTCTTGCTGAAACTGCCCTTCTATGGACTTGACTTGAGTTTCAAGGCTTTAGCGGGACTGTTTCTGCTAAAGCGATATGAACAATGAGCAAGTATTAACCTTCCCAAGTCATAAAAGGTAAACTTTAGTTTGTACTTACTGCATGCTGGTGGGAAGTAGGGTATAGAGGTGCTTAACCATGGTGAAGGTACAACAAGCATACAGATGTGCTCACCTGCCTGTCAAGTCTAAGTTGTTACTGATTGCTCCCCCCTGTGTACTGCAGGAAAACACTATCTTTGGGACCAGGACTCTCAAAAAAGTCTGAGCAAGAGGCCAAGTGGATAAAGCACTAAGTACCCCAGCCTGCTTTAACCAAAGCAAATTTCTGGAATTCTAGCTTCTTAATTCAGCTCAGCTATGATCAGTTGCACCATTCAGGTCTCCTCTACACTTGCAAGATTAGAAAGTGCTATGTATTTTTATATTTTGAGGAGAGACAAAGATAGAAAAGGGAGTGGGGTTAGAGAAGGAAAATAATTTGTCAAACTGAATTGCCTGTAGTACGAAAATGCGCTATAACATGTCAATAAGGACCTGTTCCTGAGGGGTTCCTGAGAGGACTTTAGAGATGTGTGAGTGTGTGTGTGCACGTGTGCACACACGTGCATGTGCACACACACCAATACTCATTGCAATAAGATTTGACCTTAAATGCATTGTGCGATGGACAAGTACACTACAAAAAAAAAAAAAAGAATTTGAAAAGACCACATTTACTGGTCTGACAGAGACTGGAGAAACCCTGAGAGTACCGATGCTGGACACCCTTTTAACTCAATACTGAAGCCACTCCTGAGGTTCACCCTTTAGCCAAAGATTAGACAGACCCATAAAACAAAACGAGACTAAATGGGCATATCAGCCCAGGGTAAGGGTGAGGAGACAGGAGGGGACAGGAAAGCTGGTAACGGGGAGCTCAAAGCTCAGAATGGGAGAGTATTGATGTGTGGAAGGGTTGGCAACCATTGTCACAAAACAATACGTGTATTAATTGTTTAACAAGAAGCTAATCTGTTCTGTAAACCTCCATGTAAAGTACAATAAAAAAATTTTTTGAAGAAAAATGAATTTGACACTACATGTCAAAACTATTGGATATTGACATAAGGCATCAGCTCAAGCTAGAATATATACTATAAAAAAATAATTTTCTACTTATTCTGATAGAGTTAAAAGGATTTCTATTTTATTATTTTCTGACTTTACCTCCTACAACTAAATGACTTATCTTTTTGGATTATTAAAATGGGGATGATATGACCATTCATTTGTCTTGGTATAGTTTCTTTAGCAGTGAGAAGGAAATCTAGATTTTTAAATGACAATATTCATATAGCTTGCCCAGAAGGGCATACAATCAAATTTTTTTAAACTCCTCAATAAATATTCAGGTCTGTTAAGTTTGTCTATTTAGAGTTCTGACTGCTGACTAGCTAGCATCTGCTTACATATTTATACCTCAGATTCTAGATTTATGTACTTATCTTTTAGAGTTTATACCCTATTTAAACCAGTAATAAAATTCACCTATTAAACTCCTAGTAAGAAATTCCAAAGGGCTGTGGACAAATGCTTTGCTTAAAACATTTTCATGTTTGTATTTTCACTAGGTAGTATAACTTTGCAATAAAGTTAGTGCTCCAGAAACCTCCGAAATGCTATTTTCAATATAATTTTTTCCTTCTCAGTGTTCCCTGTTCTTGTCCTCAGGGTACCTCCAAAGCTTAGATAAGAGTTAGATATCCTCTGACAGTGATAAATCAACAAAGAAGAAAAATTCGGTGCCTTCAATGTATCTATTTCTCTGTTAGGCACTCTATGGAAGAAAACACAAGATAGTTTTGATTACTTTGTTCTTTTTTGCATTTGCATTAATTCTCTATTATGGCCTAACTGTTCCCCCTGCTCCTACATGTGCCCCTGACAGTGACTCTCTACACAGCCTGAAAACTGTCCTATAAAATCATATGTAATGGAGTGACATGCGAAGTATTATTATGAAGCAATAATTTAATTCCTTTTCTTATGATAATTCTCAGCCTAGTTTGCAATGAACAAAGAATGGAAATGGCTAAAATGAATTTAGGTATTTTCTGGGGCAAGACAGGCACAGGATGAAACATAAAAAAAATAATTTTTTTGTCCTTTTCCATTTTCAGGAGAAAATAAGTTAAAGAACTTGGAAGGAAAAGAAATGTTTTCTGGGAGGAAAGAGTTTTTTTGAAGCATTAGAATTTTTGCATTTCCCCTTGGGAGAGTGGCACATTGTTGGCACTTGTTTCTTCTTGACTGGTTGTCCTTTTAATCGGGTGATCTGCTTCAACATGAATCTTCCCTTGAAGACATTTTCCAAACCACCAGAGAATTTTTCTTGAATTTAGGACATGAAATTGTTCTAAATGGCCTAGGGTTTGTTTGCCATTATACACCACCGAGCACAGGAAAAGCTACTGAAGTGTGGAGACATATAAAGAAGGAAGGCAAAATGTTGAAGCTAATCTAGATGTGGGAAAGCTCGTCCCCAGTTTCTTGTAGAGTAGCTGTTAGTTTGACAAGCTGTCTCTAGATTTCCAGTGAACTAAAAGGCAACACATGATAGCAAGCATGCAAGTTACCCTCCTCCCATCGCTCACCACCAAGAAACTCAGTTGGGCCAAAAGATCTTATTGGCTGAGAATGAAAAAAAAAAAGAAGGGTAGATCTATTGCTGAAGGAGAGGTGATTGGGAAAAGGGCATTCCTCCTGGATTTTCCAACAACAGAAAACTGTAAGCTGGATTTCCAGGGGTCGGGGAGTGGGAGGAGGCTTTTCAAATATGCCACAGAAGAGAGATTGCAGAGCCTAGGGAGAAGCAGACAGGTCAGCAGTGAACTGACTACACACCAGCCAGAAAAACCTTCCCATCCCCTCCTACTTTCCTGTGCCCCATGTAAACAGATTCTCACTGTCTAGGTGATGGATGAAAGGCAAATCCCTTGGAATTTTTTAATGGAGAGGAGGTTTGCAGAGAAAACATTAAACTGTCATCAGTAACTGGGAAGCTAAGTTTTAAATTAGAGCAGCAGAGTTGACCTATATGGGCTTGAAAACATCCTCTGCTGTAACAGGAGGGGTGCTGGGCGCAGGCAGAGGTAAAGTTATTAAAGAACCCAAAGATCTTCACTACTCAACAATCAGAGCATGCTTCTGCTTAAAACTTTCCAATACCTTTCCTCTGTATTTTGAGTAAATTTCAAACCCAACAGAGAGTGCAAGGCTCCAAAGGTCTGTCCCCTTCTCATTTCATGTTAGTCACTCATGCTCGTAACTGTTAGATGCCCACAGTAGGCTCCTGACTCATGGTGACTCCATACACAAGGGGGTTGGACCTGATTTCTCCAAACTAGATCACCAGGCGTTTCTTCCTATGCCTTCTTAGTTTGGACATTCCACTGAAATATGTTCAGCATCGTAGCAACACACAAGCTCCACTAACAGAGAAGTGGTGGTTGCACATGAGGTGCAGTGGCCAGGGACTGAACACATGTCTCCTGTAGGGAAGGTGGGAATTCTACCTTTGAACCAACAGTGTCTTCTAACTCATGCTTCTGTAATCTGACCTGCCTTTCTGATAAAAAAAAAAAACATACTGAACTTGTTTTCACTTCAGTCTTTCAGTGATTTTTACTTCCTTTGCTTAGAATACCCTTCTGTCAGATGTATGAGACCTCACTATGGACGCCTCAGCTCAATATTCATCTCTTTTGAGAAAAGTTGGTAAAAAAAGAAGCCCTTTCTAACCTTTCTATCAAATGTTCCCACCCTTTCCAGTCATTCTCTATAAACTCATTCTGCTTTATTTTTCTCAAAGACTCTATAATGCTCTGAAATTATTATTATTTTGGGGGGTTACTTGTTTATTGTCTGTTTGCCCTTCAGGAATGTAAATTCATGAGATCAAGGAACGTGTCTCTCTTGCTCACCAACGTATTCCTAGCACATAAAACTGGGCCCAAAGATTACAAATGCTCAATACATATTTAGGAAATGAATCATTCAATGATAATCATCATTTTTATCAAAACACTTTTGTAAATGTTACCCTTACAAATCAAGTTTTAAAGTGGCTCTACTTTAAAAATATGATTCAGAAAAGTTGTACCCTGATACACAAAAGGGTAAACACACAGGCCAGAAGAAGGTGAAAGAGGAGAAATTACACAATATAAAGAGCCAAGTCTATGAAAAGAAGAAGAAATATAATTTTACCTTATGGTCAGAAAGGAATTTTTTATGGCTCTGGGTCAATGGATAGAGTATAGATTGATTGCATTTCACAGTCCCAATTAATGACCTCCAACCACTCTAATATTACAGTCCCTTCCCAGTCTGAGTCTGAGATCATGTGACTTTTTTTTTCTTTATCCGTAGTCATTGGAAAGCATATCCTGAGGATAGCTCAAAGTCACCATGCACAATGTTGAACTCTATCCCCTTTGCAGTCCTCAGCAAACCTATTTCTCCTGCTATAATTTTTATGTCCATGACAAAAGTTCAAAGTAAAAAACTATGACTTGATCCTAAAAAACTTCCTCTTTCTGCTTTCCTCTACATCAGTTAGTAACTAAAAAAAAAAAAGTAACTAGATTCTGTTTATTTCACTTCTAAATATCTCCAATATTTTGTTTCCATTTCAACATTCCTGCTATTATTGCCCTAAAATAGAAACTCACCATTTATTGTAACCTACTTATCAATAATCGTGTCACCATTCTAGCCTCCTCTTCATCATCCACCTTTATGTGCAGCGAGCTTTCTAAAATGCAACTATCCCCTTCTCTATGCTCAAGATCATTCAATGGCTCCTGATGACCTTTTATCTGATACTCGAAGTCCTCAGCATGATAGATAAGGCCCCCTCGTGATCTGGTCTGTCACACCTCTTCTGTCTTGTACGGTCCATGTTCATTTACAGCACTCAGCATTCAATCATCCTGAACTACTTCAGTTCCTTGAATGTACTATGCTTTCTCATGGCTCCATTTCTATGAATTTAATAATCTTCTATTTGGAACATTTCCCTCCACCCTCCTGATCATCTTGTACTTATTCTTCAAGACTATTCATGCCTTACTTTCTCTTTGAAGCCTACCTGGAAATACATTTACCACCACTCCAACTCCATGGGCAAAAAAGCACCCCCTATTCAGGCTATGAGGAAAGACAGGATTATACATGTTTCTTGACTATGATTATCTTTGGTTTTTTGAATGGATATCTTTGGTTTTCTTGTCTGTCTTTTTCCACCAGACTGAGAGCTTCTGAGTGCAAACACATGCCTTGTTAATCATGGTACTCTCACCATCTGTCACATAGCAGATATTCAATGAATACAGTCTGGGAAGAAAGAATAAATAAATGCATGAATGGTTTCTTTATCTTTTCTACTCAATCCAGGAACAAAACTCACTTAGTTGATGAGATTTTAGGAAGGAGTTCTTGAAAAGGAGAAGAAACTATTTACATGAAGATGATAATTAAATGCAAAGTAACCCATGAAGGTGTTGAGCATGGGAGGTTCTAATGAAGTCTTTTCTTATCACTCTTTAAAGATGGTATCTCCTTGAACATAAAATACCTCTGAACAATTCTGATTCTAAATCAAGAGTTCATGATGAAATTCTAAAAGGACTGTAAAATTAAATGTAGCCTAGTCTGATACATAATATGTAATTACTGTATTTCCCTTTCATTTTATCCGTAAAAGACTACTTGCCACAATATAGCACAATAGACTCTTCCCCTTCCTATTGAACTATCCACAAATTTTGATTATGTTTTGTTTACTGAATAGGCAGTCTCATTAAAAAATGCATGGACGTTTATATATTGACAACACCATGTGTTACTAGGAAACAAAAGCAGCTAAACTGTTATTTTGAGAGACTATGCAGCATAAGAGGATTATAGTCAATTCTCTCTTTAATCTGACATAACAATATTCTATAACACAAAATTATTCAAATCAGGCATTCACTTTGAGCCTTCCCCAGGTGTGGGATTCTTTAGAACTTTTGCTGACCATGGAGAACACAGGCCAGCCATTTCTTTGCAAGTAAAACTAAAAATCATTGAAATGCATTTAGTCCAAATGCTCATTTCACCGTTATTCTATACCAAATTAGTATTCAAGAGAATACAGAGTGATATGGAAGGAAGAATGAAGCAATTATTCAAAGATTTTTCCTTTATTTCCTTTGTTCCTAGAAATAAAGCAAATATCTAAGAGACATACGTGAAACTATATTGTGCCCTAATCATGGAGAGATAATGCCTTTTGCCTTTTTGTTAATTTTTTTTCCTTAGTTTATAACACCTAGTGAAATTCTCTGAACCTTGTAAATTAGATCACATAGGGTCTTATTGGAAACCCTGGTGGCGTAGTGGTTAAGTGCTATGGCTGCTAACCAAGAGGTCGGCAGTTCAAATCTGCCAGGTGCTCCTTGGAAACTATACAGGGGCAGTTCTACTCCATCCTATAAGGTCTTATTATGTGACTGAAAAGTAATCAAAATCAAAGTTGAGAAAAAAAAAAATACACAACACAGTTGAATTCCAATATGTAGACAGTTCATCAGTTCATGATCTTTCACCAATAACATGTAACTCTTATCAGTGGCTTCCAAGGCCTTGATTAAGAGTGATATGTGATTTTATGTACAGAGTTAGGGACTGCAAGAGAGATATTTGAAGAAAGGACATATCACTGGATATTCTTCAAATTATGTGCTGTTGGCTTACTCTAATTAAGGCTGTTGCTGTTATGTGCCCTAGAGTTGTTTCCAACTGATAGCAACCCTATGTACAACAGAACGAAACACTGCCTGGTCCCAAGCCATCCTCACAGTCATTGTTATGTTTGAGCCCATTGCTGCAGCCACTGTGTCAATCTATCTCATTGAGGGTCTTCCTCCTTTTCACTGACCCTTTGTACTTTACCAAGCATGAAGTTCTTCTCCAGGGATTGGTCCCTCCTGATGGCATGTCCAAAGTATATGAGACAAAGTCTCATCATACTTGCTTCTAAGGAGCATTCTTGCTGTACTTCTTCCAAGACGGATGTTTGTTCTGTTGGCAGACCATTGTGTATTCAAAATTTTTCACTAACATCATAATTCAAAGGTGTCAATTCTTCTCTGGTCTTCCTTATTCATTGTCCAGCTTTCCCATGCATATGAGGCAATTGAAAACACCATGGCTTGGGTCAGGTGCTCCTTAGTCCTTAAAGTGACATCTTTGCTTTTTAACACTTTGAAGAGGTCTTTTGCAGAAGATTTGCCCAATGCAATCCATTGTTTGATTTCTTGACTATTGCTTCCGTGGGTTTTGATTGTGGATCCAAATAAAATGACATCCTTAACAACTTCAATCTTTTCTTCATCTGTAATAATGTTGCTTATTGGTCCAGTTGTGAGGATTTTTGTTTTCTTTATGTTGAGGTGTAATCTGTACTGAAGGCTGTAGTCTTTGATCTTCATTAGTAAGTGCTTCAAGTCCTCTTCACTTTCAGCAAGGAAGGTTGTGTCATCTGCGTATCACAGGTTGGTAACGAGTCTTCCTCCAATCCTGATGCCCCATTCTTCTCCCCATAGTACAGCTTCTCAGATTATTTGCTCAGCATACAGATTGAATAAGTATGGCGAAAGAATACAGCCCTGACACACATCTTTCCTGATTTTAAACCACACAGTATCCCCTTGTTGACTATTTATGCTTTAGGCATAATCTTTTTTTTTTTTTTTTAATTTGAAATATATTTAATGGTACTGATTTTACAGCGATAATATTTCAGATTTACTCCATCCTTTCTAATTTCATTAATTCCTTTGTCAGGAGATGATAATTTTTTTTTTTAACTTCCTAGACTTTTTAACACAAGGGTTACCATTACATAGTTATGTTTGATATGGTTTCCCCTGTGTAACATACCACATACAGTATCTTATTTCCAGCTGAAGATAATAATTATTTTCTTATTTATTTATTTATTTTTAATTGTGCTTTAAGTGAAAGTTAAATCAAGTCAGTCTATCATACAAAAACTTATATACACCTTGCTACGTACTCCTTGGAAACCCTGGTGGCATAGTGGTTAACTGCTACGGCTCCTAACCAAAGGGTTGGCAGTTCAAATCCACCAGACACTCCTTGGAAACTCTATGGGGGCAGTTCTACTCTGTCCTGTGGGGCCGCTATGAGTCGGGAATCAACCCACTGGCAATGGGTTTGGTTTTTTGTTTTTTTTATGTAGTCCTTGCTGCTTTCCCCCTAATGAGACAGCACGTTCTTCTCTACCCTGTATTCCCCATTTCTACTCAATGAACTCCTGTCCCTCTCTGCCTTTTCATCTCACTTCCAGACAGGAGCTGCCCACATAGTCTCATGTGTCTACTTGGGCCAAGAAGCTCACTCCTCACCAGTATCATTTTCTCTCTTACAGTCCAGTCCATTCCCTTTCTGAAGAGTTGGCTTTGGGAATGGTTCCAGTCTTGGGCTAACAGAAGGTCTGGGGACCATGACCTCTGGGGTCCCTTTAGTCAGACCATTAAGTCTGGTCTTGTTACAAGAATTTGAGATCTGCATTCCACTGTTTTCCTGATCCATCAGGGATTCTCTATTGCTCTGTCATGTTCCCTGTCCGAGCAGTCATCAGTTGTAGCTGGGCACCATCTAGCTCTTCTGATCTCAGGCTAATGTAGTCTCTGGTTTATGTGGCCCTTTCTGTCTCTCAGGCTCATATTGACCTTGTGTCTTTGGTGTTCTTGATTCTCCTTTGTTCCAGTTGGGTTAAGACTAATTAATGCATCTTAGAGGGCCACTTGCTACTGTTTAAGACCCCAGGTGCCACTCACCAAAATGGGATGCAGAATGTTTTCTTATTAACTTTTTTTATGCCAATTGATGTAGATGTCCCCTGAAACCATGGTCCCTAGACTCCCAACCCTGCTACTTTGGCCTTCGAAGCATTTGGTTATATTCAGGGGACTTCTTTGCTTTTGGTTTAATCCAGTTGTGTTAACCTCTCATGTATCATGTGTTGTCTTTGGGAATAATTTTCATTCCTGAAATTGAATTAATATTTTGGAAAAATAAAATCTTCTATTCTAAATTTATTAAACGTGTTCAATAATTTTATTCAATTCTTGCATCAGAGAGCTGTGTGGAAATAAATGTTAGTCTGAGTAATCTATGGACTGATCAATGCAACATATCTTAAGTCATTAATACACGTAGTTCATTGTTTCTTTCACTTGTTTGGGAAACTTGTTTGAAACGAACACTTTTAGGCACCACTCATAGAATTTCCAATTTCTTAGATCTAGGGCAAATACTTTGAGGCCAGATTGGCACCAATCTTAGGACCAGCACTGGTGGAGCCACCGAGATACAGCACACTGATAGACGCTCCTAAAGAGTCAGAAAGAAGCCAGAATTCAAAGGCCTCAATAGACTTGTGTGATGATTAACTTAATGTACATGTAAAGTGCTTAGCACAGCACCTGGCACATAATAAATGTTCAGTAAGTTTTAATTGCTATTATTTTCACATAGGATCAACATCTATATTTTTATTAAGCATTAATACTGTAATGTAACATGAATATATGAAGTTTTATCAATAAATTTCTCACATTGCATTTTTTTGCAAGCAAATTTCAGTCAATTTAGACTGACATTTTTATTAAAGCCATCATGTAACCTTATATTTAAGGGGATACATTTTCATTTATGCAGAATTTCCCATGTAAGGTATGCACAGGGATAAATTTTACTAAATGAGTCATATTCCTCTAGGGAAGCATAAGATAGTGGAAGTAAAAATGGAGGTTTTATTTTGTATATACTTGATTTCAAATGCTAGCTCTGCAACTCAGTAGCTTTGTTACATTAACCATGCTGAAATTCAGTTTTCTCATTTATATACATACCTCATTAAATTGATATGAGAATTTAATTAGTTTATGCATATTAATCCTATATCTGGAATCTGTGGTAGGCATATAAAGGCCAGTTCCCCTTCTTTTTGCCCTTTTCTCATTCCCAGCATAATCTAATAAATTAGAATTTATCCACTATTCACAGTGAAGTTTTTTTAATAAGTATTTGCACCAATAAAATGTCTAATGATTTAGAGTTTCTATTTAAACATAGCACTTTATTTTGTAACCTCAATGCATGTCTTCAAAATTGAGTGCTGTCTTAGACTTTCATGTTTATGGTCCTGGAGCTGTGCCTGAGTGAGACTGGCAGGATCAGATGCACTTGGAACATATATTCTAATGACATGAATGCCTGGAATGTAGATTAAGAAGGGGAACTACATTAAGACATGAAGAACTTGCAAGTTCTTTGATCACGGCAGATATATGCATGGTTAAGAATGAGGACTCTGAAATTAAACTGCCTCTGGCTAAAAATTAAACTGCCTCTGGCTAAATTACAACTTTTCCACTTGTTATCTGTGGCTTTGGGCAAGTTACTCTTCCTCTCTAAGCTCCAGTTTGTTCTTCTATAAGATGTGGATGATGATAGCAGCCACCTCATAGGACAAGAATTAAATGAGATAATTCAGTAAAGGAGCCCCTGTGATGCAATTTTTAAGTGCTTGGCTGCTAATAGACAGGTCAGTGAGTTGAACCCACCCAGTGGCTTCATGGAAGAAAAGACCTGGCAATCTGCTCCCCTGAAGTTTACAGCCTAGGAAACTCTATGGAGCAGTTATACTCTGTCCTACAGCGTCTCTGTGAGTCAGAATGAACTCTAGGGCACACTACAACAACAACAATGCAATTAAATTCATAAAAAAATAAATATTAACTATACCTTTGTTTTAATTACAAATAATAAATGCTCAACCCAAAAATGCTAGTGTCACTAAAATACAGTTTGAATCTGCTCAAAGCAATGGTCATTATCTTTAAAGAATGAGCTTCTTGATCTTTCTCCAGGAGCACAAGCAACTTATCATTGCCCATTTTACCATGCTAGTTATCATCTGAAGAGTTTCCTGCTCACAAATGTCCTCTTGCCCTCTTCCCCAGGCTCCTCCCCAGCTCCTTCCCATGTCCTCTCTAGGAGAGGAGTTTCATTGTAAATCAATCTTCTTACACTTCAAAGTGATCATGGAATATGACTTACACCCCTTTGCCTTAAGTGAAAGTTGGCTTTTTCTTGCGGTAACTTTTTGGAGCCCGTATGCTTAGTCAACCACACCCTCTATATTTCAGGTGTCAGATGAAATATCAGAAGGGATCGAACAGCTTACGACACTTTAAGACCATTACTCTTCTACTTTAATGCAGAAAACCCCTCCTCTTTCAAGGTTCATGTTATCTACCTTCTGCCCAACCTACCATGTGCAGATCTCCTGGCTATACAGCCTCATTCTGTAGGGTCTTTAACAACTGATCTGTAGTTGATCTTTCCATCTTTATTCCTGCAGGATCACAGAAGCATCTAAGGCTATGTGTAAACCACACAGCAGCCTCATCACTGATACTTTTCTCCCTCTTATTTAAAAAATTGTTTACCTGCCCTCCACAACTGAAGGACCATATCCTTCTGATGGTCATTTTCTGTGCACCACACCATTCATTCAAGTATGTATTTAAGCACTTACTGTGTGTCAAGTTCTTCTAAGTATACAGCTCATGGAACTTGCTTTTACCAAGGACTATTCTAACCTTGGCAGCACAGTGGTTAAGTGATACAGCTGCTAACCAAAAGGTCTGCGTTTCAAATCCACCAGTTGCTCCTTGGAAACCCTATGGAGCAGTTCTGCTCTAGTGTCACTATGGGTCGGAATTCATTGCAGCAGTTTTAGTCTTTGGTTTACTCTAAACTCAATGTTCACATTCTATTTTCCCAGTATGCCTGCACCCTGTCCTCTCTGACACCACTGAATCTTTAATAAAGCTTTAATTTTCTCCCAGGCTAATGCTTCACTCTGGGCTTTAATTCCCTTTTTAGACTTTATACTATATCAATGCTTTAATCGTTGTCTGGTGTCTTATCAATGCTCCTCATCCCTGGGCCACTTTCTACCCATGAGTCCGCTACTTTCTGACACAATTTAAGTACATGATCCCTTTGCCACAGGCTGCAGAGTACTGCTAAAGAAAATCACAGAGCAAAACTTATGTGAACTGTTATAAAATTAAAGTGTCCACCTTCAGATAAGGTTTCAGTGGAGTAAGGCAGATAATTTTCTGTTCATGGTCACATTTTAAGGTGTTATCAATTTTATTATTCTACTCAGAATCCTGTTACTCCTTCATATCTTTAACTCTGAACAGATGACTCTTTTCCCCGTTTTGCAAGAATACAAAGTTACTAAAAAAATAAATTTCTTTGCTGTCTGCACTTAGTCATACCTGAGTCCACTTAGATTTTCTTCATTCATTCAACAAATATTTATCGAGAGCCTGTTGTTGTTAGATGCCATTGAGTAGGCTCCAACTTATGGCGACCCTATGTACAACAGAACAAAACACTGCTTAATTCTGCACCATCCTCACGATCCTTGCTATGTCTGAGCCCAACTGAGAACCTACCATGCTTTAATATTTCTTCTAGGTACTTGGGATACATGAGAAGATAAAACTAACAAAGATGTCTGCCTTCATGTAGCTTACATTCTAATAAGAAAAATGGACAGTAAGCAAAGACATAAACATATGCATGTATTCATGTAGTTATCATAGTAAGGATCCATGGTCATGCATCAGTTAAGCACTTGGCCGCTACCGGAGACACTGGCAGTTTGAACCCACCCAGAGGCTCTGTGGGAAAAAAGCCCGATGCTCTATTTCTCTAAAGACTACAGCCAGGAAAACCCTATGGAGCTGTTGCACTCTATCACACGTGGTTGCTATGAGTTGGAATTGATTTGACTGCACCAAAAAAACACTTATCATAGTCATTGCTTATTACTATATAATTTTATTTTTAAGGATCAGTGCTATGAAAAAATATATACTATATATGCTATTAGTATTATGGATGAATGTTACAGAAAAAACCAAAAGTAAAGCAAGGTTAAGGGGATCAGGAGCGTCGGAGTGCTTACAATATTAAATAGAATGATTTGGGGGCCTCATTGAGAAAGTGAGTGGTGACCAAATATTTGAGAAATGAGAAGTTCACCCAGTCTCAGACTTAGGCTCCACGCTCAGGATAAAAGGAACCACCTATATCACATAGGATGAATTCTCCTTTTGGGCCTGACCCTTTTCCACTGCTCTCCTCCAATTTCAGCACCCTATTCAGCTTATTGTTCCTCTTCTCACCGTAGTGTGTAATGTCTTTCTCCCCCTAAACATGATTTTTCCAACTTAAATTGTTGTTGCTAGGTGCCATCGAGTCAGCACCTATACACAACAGAACAAAACACTGCCCTGTCCTGAGCCACCCTTATAATTGTTATGCTTGAGCTCACTGTTGCAGCCACTACGTCACTCCACCTCGTTGAGGGTCTTCCTCTTTTCCACTGACCCTGTACTCTGCCAAGCATGATGTCCTTCTCCAGAGACTGATCCCTCCTGATAACATGTCCAAAGTATGTAAGATGCAGTCTCACCATCCTTCCTTCTTAGGAGCATTCTGGTTGTACTTCTTCTAAGACAGATTTGTTCGTTCTTTTGGCAGTCCATGGTATACTCAGTATTCTTTGCCAAGACCACAACTCAAAGGCGTCAATTCTTCAGTCTTCCTTATTCATTGTCCAGCTTTCACATGCATATGATGCGATTGAAAATACCATGGCTTGGGTCAGGCGCACCTTAGTCTTCAAAGTGACATCTTTGCTCTTCAACACTTTAAAGAGGTCCTTTGCAGCAGATTTACCCAATGCAATGTGTCTTTTGATTTCTTGACTGCTGCTTCCATGGCTGTTGATTGTGGATCCA
Source organism: Elephas maximus indicus (assembly GCF_024166365.1). Classification (NCBI taxonomy): domain Eukaryota; kingdom Metazoa; phylum Chordata; class Mammalia; order Proboscidea; family Elephantidae; genus Elephas; species Elephas maximus. The sequence goes on along the minus strand of NC_064824.1, from coordinate 64,721,376 downwards.
AGTAAAATGAAATCCTTGACAACTTTAACCTTTTCTCCATTTATCATGATGTTGCTCATTGGTCCAGTTTGAGGATTTTTGTTTTCTTTCTGTTGAGGTGCAATCCACACTGAAGACTGTAGCCTTTGATCTTCATTAGTAACTGCTTCAAGTCCTCTTCACTTTCAGCCAGCAAAGTTGTGTCATCTGCATAACACAGGTTGTTAGTGAGTCTTCCTCCAATCCTGATGCTCTGTTCTTCTTCATATAGTCCAGCTTCTTGGATTATTTGCTCAGCATACAGATTGAATAGGTATGGTGAAAAATGCAACCCTGATGCACACCTTTCCTGACTTTAAACCAATCAGTATCCCCTTGTTCTGTCCAAACAACTGCCTCTTGATCTATGTAAAGGTTCCTCATGAGCACAATTAAATGTTCTAGAATTCCCATTCTTCACAATGTTATCCATAATTTGTTATGGTCCACACAATTGAATGCCTTTGCATAGTCAATAAAACACAGGTAAACATCGTTCTGGTATTCTCTGCTTTCAGCCAGGATCCATCTGACATCAGCAGTGATATCCCTGGTTCCACGTCCTCTGCTGAAAAGGGCCTGAATTTCTGGCAGTTCCCTGTCGATATACTGCTGCAGCTGTTTTTGAATGATCTTCAGCAAAATTTTGCTTGTGTGTGATATTAACGATATTGTTCTATAATTTCCACATTCGGTTGGATCACCCTTGTTGGAAATAGGCATAAATATGTCTCTCTTCCAGTCAGTTGGCCAGGAAGCTGTCTTCCATATTTCTTGTCATAGATGAGTGAGCACCTCCAGTGCTGCATCTGTTTGTTGAAACATCTCAATTGATATTCCATCAAGTCCTGGAGCCTTGTTTTTCACCAATGCCTTCAGAGCAGCTTGGACTTCTTCCTTCACTACCATAGGTTCCTGATTATATGTCACCTCTTGAAATGGTTGAACATCAACTAATTCTTTTTGGTATAATGACTCTGTATTCCTTCCATCTTCTTTTGATGCTTCCTGCGTCGTTTAGTATTTTCCCCATAGAATCCTTCACTATTGCAATTCGAGGCTTGACTTTTTGCTTCAGTTCTTTCAGCTTGAGAAACACTGAGCATGTTCTTGCCTTTTGGTTTTCCATCTCCAGCTCTTTGCACATGTCATTATAATTCTTTGTCTTCTTGAGCTGCCCTTTGAAATCTTCTGTTCAGTTCTTTTACTTCATCAATTCTTCTTTTTGCTTTAGCTGCTCGACTTTCAAGAGAAAGATTCAGAGTCTCCTCTGATATCTATCTTGGTCTTTTCTTTCTTTTCTGTCTTTTCAACGACCTCTTGCTTTTTTATGGATGATGTCCTTGATGTCATTCCACAACTCGTCTGGCCTTCAGTCACTACTGTTCATTGCATCAAATCTATTCTTCAGATGTTCTCTAAATTCAGGTGGGATATGCTCAAGGTCATATTTTGGCTCTCGTGGACTTGCTCTAGTTTTCTTCAGTTTTGGTTTGAACTTGTATATGAGCAATTGATGGTCTGTTCCACGGTCAGCCCCTGGCCTTGTCCTGACTGATGATATTGAGCTTTTCAATTGTCTCTTTCCACAGATGTAGTCAGTTTGATTTCTGTGTGTTCCCTCTGGTGAGGTTCATGTGTATAGTCACCATTTATGTTGGTGAAAGAGGGTATTTGCAATGAAGAAGTCATTGGTCTTGCAAAATTCTATCGTTCAATCTCCGGCATTGTTTCTATCACCAAGGCCATATTTTCCAACTACCGATCCTTCTTCTTTGTTTCCAACTTTCGCATTCCAATCACCAGTAATTATCAATGCATCTTGATTGCATGTTCAGTCAATTTCAGACTGCAGCAGCTGATAAAAATCTTCTGTTGTCTTCATCTTTGGCCTTAGTGGTTGGTGCATGAATTTGAATAATAGTTGAATTAACTGGTCTTCTTTGTAGATGTATGGATATTATCCTGTCACTGACAGCGCTGTACTTCGTCATAGATCTTGAAATGTTCTTTTTGACGATGAATGCAACACCATTCCTCTTCAAAAAGTCATTCTGAGCACAGTAGACTATATGATAGTCCAATTCAATGCCTAGCATATTGATGTTTATGCGTTCTATTTCATTTTTGATGATTTACAATTTTCCTAGATTCAAACTTCATACATTCCAGGTTCCGATTATTAATGGATGTTCACAGCTGTTTCTTGTCATTTTGAGTCATGCCACATCAGCAAATGAAGGTCCCAAAAGCTTTACTCCATCCACTTCATTAAGGTTGACTCTACTTTGAGGAGGCAGCTCTTCCTCAGTCATCTTTTGAGTGCCTTCCAACCTGGGCGACTCATCTCCCAGCGCTATATCAGACAATGTTCTGCTGCTATTCATAAGGTTTTCACTGGCTAATGCTTTTCAGAAGTAGACTGCCGGGTCCTTCTTCCTAGTCTGTCTTAGTCTGGAAGCTCAGCTGAAACCTGTCCTCCATAGGTGACCCTGCTAGTATCTGAATACTGGTGGCATAGCTTCCAGCATCACAGAAACATGCAAGCCCCCATGGTACAACAAACTGACAGACACGTGGGGGCCAACTTAAATAAACATGAGGAAATCTTCTTTCACTCTGGAGCAGATCTAGTTATTATTTCTACTCCTTCCAAGTAAGTTATGTGAAAACAAAACAAAAACAAAAAGCAGATGTTACAATCTAATGGTCTATAAATCCAGTGTAGGTCATGAATGTATTTATTTTGCCACAATTGTGTTTTGAGAAAAATAAATTTTAATTTAATTTGGATAAAGGCATTGTTCCTACCATTCCCTGTCGTATTATGCACTGCCTGCTTCATATATTTACCTTACCCATTTGGTCCCTAAATCATTTGAGTTGTAAACCTGGACCTAGATTTCTAGATAGATCTGTTAGCAGGCTAAGAGGTGTTTTTGGAACTTGAGCAACATTTTGATCACACTATATATAAAATTTTCCAAAATTAAAAAAAAATCTGGTAATAGCAGCATAAACAAATAATAAGGAAGTTTCATGTAATAACATTTAGGGAGTTTAACTTTATAATTATTGGAAATGGATTATTTGATTAGCTATAACCCACCTTCATAGCCAGGATAGCATTGCGTTGCAAAGAATGAAAAAAAAAAAATTATGAATAGTCCGTAAAATATTTTTTTTGTTTTGGATTCAAGAGCAACTTTGATCCTAAATGCATGTCCACACCCCAACTACATGGGAATCATCCTCTGAGTCACACAGGATCATGGTCCTCACTTTACCCAATCCTAGTAGTGTAATTATTTCTACCTACAGTTAGAGAATCTGCCACCAATACAACAGAGTAAGAAATAAGTGAGAATAAGCAGTGCCATAAGTTTTCCTCAAAAATCTTGTGATTTTTCAAGAATTTGACACAAACAGAAAATCTGTGAGCAGTGCATTCTGTTAACGTGTGTGTGTGTGTGTGTGTGTGTGTGATTATATGACTATTCTGGATATAAAACTCTTGAGTTCTTGCTATGCCAACAGCCATCTTTTGAATAAAAGACTGGAGTGATGATTTTACATTTGGGTTGGAATGGTTTGTATCATTTTATCCTACTCGCTTGGCATAATATTAGTCAAAGGCATGGTGCATGAGTTAAATCAGTAATCTTTAGGATCACCAGAGACCTAAGACAAAGATTGGTATAAAAAATCTGTGTAAGGCTAACTCAGAAAGATTGTCTCTTAGGGAGTTCAAACAAAAGAGATAGCAGTAGAGATAAAAAGAAAGAGACATGAATATAGAGATAAAGATAGAGGTGAAGGATAGAAGGATGGGGGAAAGAGATACAGAGAGGTTGAGAGAGAACTATAAAGACAGAGAGAGATAGCTTTATTTGGTAGTGACATGAAAAGGTGAATGAGTGATGAGGAATATTTTACTGGTAGAGAGTGATAGAGTAAGGAAAAAAGAGATGCCTGCTGATAAAGTGTCAAGGTTATTATAGTTGTTTGTACACTAAAATACTTTCTAACTCTCCTTGAAGACTGGACATCTGGCTGAGCTATATTCTCTAAAGAACAATTGCAGCTTCTATTGACAGAATAATTGAAGCCAAAAAAAACCACAGCTCCATTCAGTAGCTGTGCTTTAGGAAAATACCTGCTAGTCACCATGTTGGAACTTCCCAAGTTTAGATCTGACAGGAAGATATCAAGAGAGGATAAGAACTTTCCCTGTACCCTGAATATTAAGAAATATTTATCTTTGATACTTGAGCTACATTCAAAGATAAACAAACAGAAAGAAGAAAAAAAAATCTAAGAAAATATATTGCAGTGCAAAGGAAAGTGTATATTTATTTGAAGAATCTAAGAAAAAGGCTATTTCTAAATATATATGTATTTATATATATGTTGTTGTTGTTAGGTGCCTTTGAGTCATAGCAACCCCATGCACAACAAAAAGAAACATTGCCTGGTCCTGCACCATCCTCCCAATAGTTGCTATGTTTGAGCCCCTTTGCAGCCACTGTGTCAACCTATCGCATTGAGGGTTTTCTCTTTTTCCCTGACCTTCTACTTTACCAAGCATGATGTCCTTCTCCAGGGACTGGTCCCTCCTGATAACATGTCCAAAATACATGAGATGACGTATAGTCATCCTCACTTCTATAGAGTATTCTGGCTGTACTTCTTCCAAGACAGAATTGTACGTTCTTCAGGCAGTCCATGGTACATTCAGTATTCTTCCCCAACACCATAATTAAAAGGCATAGACTCTTTTTTGGTCTTCCTTGGTCATTGTCCAGTTTAGCGTGCATATTAAGCAACTGAAAATACCACGGCTTGGGTCAGGTGCATCTTAGTACTCAAGGTGACTTTTTTGCTTTTTAACACTTAACAGAGGCCTTTTGCAGCAGATTCGCCCAATGTATTGTGTAACTTGATTTCTTGACTGCTGCTTCTGTGGGCACCAATTGTGGATCCAAGCAAAATCAAATCCTTAACAACATTAATATTTTCTCTATTTATCACGATGTTGCTTATTAGTCCAGTTGTGAGGATTTTTGTGTTCTTTATTTTGAGGTGTAATCCATACTGAAGCCTGTACTCTTTGATATTCATCAGTAAGTGCTTCAAGTCCTCTGCTTTCAGCAAACAAGGTTGTGTCATCTGCATATTCCAGGTTGTTTATGAGTCTTCCTCAAGTTCTGATGCTGTGCTCTTCTCCATATAGTCCACCTTCTTGTACTATTTGTTCACCATACATACTGAATAAGTATGATGAAAGAACACAACCCTGATGCATACCTTCCTGATTTTGAACCACACAGTGTCCCGTAGCTCTGTTCAAATGACTGGTTTTTGGTCTCTGTATAGGTTCCTCATGAACAAAACTAAGTGTTTTGCAAATTCCCATTCTTCACAATATTATCCATAATTTGTTATGATCCATACACTCGAATGCCTTTGCATAGTCAATAAAACACAGGTAAACATCTTTCTGGTATTCTCTGTTTTCAACCAAGATCCATCTGACATCAGCAATGGTATTGCTCATCCCTCGGCCTCTTCTGAATCCAGCTTGAATTTCTGGCAGTTCCCTGTCAATGTACTGCTGCAACCATTTTTGAATTATCTTCAGCAAAATTTTACTTGCAAGTGACATTAATAATACTGTGCAATAATTTCTGCATTCTGTTGCATCATCTTTCTTTGGAAGGGGCACAGATATGGATCTCTTCTAATTGGTTGGCCAGGTAGCTGTCTTCCAAATTTCTTGATATAGAGAAGTGAGTGCCTCCAGGGTTGCATCCTTTTGTTGAAACATCTCAATTGGTATTCCTTAATTCCTGGAGCCTTTTTTTTTTTTTTACTAATGCCTTCAGTGCATCTTGGACTTCTTTCAATACCTTTGGTTCTTGATCGTATGCTACCTCCTGAAATGGTTGAACATCAACCAACCCTTTTTGGTGCAGTGACTGTGTACTCCTTCCATCTTCTTTTGATGCTTCTTGGGTCACTCAGGATTTTGCCCATAGAATCCTTCAGCGTTGCAAGTTGAGGCTTGAATTTTTTCTTCAGTTCTTTCAGCTTGAGAAATGCTGAGCATATTCTTCCTTTTTGGTTTCCTAACTCTAGATTTTGAACATATCATTAAATACTTTACTTTGTCTTCTCCAGCCAACCTCTGAAATCTCTGTTCAGCTCTTTTACTGCATACTTTCTTCCATTCACTTTAACTGCTCTATGTTCAAGGGCAACTTGCAGAGTCTTTTCTGGCGTCCATTTTGGTCTTTTCTTTCTTTCCTGTCTTTTTACTGACCTTTTCTTTCTTCATGTATGATGTCCTTGATGTCATCCCACAACTCCTTTGGTGTTTGGTCATTAGTGTTCACTGTGGCAAATCTACTCTTGAGATGGACTATAAATTCAGGTGGGACACATTCAAGGCCATACTTGGGCTCTCATGGTCTTTTTAAAAATTTCTTTAGCTTCAACTTGAACTTGCATATGAGCAATTAATGATCTGCTCTGTTGTTCACTCCTGGCCTTGTGCTGACTTGAGCTTCTGTTCTTATGCTTCTTTATGTACTTAATTTGACTCCTATCTATTCCATTTGGTGAGGTCCATGTGTATAGTCTCCATTTATGTTGTTGAAAAAAGGTATTTGTAATGAATAAATCCTTGGTCTGGCAAAATCCTATCATGCGATTTTTGACATTGTTTCTATCACTACGGCCATGTTTTCCAACTATTAATCCTTCTTTGTTTCCAATTTCTGCATTCCAATTACCAGTAATTAAAATTTTTTTTTTATCAGTGCATTTTGATTGCATGTTTGATCAATTTCAGACAGCAGAAGTTGGTAAAAATCTTCTATTTCTTCATCTTTTGCAGTAGTGGTTTGTGTGTAAATTTGAATAATACCCATATTAACTGGTGTTCCTTGTAGGCATATGAACATTATCCTTTCACTGACAGCATTGTACTTCAGCACAGAGCTTGAAATGTTCTTTTTGACAATGAATGCAACACCTATCCTCTTCAATTCATCATTCCTGGAATCGTAGACTATTTGATTGTCTGATTCAAAATGGCCAATATCAGTCCATTTCAGCTTACTAATGGCTAGGATATCACTCTTCATGCATTCCATTTCATTTTTGATGACCTTCAATTTTTCTGGCTTCATATTTTATACATTCCACTTTCTGATTATTAATGAATGTTTGCAGCTGTTTCTTCTCATTTTCAATTGTGCCACATCAGCAAATGAAGGTCCTGAAAGCTTGACTCCCTCCATGTTATTAAGGGTTGACTCTACTTTGAGGAGGCAGTTCTTCCCCAGTCATATTTTCATTGCTTTCCAACCTAAGCGGCTCATCTTCCAGTGCTATATCAGACAGTGTTCCTCTACTACTCATATGGTTTCCACTGGCCGATTTTTTTTTAAAAAAGTAGATCACCAGGACCTTCTTCCTAGTCTGTCTTAATCTGGAAGCTCCGTTGAAACCTGTCTGCCATGGGTGACCTTGTTGGTATTGGCAATACCAGTGGTATAGCTTCCATTATCACAGCAACATGCAAGCTATATGATGTATATATAAAACCAAATATGTATGTAATATATATAACCAAATATGTATGTATATATAACCAAATTATATATGTATACATATAACCAAATTTTATATATGTGTGTGTGTGTATGGTGTGTATATGTGTATACATACATATATGCATGTGTGTGTATAGAGAGAGAGAGAGAGCCCTGGTGGTACAGTGGTTAAGAGATATGGCTGCTAATGAAAAGGTCAGCAGTTCAAATCCACCAACCGCTCTTGAAAACTCTATAGGGCAGGTCTTCTCTGTCCTATAGGGTTGATATGAGCTGGAATCAACTCAATGGCAACAGGTATATATATATATACATAAAATATCAAAAATAAATCCTTGAGTGGGATTCTACCTCTACCTTGAGCTCTGATGAATATGAATTTTTTTTAATGAAAATTTATTGCAATTGTGCCCAGCCAAGTAAGCATGATAGCACACCCTTAAAGGCAGAAACTTTATTGATGTTGTCTTCATTGGTTATTATTAATAAAAGAAATTGTCTTTTAAAGTGTTCCAGTGTGTCTAGATTTGCAGACAGCAAGTCACCTTGAAGCAGGCACTTTTGTTTAAGTATTTGGGCCTTTCACAGGTTTCCCACTTCAGGACATGGCTCCACCTTAGTTAATGAGTTTTATTTATTTCTATATTCTCTACCATAATTGGGAAGTGCCTAAATTAAAAAAAAAAAAATTAATTTAAAAATACACAATTATGATTCATTCTATCTTAACCCAAGATACCCAAATAATTTCTTATAGCTAGAAGATATATTATTTGAATAATGAGTACAGGTTAATATAAACAATAAATAATTGAAGGTAAATAAATAGAATTATATACTTCGATAAAACATTTTAAGAGAAGGTACTTGCCAAAGGAGGAAGAGAGTCTTGGTAATGGATGGTGGGTAGTGGGAAAGGGTGCAAAGGAGTCGTCTTTTGTAGGTGAATTATTTCTGTACCCTACCTTTCCCAATTTTTAATGATTTTAGGAATCATTAGCACTTTGCCCTCAAAATTCACTTAAAAATAAAGATATAGCAAAAAGATCAATTTGGAGACAAAATAAGAGTGTTTTGAAACACATGGAAATAGCATGTGCAATCAACAGATAATCTCCGTGTGCCCTTCTTACTCTGTAGATATTCTCCCTGTACCCTTCTTACTCGGTATAGTTACACAGAGCTAAACATGGTGGGTCCATCTAAACATATGCATAATTCAAATATGTTCCCTATAGTATGCTCCCAAAAACACCCTGTGTCAAGTACATTAGTGTGTTTTCCCGAAAGTGTAATGTCAAAGTTTCATGTTTTATGTTGCTTCTACTAAATGTAGCATTTTGTGAAAAAAGTCATTATGTTAAATGAGTGACAAAAGCCATTAGTTAGGAGAACAATATTATGTAAATCATGTCTGTAAAGGTCAATATTCTTACCTTGGTCAAAAATGTTCCACATTATCTGGCCTTACCCACTTATCTAACTTCATTCATGTCACCCTTTCTCTTTCTCACTCTGCTCCAGTCACACTGACCTCCTTGTTGTTCTTCCAATATGTGGCCTAGGGTGATCACAGTGGCTGTTCCTTCTGCTAAGCATGCCCTTCCTACATCAGTGTGGATCATTCTTTACTTCATCCAGCTCTCTGTTACCTTCTTGTTTCGTGCAGTTACACAGCCAAACATGGTGAGCTCATCCAAACATGGTCCATAATTCAAATTTGTTCTATATGTTATGCTCTGAAAAAAACTATGGTGTTTCTTTTGTTTTGTTTTGCTTGAAGATGACCAAACTGCCCAAACCACTGAGAATAGTGATGCTCAAGGATAGCTGGGAAATGGTGAGCAAATTTACATAAGTAATCAGGGAGCTTTAAAAATGTACAAACCTCAGAAATAACAAAAATCATTCACAAGTGTTTCCCTATATGATGGTCCCTGTAAGTATCACCTGGTTTAAAACATATATATCTATCCTGAGAATTGCTTTCGCTGCCTTAGCTCTTTGCAAACTTAGCTTGAAGAGGAACCAATACTCATCTGTATTTCTATAAATAATTCAACAACAACAAAAAAATTTTTAAGCTGCCTACGTGAAATCTACTGCTTTTTAAAATATTCATTTAAGTATTTTATTAAATTTAAAAAATGAAATATTTTATTTGGGTTGTGTCCAGGTGATTAACTAAAGATAAATTAGTTACATTTTATAATTAAGGCATAGTTATTGTTATACAAATGTTCTTATCCATGTATTATTTCATTTGGTTCTCGCATCCACAATGCATCAGGAAAGACAGCCGTCATAACCCTATTCATAGATAGGGAAATTGAAGCTGAAAGAGATTATGCAATTTAATAAATTAAAGTACCAGAAGTAGAAGAAATATAGCTGACTTCTGGACCAGTCCTTGCTCTTCCATTCCAAAATTCATTCCTTAAGTGGTTTTTAGAAAATCAGGGGTATTTCCAGCAAAGAATCATAAAGCTTGAAGCTAGTAATCATATCCTCATCAGAGAATCCATTTTCAGTTAATCAGGCTCTGTGACCATAGCCTTTTCCCTTGCAGCTTTACAAAGCAATCCCTTGCAAATTGCTTGTTTTCTCAGCACAGTGTAAGAGGAAATAGCAGCAACTCCAGGCATGCATCATACAACATTTGAAATTGCAGAGCACAGTATGGGTTTCTAGGTACCTACAATAGAAATGAGCTAGGAGAAAAAAAATCTATGAGTAGGAAGAAACTAAAACACAATCTTTTCTCATTTTATGTAATTGTGTTTCATTTTTTTATAAGTATAATGGTCTCTAATATGATATTTCCCCTAAAGTGTAAGCTTTAAAAATTACTCATCATTCCAGAAAATCTGGCTTTAACAGCAAGTCAGATTTAAACTTGTCAGAATCATTATTAACTTCAGTAAGCATGGTTCATGGATCTCATATTCCATTATTTGTGCATGGAAATTATCAACACTGTCAATAAGAAAGAATATCAACCAGATCATGGCATAAGATTTTTTTTTTAATTCATAAAGTGGAATATCAAATTCAAAACCTGAAATATATCTCTAATGGCAAATTTTTGCTTACTTTTTAAAAATAAAACTAAATTGAGGGCATTTTAATATGTCAATTTCATTTCCATAGAACTTCTGTAACCAAGATATTATTGAACCAATGAGTATTAAATTAATTTATATGCAGGTCATTTTGATACCAGCGAAACATGATTCAACTGTTCTGTTACTAAGCAGCTTCCTAAGAATTCGTAAACTGGGTTAGAACTGTCATGTATGTAGCCCAAGATTCTCCCTTTGATAATCAGGACAGCCCAAAGAACGACAAGAGTTGTCTTTTTAAAGGACAGGATAAAAAGATAAAAATTCACTTGACATGAACTTTCAGTGTCCTTTTAAATAAAAACATATATATATATATATATATATACATATTTAAATCCTTTTCAGACACAAGGGAATTGAACAGGAAATTTTTGTGATATAACAGTATCCAAAGAAAAGCTAGGCAATATTATCATCAGCTCAGATGTATATATTACACATCCCTGAGGTTTCCAGCCAGACTAGTGCCAGATTGGGAAAGATGCCTTCAGACCCTTCACCTTGTTAATAAAAGGGGTCATCAAACTCGGGAGTTTACAACTTCTACGAGGGAGTCAGAGATCTTGCTAAAATTTGGCAGGAACATTTGTGCTGTTCTCAGGTTACTCATAAACCTAATTTCTTAGACTTGTATGGGTCATCTTGTTTGGCCACGCTTGCTCTGTGGTGATAATAAGTGTTAATTGAGTCACAGGAGTATTTGTGAAGATCAAATGTCATTTTAACACATATAAAATACTTGGAAATGTTTCTGGCATTTAGAAATGTCAGCTTTTATTTAAATTGTCCAATAGTGAATTTCCAATAGGCTGCATAGTAGATGAGTATCTACTTTTACTACAGAATTAATGGATGATTATATTCAGTAAATATTTATATAATAGGGATAACCACTTTATCCTCATCTCCTAACTTCTGCAGGAGCTATCTCCTAATTCTGGTATGAGTCCCAATTTTTTATCTCCAGTGATGACTGCTTCCCTGAGCTCCATGTATGTATATTCAACTTCCAACCTGACATCTCTGCTTAGATTCTACAAGACATCTCAATCTTAATATGGCTGAAATGGAATTCTTAATTTCTTCACACCCTCTATTCCTCCCTAAATCTCTCCATCTCAATGAAAGGCCTTCATCCGTTGCTTAAGTTGAAAACACAGGAGTCATCCTTGAACCCTCTCTTTAACCTACAGACGTTATTTCACCTTTTGCAGGTATTATCAGCTCTACTTTCAAAATTTATCCAGATCTGATACTTCCCACGCCCTCCACCAATATTATCTAGTCCAAACAATCATTTTTCACTATGACTATAGCAAAAATCTCCGCAATATTTCCCTTGATTCTTCCTTGACTCCATTTAATCTAGTCTCCACAAAGGAGACATTTAAAATGTTCTTATATTAAGTGAAAAGAGGCAGAAGAAAAATTCATGTATGAACTACAACAACATCACAACAAAAGGACTGTGATAATATAAACCAAAGTGCTCCTAATGGGTTAAGTTATTTTTCATACTTTGTTGTATTTTTCAGTTTTGAAAACTATTTTATAAAAAAAATTAAAATCTAAAAATGTATACAAGAACAATCACATTTTTGGTAAGTTATTGAAAGCACATGGGAATACTACTCTATTCTGTTTTTACCAATATGCTGTCTTCAAGTCAATAACTTTTTATTAAATTCTTGCTATGTACCCTGCTCTAAGTTGACAATGAGGAACAGAAATGTAGATAAGGCTATTTTTCTGATCTCAAGACATTTTAAAAGAGGAAGCACCATTAAAAAACAAACATCACTCATATATCTTTCATTCTATACATTAATTCTACAAATATTACAATGATGTGGTGATTTACAGATTAATTTTAATGTATAAATTCCCCAAAGATATTGGTTCAAATTATCCTTAGACCTATATTCTGCATTAAATACATAAGGTTATCCTTTAAATTGTAGATAGGACATAACGTTTTTGAAAGCTGATTCTATATAAACATGAATACTGTACAAAAAGTCATATCTTTTGAAGCTTCTCTTCTAATAGCCTTTATAATTTTTACCTCTGGTAGATTCTTTGCATTAACAATGAATTGGAAGTAATGAATATATTCTTTTTTCTGTACCCTGAAAGGATAAATCTCCATGATTATTAAAATTTTCTTCTAGTGTGCCAGTGTTTCAAAATTTAATTTTATATACATCTCCATATTCCCTGGCGACATAACAGTTAAGTGCTCAGTTGCTAACCAAAAAGTTGGCAATTCAAACCCACCCAGTGGCTCTGCAGGAGAAAGTCATGGCTATCTGCTCCCACAAAGATTATAGCCTATGCTGTGCTAAGAAGCAGACATCTTGAATGGAGACTACACACATGGCCAACATACTATGTGACTGGTTCTGATAGCAATGAAGCGGACAGTCCTGGTAGCCCATTTGAAGTGTGACTATCCTTCCCCCAACCAGTAACTGTTAGCTGCTGGAATGATACGAGCTCCCACAGGA